>NW_022589799.1:1434073-1832779 GCF_004348235.1 Phoca vitulina
AAAAAAAAAAAAACAAAATGAAATTCCTCAGCTAGGGGAACCTGGGTGGCTCAGTTGGTTAAACATCTGCCTTCAGCTCAGGTCATGATCCCAGGGTCCTGGGATCGAGCCCCAGGTCAGGCTTCCTGCTCAGTGGGAAGTCGGCTTCCCCCTCTCCCTCTGCCCACCCTCACCCTGCTCATGCTATCTCAAATAAAATCTTAAAAAATTCCTCAGCTTAGCGATCAGGGTTTCCTGTGTGGCCTCCACCTATACCTACTCCAAGATTCTCACTCAGATCTCCTCCACCATTGCTTCCACTGTGGGCTTTTCCTCGTTCTCCAAAACAAGGACCCTTCTCGTACCTCTAGGCCCTTGGGTTCATGTGCAACTTTCTCCAACACTTCTAGTCCACAGTAACCTCTAAATTTTCTTCCACCTAATATATTCTGTACCATTCTCTCAGAGAACTGGTATCCTTAACTATAATCCATCTAAAATGTTGTTTTTGTGTACACATAAGTATGTATGTGCTCTTCCTGTAAACTCTTGAAGGTCAATTACTTCTTTTGACCTCCAACTTACCCAGTGAATTGCTCATTAGTTGCTGCATAAATATTTGTAGAATGATCTTAACAAGATAAGGAATAGTGCTGTGGAAAGAACACTAGTTAACTTGCTTCTCTCCAAACTTCCCTACCCGCATACCTTAGAACAAGCACCCCCTCTTTGGACTAGTTTCCTATCACAGTAAAAAAGCCTAACTAATAACTAAGCTCCACCTCACAGAAGAGGAAAACAGAATTGAGGGAAGCAGTCTCTGTGGTCTTCTAAGTGACACCTTAGCACCAGGTCAGGGGAAGGAAAGAGGGAATCCAAAGGCCAAATGATCTCAGGCTTGCTTTGTCCCTCCTCCTCTCCTCCTAAACTTGAGGAAGACTTTGAGCTTTGGATTCCCAAATCCGTCAAAGTAGGTTGCCACTTAGGCAACAGACCTACAGTAATTGTCTTTATATTCATTCATGGCTTTTCCTTGTCAAGTTGAAGTTGTTCAAGTGGAGAGGTGCCTGGAAGGTAGGGAATGAAGCCAGCACCGGCCTGCACCAGACTGAAGGCAGCTGGCGAGGACTCATTTGCTCAGGGCACCGCAAACAACACTGAGCCCGAGCTGAGGCAGGAGGGTGGAGCAGATGGTGTATGAAAAAGAATTAGGAAGAAACAAGAGGTCTAAATAACTGATGAAAGTTTAATACATTAAAACCAGATATTTATCACTTTTATATTGCATTTGCCATTGCTGAACAATACAAAGTGGAGGCAAATAGTGACACTTCATAAAAATGTTGATTCCCCCCCATTCCCTTCCCTAAGACCCAGCCTCCCTCAAATATTCCCTCCCACTCCCTACAGAACTCTGTCCTGAATAAAACACTTAAATACATCATAAATAGTAAATTATGAAAAAAAAATAGCAAGACTTGTTTCTTTCCTTCTTGTAAAAAAGAACATGGCAGCAAAGACAGGCAGCCAGAAACTGGCTGGGGGTGTCTAATATAGACAGTTACTTGGGGGACGGGCTAACCTACTATCAAGGTCGGGCGGGATGGAGACGGGACAGTATTCAACAATCTGCCTGAGATGCCTCCTTAGTCCCCAGACAGAAGGAGGATCAGGTGGGGAACCGCAACTCTTGGGAGACGGGGGACAGACGGATTACACAGCTCCCATTTCTGAGTTCTCTGCATGAGAGGGAGCAGGGCATGTGGCACAGCAATGACCTCACCTAGGCAAGAATCTGCTGGCTCCCCGTGCGTCTAAGCGAATATTCTCTAGCCTCATAGATACAGATTGCCTGTTAAACGGACACAGGTGTCCCCTCTGCACCTCAGCTCCTCCTTCCAACGCTGTCGGAAAAGGTGGGAAGAGCAAGGAAGAAACCTCCCTTTGAGAAGGATCCAAATTCATTTGATTAAGTCTTCATATTTAGAAAAACAAGCAGAATACATTTCCAATTGCAAAACAGTAATAATTGTGATGGCCTGGCAGTAAGCAGGATCTCGCCTAGCAAGGGCTCTGATCTTCTGGTCCCATGACTGCTCTACTGTTTCAACAAAAGGGGTAAAGATTACCCCATGTCCCGCTCTCTCCATTCCTTCAGCCTTAAGAAATTCATCAAGAGAGGAGTTAAAGAGGAGCTGTTCCTGGCAAAGCAGTTCCATAGTTCCATTTCTCAAACACCAGGGGGCTCTTCTGAGGGAACCCCACAAACAGGCATCTCTCCCGACACTGATGCAGTTTTGATCTGACACTGTCTGGCTTCAAACTGTGTGCTGTGTGCTAGTTTTTCTTTTCCTTTTTTTAAGGAAAAAAAAGGAAGATGGGAGTTGGCTTAACACCCTGACTCCCCAAAACCTTTACAAAGATTACAAGGGTCTTCTTCCAGAGAAAGCGCGAAGGTGGAGATAATGTGCCAGCCAGTCTGTCCTGAGGAAGTTAAGAGTCCAGCTCCCGGTGAAAGGTAGGTGAAGAGGAAGAAAACCACCAAGTCCAGCAACCCCACTTCCAGCAGGAAGAATGGGGGCTTGAAAACAATTCCGTTGTGGAAGCCAAGGCTGGCCATTTGAAAAGTCATGCCCCCTAACTCAGAAGTGGAGAAGATGCTGCTGTCCTCAACTGTCCAAGGCACCAATGCCCATTCGTCAGGAAGGGGAAGGAGAAGAGGTTCTTCTTCAGAAAGGAGACCGAGAGCTCCCCTCGCCTCCATTATACTCCTTTTGTGATGACCACGAAGAAGAAAACTCAGCATTGCTGGGGCAAGGGCTGGCTTCTTGGGATCACCAAGCTGGTAGAATCTTGTTCCAGGTCTTCCGAGTTTTTCTGCTCACTGGAAAGGGAAAGAGAAAGGGTGTAAAGTTAAGGATGTGGAGTATGAAATGAGGAGGCAGGAATGGAATTCAAGTTTATTTCAGCCTGACTGGCAGTTAAGTTTTCTTCTACTTCATCCTCTGCTTCCAAGTACAAGGTCCCCACAAAATTTAAAAAGGCAAGATTAAAAGGGCACCCAGTCCCTCTAACCTTGCAAATTAACTCCCTGTTCCACTCCATCAGTGATCCTCTTTATACCCTTCAAATAAAAGCATTCACCTCCCCCACATCCCAGACACTCACATGGGTGAACTCTGACTCTGCAACTTCAGGCTTTTCCAAAAGGGTTGAACTAACAGGAGAAAAAAAAAATGGAGGCAGAGAGAAGAATTAGAAGATAAAGAAGAGAAAGGACAATCCTCTCAAGTCAGATATCGTACTGCTTCTCCATATTTCACTTCAGGATCAACTTAGGATTCAGAAAGAAGAGGCTGGGGCGCCTGGGTGGCTCAGTCGTTAAGCGTCTGCCTTCAGCTCAGGTCATGATCTCAGGGTCCTGGGCCCCGCATCGGGATCCCTGCTCTGCGGGAGGCCTGCTTCTCCCTCTCCCACTCCCCAGGCTTGTGTTCCCTCTCTCGCTGTCTCTGTCAGAAAGAAGAGGCTAAGAAACTACCAGACTTAGAAGCATGTTGTTTTAATTAATAGTTAATTTAATCAACTATTTAGCTTCTTGAGTACTACAAAAATATTTCCTAATACCCTCCCCTTCTGTCCTCAATTCCCAGGTGTGGTAGGCACTCAGTGATCACTGTTGCCTGATATTTGTGCCATTGTGTAATTCTCTCCTCTTGAATGCGGTCTGGATTTAATGACTCTCTTCCAGAGGACAGAATGCAGGCCAGGTGATGGAACATCAATTCTGAGATTAGGTTACAAAAAGACCCTATCTAGGGGTGCCTGGGTGGCTGAGACGGTTAAGCATCCGCCTTCAGCTCAGGTCATTATCCCAGGGTCCTGGGATCGAGCCCCACATCGGGCTCCCTGCTCAGCAGGAAGCCTGCTGCTCCCTCTCCTACTCCCCCTGCTTGTGCTCCCTCTCTCTCTCTGTCTCTCTATGTCAAATAAATAAAATTAAAAAAAAAAATCTTTAAAAAAAAAAAAAGACCCTACCTAGCTTCTTCTTGGGCTCGAGCTCTCTCTCTAACTGTTTGCTCTGAGGGAAGCTAGCTGCCACATGGAGAAAGCATGTGACAAGTAACTGACGGAGGACCACTGGCCAACAGCCTGCAAGGAACCGAATTTTGCCAACAACCACATAAGTGAGCTTGGAAGTCGATCCTCCCCCGGGGTGAGCCTCCAGATGAGACTACTTCCCTGACTAACAGCTTCACTGTAACCTCCTGAGAGACCCTGAGCCAGCGGCACCCAGCTAAGTCACTCCTAGATATTTAAGCTACATAAAATCTAAGATAATAAATGTTTGTAGTTTTTAGATGCCACGCTGGGGGTAATTTGTTATACAATAATATAAATTTTTGTACCTGGAAGTAAAGTGCTACTGAACTTTTTAAAAAACTAAAAAGTGGGGGGCGCCTGGGTGGCTCAGTTGGTTAAGCGACTGCCTTCGGCTCAGGTCATGATCCTGGAGTCCCGGGATTGAGTCCCGCATCAGGCTCCCTGCTCAGCGGGGAGTCTGCTTCTCCCTCTGACCCTCCCCCCTCTCATGTGCTCTCTCCCTCTCTCATTCTCTCTCTCAAATAAATAAAATCTTTAAAAAGTAATAATAATAAAAAATTAAAAATAAAAATAAATAAAAAACTGAAAAGTGGAAGTGGCTTTGGAAGAGGGAAGTGGGCTTTAAGCAGCATTTTAGTGAAAGTTTAAAAGTGCCATGAATATACTGTAGAATTTAGACTTGAATGAGGGAGTTGCCAGTGTGGGCTCAAAGGCAAGTGAGAAAAATCTTACGGGAAACTGAAGGAAAGGGGATCCCTGTAATGCAGTGGAACAAAGTTTTGCAACAATGTCATATGCAGTTAAGTGAAAAGCAGAATATGTGTCTAACGAATTGGGTGATCTACCTAAGGAGAATTCTAAACAAAGTGCTAAAGGTGCCACCTGGTTCCTTCTTAATGCTTATAGTAAAATGAGAAGAAAAAAATTAAGGGAAGGACTATTAAATAAAAGGACTTGCCAGGACTTGATGGTTTTGAAAATTCTGAGGCCCTCCAGCAGATAGCAAACAATGCTATAAAATTAAGAAACAGTTTGTGAGCAAGCATAAAACCTGGGCACTGCCAGGAAAATGTGGTCTAGAGACAAAGCCAAGTTATGACTGTAAAATATTTTTTTAAGACTTCCGAAAAATCAAAGTTGGTTCCTTAGAGTACTATTCGATCATACAAAAGGCCATTCAAAAAGATTAATGTCACCCAGATCCTCTCAACTTAACAGGATCTCTAAGAAGCACAGGGCTTAGGAAGAAGGTATCTGTGGGTGTGGCTTTTGTTGAGGGGACTGAATTCCAGTGAGACTCACGGGAGGCCCACAAAATCTTTGAGGGCATCGTAACAGCAGAAACATTCACAGCTTAGACTGAAAGGGACAGACACAGTGCAAAATGAAGAAACCGCTGGACCCCAAAATTGTACTGGCAGGAAGCAGGCTGAGTAAACTACTCAGCTGTAAACACATGCTAGCTTTCATGAAAAAGGAAGACCCAAAAAGCAAAACCACTATTTCAAAGGGTGGAGTCGAGAGTCATGGAGAATTACTCCCAAGCTTTTCCCCTGATCAAAGCAACTCCAACAGTTGCTGGATTTGGGCCTAGCTCTGCACCAGTGACAGCTCTGTGCCTCCCTCACTCTTTCTGCACAGGACTGTGTTCAGTGGTTGGCTACTTACTGCCTCACCACTGCTGGGTGTGTAGGGAGAAAACAGCTCTCTTTAGTTTCACAAGTCCAAAGACAGAGCAACTGTACTCATGGAATAATACCTGGGGAGCTCCTCCAAACCAAGACCTAATTGAGATGACAAAATTCTGGAATTTAAGCTGCTGCTGCAATGGGATGAGACTTTTGAAGACCATGGGAGCAAATGAATGCATTTCGCAGAGAGAGGGGTAGGAATCATCGGGGGCCAGAAGATGGACTGTGAAATAGGTCACTTTTGAGGTGGCTCCCAATGAGTTCTGCATCCTGGTATTCACACCTTTGTGGAATCCCTTCTTTGTGAGTGTGGGCTCGATTTAGTGACTAGAATGCAGTACTGGTGACAGGATGTCAATTCTGAGGTTAGGTCACAAAAAGATTATGAATTCTGCATAGGTGCATGCACTCTCAATTGCTCACTCCGAGGGAAGCCAGTTGCGATGTTTTGAGTTGTCCTAAGGAGAGGCTCATGTGGCAAAGAACCAAGGGAGGCCCCCAGCCAACTGCCAGCAAGGAACTAAGGCCCTCTGTCCAGCAACCCACAAGGAACTGAATCCTGCCAATAAGCATATAAATGAGCTTAGAAGTGAAGCCTCTCAGCTGAACCTTCAGAAGAGATGGGAGGCCCTGGCTAACACCTCAAAAGACCTTGAGCCAGAGGACCCAGCTAAGCTGTACCCACATTCCTGACCCACAGAAACTATGATACGTGTTTGTTATTTTAATCCACTAAGTTTTGGGTTAATTTATTATGATGGAATAGATACTCAACACACCATGTAACAAAATTAAATCACAATCTTTAGAATGGATCCTTTTACAAGATTGACTGTTCATTTTCTTCACTGCCCAGGAATCTTTCCAGGCTTACAAAGTAAGCTGAGAATTCTCACCTAACTCACCAGGAGATAAAGCGTTAGCTGGGGCGTATTTTGACTATCAAAATAGTCTGCACACCCCCTAAAGATGCAGAGATGTTGACACACTTCTCCAAATCACTAAAGATGAGCTAAAGGAAAGTAAACCTGGAAAAATCTAGTGAAGAGCAAAAGACAAACAATGATCTCTTGAAAAAAACAAAATTATGGAGGTTCCCAAGGACCTGAAGAGAGAGAGATGAAAAGATTATATGAAGAAAGGGGCCAAGGAACCAACCTTGTAGTTTGCATTTGCAAAGTCTCTCCAACTACAGGTGAGAAATAGGGGTCAGGAATAGTTGAGACCTCACTGATTTTCTCCAAAGGTGGAGTCTGAGGTAAAACATCAGGACGACCGAAGTGGACGCCTGGAAAAAAGAAAAGGGAAGAAAATCAATAAATAAAAAAGAAGACAAAATGGGGTGGGGGAAATACAGGGGGAAAAAATGTAGCAACCTGGCTTTTCCTGAATAGGAACAGGGAGTAGAGATCCTAGGCAGATAAGATAGGGCTCAGAAGGAAGGGAGGGAGTGCCCAATCACATGGGAACCCCAGCCCTGGCGCTGACCTGGCTCCACTTCCGCCTTGGTTGTCACTTGTGCCTTGTGCTCCCCAGAGACCGATGTCTGGTAAGTAATGCAGGAGTTGCCGCTGGGGCCTGCTCGCCGAGAGAAAGATGAGCCAGACCGAAACTTTTTGGAAGGAGAGGGCTTCACTTCAAAAGGGAAAGAGAAAGCCTACTTAGCACCCACCTGAGAAACCGTCACCAAGACATAGATACAAATCACTAGCATCCCCAACACAAACCCAAAGGTGCTCTGCAAAGCGGGAAGAAGGACTAATGTCAACAAAGACAGGCTCTACGAACTACTCTTTCAGAGGAGAGGGTGTGCATCTCAGTTCACCTCACTTTGGAAAGCAGAGAACCTAGAGGAAAGCAGACACATACATATCTTGCCCCCGCTACACGCAACCTCCATGGCTTTGCTTCCACCGGATGAGATGTCCTCCATTCCGTCACTCCCTTGTTCTTTAATAGCATCCTCCAGTTCAAGCGGACGAAGAGGACCCTTTCACTCTGCATCCTTGTAGCACTCATGCACACAGCACCGTGATACTTTACACTTGCTTATATGTCACGCTGAAAAGATTTTGAGGGGATTTCCTCACGTTTCTTAAGACTGTCTGGCATGCCTAAGTCCCCTCTGCCGCACCGAGGGGCGATGGAGGCCTATGATGAGGCGGCGGGAAGGAGGAGCTGGAAATTTGCCAGTGGCAGCACCACTGGAAGGCTGGGAAAGAAGAATACTGGCACCTTCCAACCAAGAAAGTTGAGGGAAGAGAGTAAGAACGACTGCTAAGCAGAAATCAGTATATGCTTCTCCAACCCTGTGATCCTAGTCTGAGAAGTCCTTGGCACTGGGGATATGAAGAGAAAACAGAACACTGGTAACATCCTCACCTATCTGTCTGTAAGTCTGGCTCTATCTCAGCCTATGCCATAGGATCCTACTCCCACAATGACACTTTCCTCCCCCCTCCCCCAATCCCACCAATTTCCCAGAAATGCCCTCACCTCAATGACACACGAAGGGAGAGCCAGGGGAAAAGCAGCAACTCGGAAACCACTGGGACAGACAGAATGACATAAAGACAGGCAGCAGCTCTCACGGGATGTGGGTAGAGCAGAAGAGGTTTTGGCAGTTCCCTGACAGAGGTGTCTTGCCCACCCATCTCCTGGAGTAAGGGAGTCATTGGGGGGTCGTCTGGTAGAAGCCACTTACGGGGTATCTTCTTGAACACTGTGTTGCACATGAAGCGCTGGAACCGTTCAGCATAGAAGCCTGGGCGATGCACCGATACAGTGTCCTGCAGAGCAGAAGAGATGGCTGCAGAGGTAAAGAGGGGGAGGCCCAGCCAGAGGATCACTATTTAGTCCAAGGGCCATTTTCCTCTAGGCTGAGACCCTAGCAGAAGGGTAGAACCCACAAATGAAATAAGAAAGAAAGAAGAAATTGAGGGGGCAAATCAGAACTGAAGGAGGCAGGAGGAGAGCCTCTAGCAAACTGCTACTCACCCCATCGTGTACCAGGGCTTTCCAAGAGTGCTCCAACTTCTTAACAAACCTGCCAAGAAAAATGTGTCACATAGTCACAGAATTTTTAATGAATGACAGTTTTCTCTTTTATGAAGTTAAAGAAGCTGGGAAAGCACTCCCTCTATTAAACTGGCTTTCCAAAGAACAGACACAGTAGTGCTCGTTCAGGATGGAGATCAAAGCTATTTCTAGGGAAGTTAATTACCTCCCCCATGGAAAAAAGGAACTTAGTATGTCCCTGGCAAGTCAGGGACAAGAACATTTATCGCAAAAGGAGAAATGATGGGATAGATGCACATGCCTGGAACAGGGGAGTTAAAACTGGATGATAATACTCTGAAACAGTCAACCAAGGACTGTCCAGTCATTAGTAGCTGAAACCTGTTTACAGGGGTAAAACTTGGATCTAGCATTTCCAGCTCCTCCCTATCACTTCACTGCCTCAGTTCCATAGGTTAATACTTAGCATAGGACACAGTGATCCTCTTGTTTTTCCTCCGAGGAAAAGAGGAACATGTTTCCAGCTGTATCCCAATGTGGAATATGACTCATCTCCCAGGTTTTTCACAAAGAGCCAGAGAGATGGTGTATTCTACCCTGGTGCTTCTGAGAACTGACTCAGCTCTCCACAGAGGTATACGTTACGTTTGGGAAGGTGGCAGTGTAACGAAGTCAAGGAGACAGGCAAAATCAACGAAATAAACCACCATCTGAAACCCGATGAGGTAAGCAGCTAGAATGCAACTCTGTTCCTGTTTCAGGAAGAGTGACAAACCCATCTAAAGGAGAAATGTGAATGGTTATCCGCAACCACTCTGCCCCCTCATTTGGGATCCATATGCTCCTCACCTGTAAGATTGGAGAATGTCAATGATCCCAATATAAAGCAGCAGCCTTTCCCCTTTACTATTGCGGGCAGGGATGCCACCCATACTGTTCCGGAAGACAAGAAGAAAACAGTAAGAAAATCTCTGGCCTAGCACAAGGGTTTCTCCTAACCTTGAGTCAGATCAGGACAGGGAACTGAGACCTAACCGTAACTGTCCCATCTTCCATAAACTGGGGAAGAATGAAAACCTTCCTCCAACTCCAAGAGCCACTCTGGAGTATGTATTATAACCTCTTTCTCTCCAAGTCTCACTTGCCTGCCTCTCCGACCCCAATTCCACCAAAAAATCTAAAGTCACACTCAGCGACACTGGAAACGCTCAGATAACTCTGAACTTCCTCAGTACTCTCATATTCTAATTCACACCCACTAGGACACTCTTCTTTAGAGTCACAGTAAAGGCTACCTTAAAAATGAAACCACTTACAAGACATTTATGATGCTTCAGTAAATACAATTCCTTGATAGATAGATCCATGATGGTAAGAAAGACTCCTTCCATAAAGCTGCCTATAGTAAATTACTTTTGGTGAAGTTCTAATAGAATATGCAGACGTGTCTAAAACTCTGAATATATTCTTTTTGAAAGATGTTTTAATTTTAAATAGTTCTCCTTCCCAGATGTACTACAGATCCCCAACTTAAGCCCTCTTCCTTTCCTTTTACATTCTTAAGGCGGCTTGTTCTATAGTTCTGTAAGTGTTAATACTGTCAACTTAACTGCTGAATCGGGGCTACTCTGATGCCAGGAGCTGCATCCTTTCCTCAAGAAAAAAAAATGCCGTGTCTATGCTCTCCTTCCTGGTGCCCCTGAGCCCACTCACTGGTCATCAGTCTCCATGGTGCCACCTCGCCGAGCCTCGCCCTGGATAGATTCCATAGCCGTGGAATAGAGAGCCTTTTGGGGGGCTGGTCTGCGAGTGTCAGCTGAGGATTGTGCTTCACTGCCTAAAGGCTCTCGTTGTGCATGATCTATGTTATGGATCGACATCAAGAGGCTATAGTCCATTATCTTGAAGCTCTGCAGCACCTAATGAAAGGAAAAAAACAAACCATGTTCTGAGCCTTGGGAGGTATGAGGATCATTTCAGGATCTCACAGCTTTCCTAATTCAATTATTTTTTAATTTTTATTTATTTTAAGATTTTATTTATTTACTTGACTGAGAGAGACACAGTGATGGAACACAAGCAGGGGAAGTGGGAGAGGGAGAAGCAGGCTTCCCGCTGAGCAGGGAGCCTGATGCGGGGCTCGATCCCAGGACCCTGGGGGATCATGACCTGAGCCGAAGGCGGACGCCTAACGACTGAGCCACCCAGGCGCCCCCTATTTTTATTTTTAAATTTTTTTAAAAGATTTTATTTATTTGAGAGAGAGAGAGCATGGGAGGGGGGAGGGTCAGAGGGAGCAGAATCCCCGCTGAGCAAGGAGCCCAATGCGGGGCTCAATCCTGGGACTCTGGGATCATGGCCTGAACCGAAGGCAGACGCTTAACCGAATGAGCCACCCAGGTGCCCTCATTTTTTTTTATGATTTTATTTTTTTAAAGATTTATTTGAGAGAGAGACAGAGAGAGGGGCACATAGGGAGGGGGAGGGGCAGAGGGAGAGAAAAACTTTAGCAGACTCCACGCTCAAGGTGGAGCCGATGCAGGGCTCATTCTCACGACCTTGAGATCACAACCTGAGAAAACCAAGAGTCGGATGCTCAACTGACTGCGCCACCCAGGGGCCCCTAAAGATTTTATTTTCAAGTAATCCCTAGGGGCAAGTGGGTGGCTCAGTCGGTTAAACGTCTGCCTTTGCCAGGGTCCTGGGATCGAGCCCCACGTCGGGCTCCTTGCTCAACAGGGAGCCTGCTTCTCCCTCTCCTTCCTACTCGAGCTCTCTCGCTATCTCTGTATCTCTCTCAAAATAAATACATAAAATCTTAAAAAAAAATTTTTTTTTTAAATTTCAAGTAATCTCTATATCCAACGTGGGGTTTGAACTCACAACCACAAGATCAAGAGTTGCACATTCCCCCAACTGAGCTACCCAGGCGCCCCAAGATTCAATTATTCTTGACCTCCAGGGTTAACTATAGGCTTATCCTTTGCTCCTCCTACTCCCTGGAGAAGAATGTATTAACCTCCTCTAGTCACTCATTATTTCTATTCACTCAGCTTTCTTCTATTTGAGTAAATACATATTAGGCCACTGCCTAGCCCACAACACCCTCTGTTTGTTTTTTCCTTCTATTTGTGAAAAGAGCATTATGTTCTCAAGGGAACGTGGAATACATATTTGTGCTGTAAAGAATCCACAAGGAACGTCTGGTAAAAGTACATTTCATGATGGAGTATATGTGTTGCAGGACTTTATATGACCAGCTTTGATTCAGTTCAGTATTTACTGAAGCCCTACCACCTGTTGTGCCTGTTTATGGGGATACAAAGATACTCAAGAAAGTTTCTGTTCTCAACAATATTATCATTTAGGAAAGAAAACAAATGTAAAAATAAATCCAATACAGCCTAATACATGCAACAACAGAAGTGCTTACATGATTGATAGTATGGAGGAGGTCAGGAAGTGATATGTAAATAAGTTTATGAAGAATAAATTAGAAAATAAGTCCAAACAAATAAAGGAAGGAATACTCCAACGCCTGGAAGCATGAAACAAACAGCACATTATGTGCAGGGAGGTATAATTTCATACTGCTAAAACAGAAAATGCAAAGGACAGGTGTGGCAGATTACAGAGGCTGATAGAAGCAAAATAATGACAGGCCTGATATATCATATTAAGGAGCCCGGATTCTTTTTTTTTTTTGAAGATTTTATTTATTTGACACAGAGGGAGAGAGAGAGAGTGTGCGCACGCGCATGCATGCACACAAGTTGGGGGTAGGGGCAGAACCAGGTTCCCTGCTGAGCAGAGAGCTCGTTGTGGGGCTTGATCCCAGGACTCTGTGATCATGACCTAAGCCAAAGGCAGATGCTTAACCAACTGAACCACCCAGGCACACCAAGGAGCCTGGATTATATCCTATAGTTCTCAACCCCCTTTCCATCCCAGAACAGGGTGCAAAAGGGTATACTCTCACCAGTTCCAGTAGCCCACTTTGGTGATGCAGCTCAACCAAGGGTGTTTTGCTAGGTTGGTGGAGAAAGGGATGAAGAAAGCACAGGAGTGATTCTTATGTATAGTTTCTTAAAACAACTCTCTATTCTACTGTGTCCAGTCCTTTCAACCAAAGGAGCCAAACTAAAATAAGCATTACCCTACAAGTAGATGCAGAGTAAGCCAAGGACAAGGATGGACAATGTTATGGAGTGAGTAGAGGAAGACGATCCTACAATAGCAGTTGAAAAAAAAAACAGTAAGAGATGCAAAAAAATCAGTAGGAAAAGGTGTCACAAAATCCAAAAGAAGGTACGTTAAGAAAATGGAAATAGCCAACTTTCAAGCAGCAGAAAATGCAAGGAAGGACTGAGAAATATTCTCTACGTGGCATCCCAGGTGGGCAGTAGGGAGAGTAGTTCAACTGAAGGGGTGAGAGCAAAAGCCATGACAGTGGGTTGAGGCAGGAATAGGAAAAGATAGGGGCGCCTGGGTGGCTCAGTCGTTAAGCGTCTGCCTTTGGCTCAGGTCATGATCCCAGAGTCCTGGGATCCAGCCCTACATTGGGCTCCCTGCTCTGTGGGAAGCCTGCCTCTCCCTCTCCCACTCCCCCTGCTTGTGTTCCCTCTCTCGCTGTCTCTCTCTCTGTCAAATAAATAAAATCTTAAAAAAAAAAAAAGGGATAGGAGAAGATAAATGAAAAGGAAAAATGGAAGCATTATTACATGGAGACAATGGAAGTAAAAAAAAAGAAATACTCCAGGGGCACCTGGGTGGCTCAGTTGGTTAAGTGTCTGCCTTCGGCTCAGGTCATGATCCCAGGGTCCTGGGAACGAGCCCTGCACTGGGCTCCTTGCTCTGCGGGGAGCCTGCTTCTCCCTCTCCCTCTGCCTGCTGCTCCCCCTGCTAGTGCTCTGTCAAATAAATAAAATCTTAAAAAAAAAAAAAAAAAGAAAAAATCCTCCTAACCTTAAGATGGAAGAGATGAAAGTTGGCTTGCATGCAGAAAGAAAACAGTTGGTAGAGGCTGAAGCCAGGGGAGGGAAAGGAAGCAAGATGTGAAACAGAACCCTAAAGAAGCAGTCCTGAGAAATGACTGACCTGGAATAAGCCACCAAATCGGGCAGAAAGGAGATTAAAGATGGGTAAGTGTAGACATGTTTATAAACTGGGGCTGGGAGCAGGACAAGGGGGTGGTATGGAATAGAAGAGTGAGGTAGTCTGTTGAGAAACAAGGCTGGGGATTAAAAGTTAGAAAATGGTTTGGAGAGAGTGCCAATCATGTGACACCTGTGCTGAGAGGAACAGGAAGTGGACTGGTGAAAAATACTGAGGCTGGACAGCGTCAACCTGTAGAGATGTTGGTAGAATAGACACAGGTGTGTGATTTCCTTCAGCAGCACTCAGCTTCCAAGATATAAATTTGAATCTGGCAGGCAGGACCAAGATCTGAGGAATGATGGTGCTGGTATGAAAATAAGGAAACTGTAGGATCATGAGGCCTAGGAGAAGTAAAGAAAATGAAGCCAGGTGGGGGAGGATAAACGGGATGTAAAAATATAAAGGCTCAGCAATAACCTAATGTAAAAGTTATTTTAAATAAAATCTGGGACATACAGAGCTAAGGAACTGAGTCCCATCTCATACAGATTTGAACCCTAAGAACAATAAGCTGTTTTAGTGGCTGAGATTTTTGGTATCTGAGAGGGAAGGAAATATGATAAACTCACCAAACAGTCACGCTGTAGGGTCTTACATAGAGCATTGTACATGTCAGCATCCAAAAAAAGACCATCTGGAATATCTTGTAAGAAGTCCAGGTCTTTAAAGGTGGGGAGAGGCTTCTCTCGCTCTTTTTGGGAAGCCCGCCGTTTGTAGGTAGAGCCCTTGAGGTCATATTTGATGTGCATCTTGACTGACCGTGGTAAGAGATTGTTCATCACCACAATTCGAATGTTCTTACCACCTGCCTGCACACAGTACAGTCCATAGAATTTAGGCAGCAAAGTTCGAGGATTCTGGTTGAGGTTCTGAGGGCACAAAAGTAAAAAGAAGCAGGAGCGCAAGTCAGTTGATTTTCAGTGAAACTCAAGGGTAAAAGTTGCCACCCACCTTCTTTGTCTGCTATATGGGATTCAGGTACAATCTATCTGCCCATAAGCCCACATAATATTTGTTTACAATTTCCCAATACATCTATCTTCAGTAATCAGATCACACCAAGCTGAGCCACAGACCCTCCAATACAGTAATCAGTCAGGATACTCAATATATGATGGATATATTCTTTTAGAGAGGTTTAAGAAAAGATCATGTTGAAAAAGTCTTAACTCTAAGCCCTTAGTATAGTATATTCTTGTGGGTGTGATGCAAAGCAAAACTAACTTCTCCAGAAGCTCTGAGAGCCGTCAGTCAGAGTAAGATGGAGTAGAGTACTATCAAGAGAAGTAACCAACCTCATTCCCTAGTGTAGGAGGACTAAGAACAGAAAACAAAATTATCACTGAATTTCAACTTGGGGTAGGACAGTCTAAGTCAAATAACACTTAAAATAGGACAGATAGGGGGCTGCCTGGGTGGCTCAGTCATTAAGCGTCTGCCTTCAGCTCAGGTCATGACCCAGAGTCCTGGGATCGAGCCCCACATCGGGTTCCCTGCTCAGTGGGAATCCTGCTTCTCCCTCTCCCACTCCCCCTGCTTGTGTTCCCTCTCTCGCTATGTCTCTGTCAAATAAATAAATAAAATCTTAAAAAAAAAAAAAAAAGAAGACAGATAACCAAAACCCCTTTTAGCCCCAGAGAGGCAAGAGAGATGGGGCAAAAAGCCCCAAAATGAACTACATCTTTAAGACCTAAGTGCTGACGTTGTGTTGACCTGCAGAAGAGAGCCCCCCAGTCTCTTTTTTCTTTTTTAAAGATTTTATTTATTTGAGATGGATAGCGAGAGAGAGCACAAGCTGGGGATGGGGAGAGGGAGAAGCAGGCTCCCCGCTGAGCAGGGAGCCTAACGCAGGACTCGATCCCAGGACCTCTGAGACCATGATCTGAGCCGAAGGCAGACGCTTAACTGACTGAGCCACCCAGGCGCCCCATGAGAGCCCCCCAGCCTTGTCCAGGAGTGGAGTGGGCAGCAGAGGTGACCAGTGCTCCTCTTCCCTCACCATGTAGTATCCTGGAAGCAGCTTCTGCAGAAACTCTGCCTCTTTGTGCTGGACCGTTTTAATGATGAATTCATCGTCGCTGGACACGTAGAAGAGGGAACCGCTAGCCCCAGAGTTGCAGAGTTCAATCAGTGGCTCACTGCAGAGGGAGTACTGAGGCCCAGAAAGAAGAGAGCAAGAAGTTCAGAAATACCAGGGCCTGTCCAACCAGAAATTAAGTACAGATGCAATTCTGTTCTAAAGGAAAATTAGAGCAAGACTGTGAAGAGAGTCTTCTTTTGGGAGGATCCCTCTGATACTGGGGGAACCAGAAGCTTACCAAGTAATCATCAGGCCGGATACCAAATAACTCCCGAAAGTAACGGAAGGCAACAGGTGCATAGGTCTTGAACCGAAAGTCATTGTAGTGATGAGCAGGGGTCAAGTTGCTCCCTTCACTGTGAGGTTAAAATAGAAAAAGCTGTAATTTATCAGTACCTGTCACCCAGGGAGTCCACCCTGGGCAGACACTCAAGAGTAACCCAAAGGCAGGTCAGTACATCCCTTCTGAGAGAACCAGAGGGATGAGATGAGTCAGTTACTTAGTGGGACAAAGCCACTACATGGGGATTAAGACATGGCACAGGGGATCACACTACCCCTACCTACTGCACTGAATTGCTTTTTAGGGCTCACTCCACAGGCCGGAGGCTCACGGAAGCATTCAAAGGACAGCATCTGCTCTCCGAATTCTCTATTCCCATATCACCCCAAGATCAAGTTAAGGACTGGACATTGGGCACATGCCTAAATTAGACCTGAACCTCTAAAACTGGCCTGAGGTTGATATGAAAAAGCCACACTTTCCAGGACATTCCCCTGAACATTAACCTCTGTACCTGGGGAAGAAGATACTTTCCACCACATAGAAGTCTTGCATGAGGACATCACGCTCTGGTTTGGTACTCAGGCTTCCCACAGTGTGAGTAATGCCTAATTGGATGGCACCTTTCAAGGCAGATGAGGTTGTCTGAGAAATAGAAGAGAAACGAGAGGAAAGTTTCCAGTATTAAATCTGATCAGAACAATAAAAACTCAGGAGGGAAAAGCCAGAAGCAGCACTCAAAAGCAAATGCCCTTCTAGTACTTCAGACCAAGCCAGGGCGATCCAATTCCTCCATCCTCTTGCTTTACATGGCAGTTAAGCCTGGTGAAGGTTGGAAGGGTATGAAGATACACAGTAGCAAAGGCAGGACTATCTGAGTCAGCCTCAGCTAGGCAAGGTGTTCCTGCCTATCCATATCTATAGTTGGAAGCCGCTCTCCATATCAACATTTGGAAAATATGCTGTACTGAGAGAACAATCTTAAGTCTCATTCCAAAGATTTCTGTGTGCAGAGTATCTGGGTCTCTCCAAACATTTTATTCAAGAAATACAGAATGTAACTAAAATTTACTGATATTCTGATGGACTACCTGGCTACAGAAGCTTCAGTCCTTTAAGGGAAAGCCTGACTGGTGTCCCAAGGACGACAGGGTGATAAAAAAAGTTCCTAATTGAAGAAGAAAGCATGAAAGACTCAAATTATTTCTGAGAGAAGTGTTTAGATTTAAAATTATCACACTACGGTTAAAACACAAATTCAAAAGCCTCACTCTTACAATCATATGGGAAAATATCACATCATCTAGATCTGTGCTATGCAATACACTAACCACTGGCCACAGATGGCTATTTAAGTTCATTAAAATAAAAACTGAAAATTTGCCTTTTCAGTCTTACCAGCCACATTCAAGTATGACTAGTAGCTACTATTGGATAACACAGATTATAGCACATTTCAATCACTGTAGAAAGTTCTACTGGACAGTTTTGTTCTAATGATTTCCCTCATCCCCAACTCTCACCAACTATTAAATTACTTATATTTCTACTCAGTACTCATTAGGCACTAAAATGATAACTAGAGGGGTACCTGGCTGGCTCAGTCAGTAAAGCATATGACTCTTGATCTCAGGGTCATGAGTTTGAGCCCCATATTAGGGGCAGAAATTATTTTATTTATTTTAAGTAGGCTCCATGCCCAATGTGTGGCTCAAATTCACGACCTCGAGATCAAGAGTCGCATGCTCTCCTGACTGAGCCAGACAGGTGCCCTGCTAGAGATTACCCCCCTCCAAATTATATATATATAAAACTAGATTTTGAAGTGTATGCCTCTCCAATAGGCCTAGAAACTAATCTTTTTGTCTCAATGTTCAGCATATAAATAGAGCTCAATAAATATCTATTGAATTGACAAGGGCCTCGAGCCCATTCCCAGAGAGGGTCAGGCCCCTGACAGTGCAAAAAAGGCAGAGAACACACACAAGAATTTATGTGGGCCAGAAACAGGAATCCAAGAAATCTTCACACCCTGTATCAAACAAGGTATAGACGCGCAATGGAAAGGTTGAACACTGTCCCTTGGAAAGCCTGAGCACCTCCCAAAGTGGTCCAGAACTGAAAGTAAACTCTAAAGTTCAAGTTTTATGATAGTTCTTGTGCAAAGGCTTAGGATATCAAGAAATGAGACAAAATGTGGAGAATAATACCAAGGGGACAGAACTATCCCCTCCTGGAGTAAAATGAAAGGGTTCCACCCAGACACACCTTTTTATATGTCGTCTCTCCTGAGGAATCAACACCTCGGTGGCCTATTTTCTTGATGGGCATGCCAGAGGCATAAGGCACCTGGAAAAAGAAGAGTCAAAATTAGCACATGATCCCCATGTATACACCATACAGCTACCGTGACGGTACATTAAAACAAACTGAACACTCAACCCACCCGTTCTAGGTTAAGAACATTTTATAAAATCTTCACAAGACCCACACATCTTTAGTGTTGTTTCCCAATGAATTAACTGGCTAAAAGAACACAGAAAATTCCAAGGGACACATATTTCACTTTTGATCCTAAAAAAAAAGGACATAAAAAAATGAGTTACATTAAGGAAAAGTAGAAACAAGAGAACTATGAAACAGCTGCTCCACAAAAAAGAACAAACCTAGTTCACAAAAGCAAGACAGGTTAAAAGTAGTTCCACAGACCCCTTCTTTTTTCACCAGCTTTCTTCAGAAACTTCTACCCCTCTAACCTTCAACCTGACATGAACACTACCTGCTCAAAGTGCATTCACCAGTAAAAATGATCTAGCCGCTCGCAAATACAAGTACTGCAAGCCCGGGAATTAAAAAGCTGAGGCAATAAGATGAGTCCTCTGAGATAAAAGAAAAGCCCTTGGTGTCTTGAAGAGATTCCTGGGAACATGATATGGCTTTGTTTTCCACCCACAGGATTGCCCCTGAAATAAGGTAGGAGTAATACCAGTAGAGCGGAGCTTAGAAGGCTATTCCCCACATCAAGATGAAGCACAAAAGACGCAAAGGTATTCTTCATGATGTCAGTACTCATTAAGTTAATAAGCCAGAGGCAAAAAAGCCAGTGTAAATAGAGTGCATGATCTTAGGGCCTGATATCCAAGTTCTACTCTTCTTGCTAAGGCCCTTAAATGTCAGAAAACCCTTACTATATCATCTCAAAGATCTTAGAAGAGGTTCTAAGAGAAAAACCTAAAATCCCAGGCCAAAGGGGGCCTGCATTCTGAAACCCTGTCACAAAACCCCGTAGAAAGGCAAGAAATAAGAAAAGGCTTGGGAAATACTGAAGAAGAAGAAAGTTAAGCAAATGGAAGATATTCTGCACAGAAAAGAAAAACTTAGAAAACTAACATCATCTGTTTGGTTAAAAGAAGTTCTTCAAATTCACTGAAGCTATGCAACCAGGAGGCAGTAACAGCAAAACCAAAGAGTGGGCTTTAGTGCCAGATTGTGTGGGTTTTAATCCCAGCCTTATTAATTGTGTGACCTTGGGCAAGTTGCAGAACCTCTAATCCTCACTCTACTTATCTGTAAAACATGGATAGCAATGGTACTTAGCTCACAGGAGTGTTTACCGGATTAAATAAGAATAAAGGATACTTAAATTATTTACTCTTTGGTACACTACATTTGATACATTAAAAAAATGTTCAATCAATTACTATTGATTTATTATAATAATCAAACCTATTATTAATATCTATAATAAACTACAACAAAAGTAGTCATATAGGGACACCCGGGTGGCTCAGTCAGTTAAGCATCTGCCCTTCGGCTCAGGTCATGATCCAGGGTCCTGCGACCGAGTCCCGCATTGGGCTCCTTGCTCAGCAGGGAGCCTGCTTCTCCCTCTGCCTGCCGCTCCCCCTGCTTGTGCTCTCTCTCTCTGACAAATAAATAAATATTAAAAAAAAAAAAAAAGCAGATGTATAATCTCTAGCTTACCAAAGAGATGTAAGAATCCCGCCTAGCTTCCAAGATCCAAGTAGGGGGAAAATAAAGATGTCATAAACAGGTATCCTTCTATCCCAGAATTAAAGTTTCAGAAATACGGTATCAGTATCAAACTCACCTCACATGCCATGGATCTCTTGATTCCTGATGCTGTTAAAAGAATAAACAAAACACAATCAGAAGTGTACACACACACACTAGTGCCCACAATTTCTATCAAGCACACTGAAACAATTGGGGTTTGAGTCCAACTAAACCTGACAATGAGCTCCTGCCTCTTGCTCTGTGATACTAAATCCTTTCGGATAGGGATTTTAAATATCCCTTCCTCTTCTTCCTCCATACTCACAGAACCCTTATGCATATTCCATTCCTGTTCTAGTCCCTTTTCTTACTCAATTCTTCATATTGTTTTCCAGGAAATATATCTGTTCTTGATACATCTAACCATCAGAGTCAAGAGGGTCTCATTTGATACCATGGCTGAAAGAGAAAGGGCGTAAGAAATACCTAGGACTCATTGGAGAGTCTAGGGCTTGATTAATAATTTTTCCTGGACAGCTAAAAAGGTAAGAACTTTCAGAGCATATCTATGGTGCTTTACTTCTCTATTAATTATTTCAGAAAAAAGGTAAAGAGTTGATCTATGGAGATAAAGCAGCTAAGGATGAGAAAATACAATGTCAAAATTATGAAGATTCTGCATCCCTACCTCCTCATCTTGATTTCTGCTGTAAACTCAACAGGAATTTGTTGGCGTTTACTTACTTACTAAAGTGAGTTTTACTTACCAAATATTTAATCAGGGCAGATGTGTAAGATAAGTGTGTGATTCAATCTCATAAGTATTATGGCTTTTATCCATTTAAATTTAGGAAAGATAAATATGTTTACAAAGTGACTAAAGGAATGTATCTGTAGAAAATCTACTCTGAAAGGTTAAATCAATTATCAAGGGTTTGCCATCCCCATAACCTTCATCAATGATCACATTGGAGACACATGACCACTCAGGAAGACAGACTGTCCCCCCACCCTTCATATTGGAAAATGCTGACTTTTATCTTCAAAGACTACTGATATATACCTTCAATCTAATTCTAACGAATTCAAAGAGAATAAAGATTAGCCATATTAAAGAAAATTAAAAAGAGGAGCCTAATGGGATGGATCTTCAATAACACCTGAGCAGGAAGATCCCAGTTCCAGTGTATGTATACACTGGATTATTGATGAGGCAGCAACACATGGGATTAAGGGCAATAAGGTGAAGCTCTAATTATGATTGTTTAAGACAAATAATCAAGGGCCCTTGGAATTTCAGAATATAGCTGGGCTCAGAGGAAAGGTTGTAACAATAGCCCTTAGTCGTACAGAGGCCACAGACCAAATATTTCTGTTACCGATAAGCAGAGCAGCAAAATTTCCTTCCCTATATTGAGTCAGGGTAGCAAAAAATGGGGAACAGATGGTTTTCATTCCTCTTCCCAAAATAGGAGGCAATGGAAATGTCATCTAGCTGTTAGGAAGATCTGCTGCATAAAATGACCCAGAAAATTGGAAAACCAGAAAAGCCCAATAATCTACACCCTTTATAGATGCTTCATCTTCAATTAGATCAACTTCAGCTGGGTAAAAAACGAGGTAAATTAGTACTGGAATCCCAAGCTAAAGATTCCAAGGAACAATAAGCCAGGATAACCCAGATTTATGATTAAAACGGCTACTGACTTACTATAAAATTTAAGGTGTCCATCAACAAAGGAAAAAAGGTCTAACCTTTTATTTTTTTTAAAAGATTTTATTTATTTATTTGATAGAGCGAGCGAGCACAACTAGGCAGAGCAGCAGGCAGAGGGAGAGGAAAAGCAGGCTCCCCAATGAGCGGAGAGCCCAATGCAAGGCTTTATCCCAGGACCCTGGGATGATGACTTGAGCTGAAGGCAGACGCTTAACCGACTGAGCCACCCAGGCACCCCAAGGTCTAACCTTTTATATCTTACAAGCTTTTAGCCAGGAGTCAACATGCTGAGCTATTTAAAAATCAGAAGACCTGGGTTCAAATCTGTTAGATCAGGCAAACTGTTCTCTATGCTTAACTAAAAAATGAACCTATATTAGAAGCCTTACGGGCACCTGAGTGGCTCAGTTGTTAAGTGCCTGACTTTGGCTCAGGTCATGATCCCAGGGTCCTGGAATGGAGTCCGGCATCAGGCTCCCTGCTCATCAGGGAGTCTGCTTCTCCTTCTCCCCCCAACGCATCCCCCCATGCTGGTGCTCTCTCTCTCAAATAAGTAAAATCTTAAAAAAAAAAAAAAAAAAGAAGGCTTATGTAGGGGCCCCTGGGTGGCTGGGTCGGTTAAGCATCTGATTCTTGATCTCAGCTCAAGTCTTGATCTCAGGATTGTCGGTTCAAGCCCCACATTGTGGAGCCTACATCATTAAAAAAGTCTTGCGGGCGCCTGGGTAGCTCAGTCTGTTAAGCGTCTGCCTTTGGCTCTGGTCGTGATCCCAGCATCCTGGGATTAAGCCCTCATCAAGCTTCCTGCTCAGCGGGAAGTCTGCTTCTCCCTCTTCCTCTGGTCCTCCCCTCCACTTGTGCTCTCTCTCACTCTCGCTCTTTCTCAAATAAACAAAATCTTAAAAAAAAAAAAGTCTTATGTAAAGATTCGATGTGATAAGCTAAATCAAATGGACCATAATGTGCTATACAAATATATTCTTTCTATGTGATTTCTAAAGCAAGAGCAAAGTTGGGCTCACAGAAAGGTTTAATGTTCAATTACCTAGACCTTCAAGGAATTTTAATTAGCATCTCAAATTACTTGGCTCCTCCCAAACCCCTGAGCGGCCCCACCACCACCACACCCTCCTGCAAGTGCACACATGCAAGTACAGAATGACTGATTCTCACTGAGAAAATCAGTATGCTTTCAGTTGAGAAGACAAACACTGATTCTGGACTCCTTGGTCAGAGTTTGGCCTATCCCTTCCTTTTTTACCACAGAGGAAAAGGTTTGGAAGGGATCTGGCAGAACCAAGAAGGGCCAACATCCAGTCCTAGTCTGACAGTCTTATCTAGAAAATAACCTTCTCTGTACATAAGTAGTCACTAGATAAAGTTAAACAATGGAGAAAAAAGAGGCAGGTAAGTGATTTCAAGGCACAGAGTTAGTAAGAAAGCCCTATACCTCCCTGAAAAGCTCTACTTTGCTACCTTTCCTAGTTTTATCCCACAAACATGTAGCTCTAGGGCTGCTACACTCTTGCAAAGTACCCAGAACCAGGGTGAGAGGACTTCACTCAGTGG
Organism: Phoca vitulina; assembly: GCF_004348235.1. Classification (NCBI taxonomy): domain Eukaryota; kingdom Metazoa; phylum Chordata; class Mammalia; order Carnivora; family Phocidae; genus Phoca; species Phoca vitulina. The sequence goes on from NW_022589799.1 coordinate 1,457,686, forward strand.
AATTTTGGTGCCAATTGCTTAGCTATCAGCAACTGCAAAGCTGGGATTAATCCCAAGGACACTTATGGCTGAAGCAGTTAGAACGATAACGGGATCTAAATGATGATGATGATGATGATGATGATGATGATGATGATGATGATGAAGAAGGGCACCTGGGTGGCTCAGTGTATTAAGCCTTGACTCTTTTTTTTTTTAAGATTTTATTTGTCAGAGAGCACGCACAAGCAGGGGGAGTGGCAGGCAGAACAGGCAGAGGGAGAAGCAGGCTCCCCGCTGAGCAGGGAGCCTGATGTGGGGCTCGATCCCAGGACCCTGGGATCATGACCTGAGCAGAAGGCAGACACTTAACCAACTGGGCCACCCAGGCGCCCCATATACCTCCAACTCTTGATGTCAGCCAGGTCATGATCTCAGGGTTGTGAGACAGGGCCCTGCATGGGGCTCCCCGCTCAGCACAGCGTCTGCTTGGGATTCTCTCTCCCTCTGACCCTCCCCCTGCTTATGTGCACACATGCACACGCTCTCTCTCTAAATAAAATTTTTAAAAAAATATAATGATAATCAGACCAAGTAACACAGGAGGAGGAGGAGAACAAAGACCTAAGACTTATTACTCTCTTCCTTGCCTGAAGTTTTGCTCCTGGGGCACAAATCTGAGCTCCAACCTACCACAGAAGAATGGAAGGGAAGAGAAAAATACCTAGAGTTTTACCAATGTTGCTGCTGTTAACACCCAAGTGGTCCAGAAATCCAATGAAGAACAGAGTGACATGATCTGCTAAGGCTGGACCACTTGGTCCAAGTCTCTGCCAATGAGAAACTTTTTTTTTTTGAAAGATTTTATTTATTTGACAGAGAGAGACAGACAGCGAAAGCAGGAACACAAGCAGGGGGAGTGGGAGAGGGAGAAGCAGGCTTTTCCGCTGAGCAGGGAGCTCGATGCGGGGCTCGATCCCAGAACCCTGGGATCACGACCCGAGCCAAAGGCAGACGCTTAATGACTGAGCCACCCAGGCGCGCAATGAGAAACTCTCTACTGGAGAAGTCCATGAGACTGAAGAGTCAACAGCATTGTACCTGTTCACCTCATAATGAAGCTTTCTCTCCTATTAGTACAGAAGGAGGAGGAAGAGGAGCAAAGGGCAGGGGAAGGAGAAGGGAGGGCGGGAGAGAGAAAGAAAAGACAAGAAGGCTAACTCAGCATGGCCACACTGGGCTTGGTAATGCCAGCCAGTCAATGTTCAAGGGAAATGAGATTCATCCCTATGAATAAGACCAGAATATTGTTGGGGCTGCCTGGGTGGCTCAGTTGGTTAAGTGTCTGCCTTCGTCTCAGGTCATGACCCCAGGATCCTGGGATGGAGCCTGGGTAGCTTGGGCTCTCTGCTCAGCGAGGAGCCTGCTTCTCCCTTTCTGTCTGCCCCTCCCTCCCTTGCTCATTCCCTCCTGCCTCAAATAAATAAATAATCTTAAAAAAAATAAAGAAGACCAGAATATTGTTCAGCAGAAAGTTGGTTTTCTAGCATCTTTGCGAAAAATATTCTCTGATAAGGATATATTATTATCTTACAATCCAAATCCACGATCCATATATATCATTCTCTTTTTGGATGGGGAAATAGAGTATAGGGCAGAGTTCTAATGTTAAAATTTATTTTACTTGGCAAAAATCCTTTCTCCTGAGAAATCAGAGACCTGCCTCTCCCATCTAAGCCAAAACTCCGAAGGATTATTAAAATTCCTACATGATCAGTCCACACCATGAAATGTAGCATGTGCTACAAAAGAGAGAGCACACTACCCAAGGTGGGGCTGGGTATGGAGGCTGACAGCTTGGCTTCTCCTCATTGGCTCAATTTTAACACCTCTCAGTACCAGTTCAATGCTGAATTATTTCTGCTCCCTCTCCTCATTCAATTATTCAAAAACTGATAATCTGTTACATGTCAGAACATTGCATAGGCACTATGGACAGAGAGTTTTATGTTCCTGACCTGGAGGAGCTCACAATTTTTTTCTGCATTTTTTGCCATCACTTGGGCATCTCCACATTCTCCTAGTTCTCCTTAATACTGGCTGCAAGATTAAACTGAACAGATACCTTTGTAGAAAGGGTATTTCTCTCCAGTAACAAAATTTTTATTTGTATAGCACTTTAAAAGGTTACAAATGTAGCTAATTTGATCCTTAAAACAAAACTACAGGATATGGGAACCAATTAAATGAAGTACTTAAGAGATAGATCCACCAAATATAATGTATGACACTTGTTCGGATGCTGATTAGAAAAATAGTGCTCGCTTTGGCAGCACATATACTGACACTGGAACGATACAGAGAAGATTAGCATGGCCACTGCGCAAGGATGACACGCAAATTCATGAAGGGTTCCATATTAAAAAAGAAGAAGAAATTAAAAAAAAAAGTAGTTTAAAAGTTTCTGAGACAAGAGCCTCAAGAGGAGAAATTAAATAACCACTATTCTGTAGATGTGATGATGCTACTGTGTTATGTCACAAGTCCCTACCTCCCTTTCCCCCCAAAATACAGTCCTTATTTGTAGAAATAACATTCTGAAGCATTTATGCTGAAATCAGATGAAGACTGGGTTTGCTTTAAAACATTCCAGGGGGTGGAAGTGGGGAAATTAAGATGAACAGATGCAATAAGCTTCACAAAATATTGCTGCTGAGTCTAGATGATGGGCACATGGAGGTTCTTTATACTGTTCTTTCTACTTTGTGTATGTCTGAAAATTTTTATAATTAAAAGTTTAAGGAAAAAATACCACAGAAGAAAAGAAAACAAGTCTGGATAATCAAGCTTCTTCATCTGAGTTGGCTTCTTTCTGAGAGGTTTTCTCTGGTAAAAGGAAGCATCAAGATGAAGCTCTAACAGTGACATTGTTTTTATATTGCACTAAGTTGGGACTCTTACTCATTAACAGGTCCTGGACCAAGAAACATTCTAAACAACTAGCTAATACTGCAGTACTAAAAGCAAGACATGAAGCCATCACAAACAGTCTGCATCAGAAAAAAATAATGGTTCAAATAACTTATTTTTGAGTGGGTCAAGAGATGATATAGAGCCAATCATGGCAACTCTGAACCCTAGTTCCTCTGCAGAAAGAAAATGTAAAAGCCCTAGAGAAGCAAAAACAACAACAAACCAAATCCTAGAGAAGCAAGGGTGTACTCACTTTGGTAATTTTGTTTCTAAAGATTTTTATTTATTTGAGAGAGAGAGAGAAACAAAGAGCATGAGCAGGGGAACCAGCAGAGGGACAAGTAGACTCCTTGCTGAGTGGGAAGCCCCGAGCGGGGCTCGATCCCAGTACCCTGAAATCATGACCTGAGCTGAAGTCAGATGCTTAACTGGCTGAGCCACCCAGGCACCCCTCTCACTTTGGGAATTTTTAAAAACTCTGGCCAGGCAAGCTCAGTCTGGCTGAAATCTATAGCTGCTGATGAAAGTTGATTTTTTTTAAAAAGATTGTATTTATTAGTTTAAGAGAGACAAACAGAATGGGAGGGGGAGGAGCTGAGGGAGAGGGACAAGCAGACTCCGTGCTGAGCACGGGGCTTGATTCCGGGACCCTGAGATCACAACCTGAGCTGAAATCAAGAGTCAGATGTTTAGCCGACTGAGCCACCCCAGGCGCCCCATGAAAGTTGGTTTTTAAACAAAGCAAGTTGAAAACTCAGCTCCTTCAGTCACAAATTAAGCTACTTGCCCATTGTCAAGCTAACAAATCAATTACCATTTATATTATGAAAAAAATCATCTGAAAGGGCCTTGAGATTTTTAGTCTAATCCTTTTTTATAAATAAAAGCACAAGCGTAAGGGATGTGCTCAAAATCACAGAGCAAAGATGATGACAGAGACAGAATGGGAATTCACATTCCTAATCCCCAATTCAACTCTTTCTTCTAAACAATCTTGTTTTCAATTTCCTGGCCACCTAAAGTCTAGGTGGGCCAAGAAAGCACCAGGGGAGCTAGAATGCTCTAAAAACTAAATAAATCTCAGAACTGCTAACAGACAATATGAACACATATTTTCTTTCCCTGAGGTACTCCCCTCCCTTGGGACAAGGAAATCTATTTTTCATTTTCACTGAAAGAGGATTAAGAGCAGAGTCCCTCCTTCAATTCCTGTCAATCTTTTTTTTTTTTTTTTTAAGATTTATTTATTTGAGAGAGAGAAAGAGAGAGCGTGCAAGCGAGCATGGGGGTGGGGGAAAGGGACAGAGGGAGAGAAAATCTAAGCAGACTTGGCACTGAGCATGGAGCCCGACACAAGGCTCGACGTGGGGCTCGATCTCCCGACCTGAGCAGAATACTTAACCAACTGCACCACCCAGATACCGCCCCCTCCATCAGTCTTAAGTTAACAGTAATGACAACTCTGTTCCTCTGGCAATAGTCATCAATGTTACTGGCAAAAATAGTAGGAAAATACCTTTCACTTCTTTTAGTGAGGTTATCCTTGTTCTGAACCAAATAATGCCTGTATTCTAGATCAGCAGAAATTTCTTTCAAGTCTGATTCTTGAAAGAGCAGTTTCACAGTTTTATAGATGTTAAGGTCCTCACTAGTAGAAAGTACCTTTTTGTCTTTGTAATAAAATATCAACAACTTTAACGGAGAAAGTTAAAGAGAAAAAAAGAGCCCCATTCATCTCAGGTTAAAGTTTTCTTTTTGGTGTTATGTGAGACCATGACTTGCTCTGATTAAAAGCACAAGGCTCTTATGATTATTGAATTTGCAGTGGACAAAAAGAGGGTATCTGACACACAAACTCTTTTTCGTTTTAGGGACCTTAGAATTGACTGCAGAATCAGTTACCAATCCTTGGCAATTAACCTTTTTTTTTTTTTTTTTGGCACATTAACTTCTAAAATATTTGCTAAGAGACTGAAAGAATCAGTAACTCCACATATTATGCACAGAAGAGCTCAGAATTCTGTTGTTTTTCTAGGAGAGCCAAGGTCAGAAGGGGAAATTGTCTTCTGTACTATTCTCTCCTTCACCAAGGAGTCCTGGTTCAGTCAGTACCCATTCAATAACAAACAGTTAATCTGGTTTAAAATCAAGTTAGTTCACACACGGTCTATCAGATTAGTCAGGGGAGCAATAATAGCATAGTGGGCAGAATTGTGGGCTCTGAAATCAGAACACCTAGGTGTGAATACTAAATCACCACTTACTAACTAGGCAACCTTGGACAAGTTAGTTGAAACTCTCTAGGCCTTGGTTACCTCATCTATAAAATGGAGAAATAACATGTTCCTCATAGGGTTGTTAAGAGAATTAAGTTATGTACAGCACTTAACATATAATAAATGCTTACAAATACTATCACTTATTATCATCATTATGAATTATGAAACCTATCTACAGGATGGGAAGGGTCAGGGGAAATGAGAGATGCAGCAGAAAGGGAAAAGAAGAAGAGTTGAGACTCATTTACTGAAACAAAAGGAAATGAAGTTATAGGAAGACTTTGAGAGAGACAAAAGGTAGTCAATTGATTCATATTATACTGTGGGAACTGTGAGAAAAGAAACTTCTGTGTTACGATAGCATCTTTCTTGGGGAGGGCAGAGAGAAATGGAGCTAATGTCAAATAATGCTTGCAAGACATCCACAGCCTTCTCAGAAGAAGGCCATGTACTACCACTACAAAAAGTCTGCAATTGTTATGGGGAAGAGGAGTTGGCTTCTAGTCACTGCAAGGAGCTCATGCTTCTTCAGCACAGATACACATCAGATCTACCTCTCTTACGGTTGACCCCACAGCACAGAAAGTTGAAACCTAAATGAGGAAAAACAGAAAGTTATCACTTACTGCTGGGGTTCTACTTGCTTACAGCAGAATAAGCATATTAAAAAAAAAACTCTGAAATTTAAAATTATGAACAGGACCTAACCTGATCCCCAGCACCATACTGTGAAATGTAAAATGATTTTTTTGTAGTTCTAGGTAAACGTCCAAAAAACAAGAGGAGAAGTTCTGGCAGAAAAATTCCAAGACTGGTCACAAAATTTGTAAGCCAAATCATTTCACCCTGCAGTGATTTCATATTGGCAAAAAATTTTCAGGTACAAAATTCCTTTGCATACAGGCATCTACCCTTTCAAAAAATAATGCGTGTACATCTTATTTGAGGGTCTTCCACTCTTGAGGGTAATTTGGCAGTATCTAGCAAGAAGTCTTAAAAACATACATGTACAATTTGACCCAGAAGTGGGAATTTATTCTAAAGAAATAATCAAGTGGGCAAAAATGTATATACAAAGATATTTACTGCAGCATTATATATAAAAACTATTATTGGATAGATACTGTAACTGGAAAGAATCTAAATGAACAAAAGGAGATTGGTGACATAAATCTAGCCATAAAATGGAATATATAAACCATTATTTTTATGTATATTTATGGATAGGATGTGGAAAAGAGTAAAAAAGAATTACATAGTACCATATTTTTGTAAAACACTTACCTATAAGTTCACTCACATTATTTATACACATTGAAAAGGTCCAAAAGATTATATGTCAAAATGTTTAAGTATAACTATCTTGAATAGTGGAATTAGGTTGATTTTCTAACTTTACAGATATCTATTTTTCCTTATCTATGTAAATTTTATATAAAAAATAATTACATCAATAATTTAGCAATTAAGGAAAAGAGATACACAGGGATGACTTTATTGTTGTGCTCTTTGCTATATACTCCATTTTCCCCAGTAAACCACTACTTGACAGTCCCACATATACAGACCAACATCACTCCCACCCCACACATTAACTCAAGCTCATTACAATCATATTATGCTGCCGCAGAGACATACTAGAAGAAAAAAATGTAAAAAGAAAATGTCCAGAATACCGCTGACAATCCCAAGCTACAAATACACATGACTCCTCTACACTTACTCTCTCTACCACGTATTACTTTGAGATGCTTGTACAACCTGAAACAAACTTTCATCAGCACGTATAAGAGATTCTCTCTGAAGAGGTTTATCTTTCAGGTCCTCCAGAACATCAATATTCTCCTATAAAACGGGGAAACCTAATTTCAGCGTATCTCCTGGATACCAAACCCTGAAAAATATAAAAGATCCGCTAAATTATGAAAATAAGCTGGGAAACCTTTAATGTTACTAAAATAATTTCAAAGCAGCTGAACCAGTCAAGTGCCAAAATGGAAACAACCCAATTGATTCTTGCTAAAATACAACAATGAATCATCACACCACGTCACAGAATATTTTTCTGAGTAACTCCATCCTAGTCTTAAGGAAGGACTCCATTTTGGTCCTTGGCCCCACCCTAAATTGTGTTTCTAATGAAAAAGGTACTGGAGGGGCTGGTTTCTTGGCAAATCACCACTGTGACTCTCCATACATTTGCTTGCTACTATTGAACGACAGGAGATTAAGATTCACTATTGAGGGGAGGGAGGAAATGTAGAGGAAGGGAAAAATCATCAATATAATTCTGAGAAGTGTAAAAAAGGCAAACTTCAGAGGGAAATGAGTTGGCTTTAAAAAAGGAGATAATTGAAATAAAGATATTTCCAAACTGTAAAAACCTCCAAAATAAGAGTTGTTTTTCCCCCCAGTATGTGGAACAAAACAGAGTTGGCCTTAATACCAGAGCCTCTCCCTGCACTTTCAGAGCAGAAGCATTTCCGTCGGAGATGAAATGACATCATCCACCAGATGAGAAACTAAGAGGCAGTGTGTGACTGACTTCAATGTTTGAAGTACACATATAATTTGGGGATGCTAGAGGCTGGCCGGATGTGCATTCCTCAGACAACTGGAGTTTTGCCTGGGCAGGTCGTAGAGAAGCAATCCCAGAGACCCAGCTCAATACTACCGCACAAATGTGTCAATAATACCTACACAGAGCACAAAGCGATATAAGCAGACTTTTGGGGAACAAAATGCTAACTCTTAGAGGTTCTCTTGGTTGATCACACAGAGAGCCAGAGGTTTTAAAAGGAAAAAAAAAAAAAAAGCAAAAGCAAAAACCCACACAAAACAAAACACAAACACAGTCAGCCCAGTTATCTGCTGCACTATCTGAAGCAATCTCTTTGGCCCTTGTTACCTTGAAATACTGAAAGCCATTTTAACTATACCCCTGCAGGTAGGAGGCACAATATGTTCTTCAAATGAAAATACTCAGAAATGTCTGAAATATCAGCTCACCTGAGAATCTCAGTAGTGCTGAGTACTCAAAAACTTAGTGTTTAGAAACAAACAAAAAAGTACCATTATTACATCCTCCATAAGGACTAAACCAAGCCAATTAAGAAAACCAAGCCACATCCCAGAGAAAAACTAAATTTTGTTTCCTAGCAAGTGTCAAGTTTTCCTAAGGATCTTCTAGGAAAAAGCCAGAAAGACAAAGATGCTCCTAGAAACAAAAGCTCCAAAGCAATTTGATCTACCAGTCCTGGGGTCACCTCAGATAACAGCCAACTATGCAGCAAGGAATGAGCCACAAGTTCACTAAGATTCATCCTTTTCTTTTTTTTAAACTAAGACTCATCTTGATAATATACAACCTCAGTGTAACACCTCTGCCACTAGTAATAAGCTCCCGAGGTTAATTAAAATAACTCTACATTTCCCTCTTGTGATAAACTTTTGCTTCTACAAGGCAAATTTCATGGTTCTCAGGTCTCAAATATGTATCTCTTGGCACTAAAACTTTGATCGAAAATATGGAAGGAAAAAAAAAAGTCTTCTTTAAAAGACCTGAGTCTCAGGGCACCTGAGTGGCTCAGTCCATTAAGCCTCTGCCTTCGGCTCAGGTCATGATCCCAGGGGCCTGGGATTGAGCCCCATGTCAGGCTCCCTACTCAGCGGGGAGCCTGCTTCTCCCTCCCTCTCTGCTGCTCCCCCTGCTTGTGCTCTCTCTCACTCTCTCTGACAAGTAAATAAATAAAATCTTAAAAAATAATAATAAATAAAAGACCTGAGTCTCCTGGATAAGCCACCCATGGCCAAGAAATATTTGGCATTTCTTGGCAAACTGCCACCTCTTATTTCCAAACCTGGCTCTATCTATCCTGAAAAGGCAATGACTCTTGCTGGATTGGAATGAACATGTTTCAGCAGAGAAAGTCTAATTTTAATTATATCATAATGAACATTAACTGCCCCAACAATGCACTTCAAGACAATTACAAGGAATATCAGAGATAGGTTACTTTTCCGTCATCCCTTTTATACAGGTTCTTGTCAATGAAAATTTAAAGTTTACCAGGCTTTTTTACCTATACTGTGCACAGGAAAGCTACTCTGCTCTAGCTAATTATGTTTCCTAAAAAAACCCTCTTCCCATTCTCTCCCTACAACTTCCTTTGCTTACCTTCCCTTAGCCCACTTCCCATTAACATCACTGATCCTTTGGTATAGTGCTTATTCTGGGTTACTTCCATATTACTCAGTTAAGTATATAAGGCAAATAATAAGATATACTGAACTCCCCACAAGAAACCTGCCTTCCTTACTTTTTGCCAAAGTCTTCCTCAGACTCAACAGAAAAGAGCCTTTTCTGGAATCAGATGTTTGCCAATTAATACATATTGTCTACAGGGGCACCTGGCCTGGCTGGCTGTCAGTACAGCATGCGACTCTTGATCTTGTAAGTTCACGACCCATGTTGGGTGCAGAGATTACTTAAAAATAAAAGCTTAAAAAAAATATATTGTCTACAGCCATTACAAACAGACTGGAATTTCACAGGAGGATAAAGAAAAATGACTGGGAGACAAAGTTTTAAAAAATGGAGAAGTTGAGGGAAAAAAAGTTCACTTCAAATAGTAAACAGTAAAAAGAACGATGGAGGGCGCCTGGATGGCTCAGTTGGTTAGGCAACTGCCTTCGGCTCAGGTCATGATCCTGGAGTCCCAGGATCGAGTCCCACATCGGGCTCCCTGCTCAGCAGGGAGTCTGCTTCTCCCTCTGACCCTCCTCCCTCTCATGCTCTCTGTCTCTCATTCTCTCTCTTGCAAATAAATAAAATCTTAAAAAAAAAAAAAGAACGATGGAAGCTCATAGGAGATATGAACAAAACCAATCAACACATACTTAGAAACTAAACAATGCTCTTTTGATAGGAAAGGGTGGAGAAGTGAAGTGCAAAAGGGGAAATGGGCTAGGAAGGGGTTTCCTCTAGGAAATACCATCAGCCCAAACACTCTCTCTTTGAGACTGAATGGTGGGCTGGGGTTTGGAACACTGAGAAATAGAGATTCCCTCTACCAGGCTATCAGAAAATAGCATACTTCCTGAAATATACATTTATTCGTGATCAAGAAATACACCCAGGAAAAAGAGAGAAGAAAGTAACAACTTTGCTCTTGCTTTCTTTATGTCAAGTCAGAACATCCAAAAATTCTAGGAAAGAAAATATCCAGCTTAAAGGATAAAATAACCACCTTCCTTCTTTATCCCCAGTTCTGTCTTTGGCCTGGTGTTATCTCTGTTGTTCACTTCACAGGCTATAGTTTCCATTATATTATCGGAGAAAAACAGGCTAATAAAATATGTAATAACTAGTAGCTGGCACCTGTTTGAGAAAAGTTATCAATCAGAAGACTTTTATATCAACCCAGAACAGCATACAGAAACTAACAAGCAAAACATATTATTTTGATATCCAAAGCTAACTTATCAGTCCATTATTACCAATTACTATCAGATACTGAATACCTAATAAATCTATATAATCATACTTGACCGGGCTTGGGCAGCCATAGCAGAAATAAATGGTTAATCAGGGGTGCCTGGGTGGCTCAGTCAGTTGAGCGTCCGGCTCTTGGTTTTGGCTAAGGTCATGATCTTGGGGTCCTGGAATCCAGCCTAGCCTCGGGCTCTGAGTTCAGCGCGTTCAGCGCAGAATCTGCTTGAGAGTCTCTCTTCCCTCTGCACCCCACCCCTGCTTGTGTACACACCGCACTCTTTCACTCTCTCTCAAATAAATAAAATCTTTTTCAAAAATTAAAAAAAAAAAGGTTAATCAAAAACAATGACATTCCGATGTCAGTTTTCTGGCAAAATCTACAAGGGAACAAAAGAAAAAAAATGTCAAAACCCCCATGTAAAAAGCAAACAGAAACATTTCTTTCTACTTATAAAATGTCAACCAAAATGGTACCTGGTGATATACTGACTACATGACATTTTGTTCTATCTTTACATTTCCAAATTTCAGTTTATCACTCTAGTAGAGTGGCTTAAGTTGTATTACTTTTCACTAATATGGAAGAATTGAAGGGAGAAGATCAGCCTACATATGTTTTACACTGGATACAAAGAACACAGACCAAAAAAACTACAAAATCCCTACCATTTGGTGTTATCAGATTAGAGCATAATTTACTGGTGAAGCTCTTCTAGAAAGAACAAAACCACCAGAATCAGGGACTGATGAGGCTGGCCCTTTGATAAAGGTCCCAAGCAAAAATGCTCAGTCCTGTGTCCTGTGGGGTTTCCCTCAGTAGTTAAGTAAAATACAGTCGGAAAGGAGCTGTAAAGTTACTTCCAAATCATTTGTGCTCATGATAAAATCATATAGGTGAAGGGTGACAATTTCAGAAATGTTCTGGTCTGAAGCAAAAAGGAACTACAGTTTCATGATCTTCTAATGTTTCAAGTGTTTTTTCCTTGGGGGAGTCACATGTGATTTTATCAAACAGCTCTTATTTCAGAGAAGCAGTATACACTTTAGCATTCTAACTTTACTTTCTAACTCCTTCAAACTTCAAATCAAGTCTCCAAAACAGAAACTCTTTACCCCCTTCCTGGTAGTAAAAAAAAAAGGGACTCAGTAGCTGATTTTAAGTTTTTTGTTTTTTTTTTTTTTAAGATTTTACTTTTGGGGCACCTGGGTGGCTCAGTCGTTAAGCGTCTGCCTTCAGCTCAGGTCATGATCTCAGGGTCCTGGGATCGAGCCCCGCATCGGGCTCCCTGCTCCGCGGGAAGCCTGCTTCTCCCTCTCCCACTCCCCCTGCTTGTGTTCCCTCTCTTGCTGTGTCTTTCTCTGTCAAATAAATAAAATCTTTAAAAAAAAAAAAAAAAAAGATTTTACTTTTAAGTAATCTTTACACAGCAATGTGGGACTTGAACTTACAACCCTGAGATCGAGTCACATGCTCTACCAACTGAGCCAGCCAGGCGCCCCTGAATTTCAAGCTCCTGATAAACTAGTCAAATTACAGATAGGGAAACAGACTCTCTGCACACTGGTGTGACAGATGGTCATACTGTCAACAGCACCTCTTCAGGGCTAATTTTATTTTTAAGTGGTGCCACTGTCCAAATAATAAGGATGGGGGAGAAAACCAAAGAAGGAATAAATTTCCTTTACACATCAAACAGCTGAGACTAGATGGCAAACTGCATCAATTTTTATTAACAAAGTATAAGAACAAACACATGATGATGACTTCTCTAAGCTGATACTCATTTATAACTGCCTCCCCCAAATCCAAACATGGTAATTACTCCAATGGGAAAAGATGTCAAACATCTCTTAAAACGTATGGTTTGATCTACCATCCGTATTTCACTTATCAGCAGTATAAAAGACCAGCTATGCCTTAATGGTGAAATAATCTATACAGGAACAACTGTTCTAAATAATCTGTCCTTCCTAATGTGAATGCCAAAAGATTTTGAGCCTCCAAAGGTTATGAGTGGCTTATATGAAACATTAGTCAATCTGTCCCTGAATCCTAACATTCTTACCTTGAATCTATTTTCAACATTGCCAACGAATCTTGCCTTTAGGATTTCAGAGTTTCACCAAAATTTAAGTGAGTTCAGCTAAACATCTAAGAACAATAAGCTGGTTTTAGAATGGTTACACACACACACACACACACACACACACACACACACCCATCTTGAATTTCTACAAGGCCAGCCTTGTTGCCTTTAACACTTTAGGAAATCATAAACCATCACTCATTCCTGTCAATGTCCTAATCCCCCTGGTACTATCATCCAGATAGAGCAACACTCACCTTCAGTCACAAATAAAACCCATTTTAAAAAAATTAAAATAAAAATAAATCCCATTTTTAATAGCCTTTTTTTTAGTATCAGAATCAAATATTCTATCCTCTTCAATCATATCCTTAAAATGAAATATTTTACCAAATTAAATTTACTAAGCCCAAACCTAAGTGAAAGTGCAGATACACAAATAAAGTCAACACTGTGTATTTGGACACAAAAATCCCACCAGGTTTTCAGGAATATTTACAAACAGAATTTTTCTTAATTTCTTAATCCAATTGTTTCAATATCTGTCAAAGAAGCAAAGAGGGAAGGTGTAAGAAACAAAAGTAAAAATAGGAATCTAAAACTATTTTTAGACATTTTTATACCTTGACTTCTCATATGAACATAGTAGAGTCAAGGAGCTGTAAGGTCCACTGAAACCTAATATTTTATTTTCTGGTGAAAACACAAGAGGACAAAAACATTTATGCAATCTGAATTACTAATTGCCAGCCCTAGGATCTGGCAGAAAACATAAAAACATAAAAATATCATACAGTGACATCTGAAAAAGATAGGAGGACTATCTGAAGCAGGAGCACAGATGGAAGAGGAGAAAGATGTATCAATAAGTGACAAAGAAATATTTCCTTTACTCCTAAATCTATCCACATGGCCAGTACGTCCATGAGATAGAGGCTGAATCAAATTTTAGGATATAAACACATGGCTTTTAAGGTTAACGTGGTTTCTAATAGAACACCTAACTTGATAGTTAAGTTTAAGGACTACACACAACCATTGTTCTTTCTGCACTGGGGAAGGAAAGAAAAGTTTTTAAATTAAGGAACTATTCTATAAAAAAAATCTGTCATTTTACTTCATCCTTCACACTTAAAATGCAACATGAGTTGCTCTGGTCCTCTAATGCTTTTACAGGAAAGGTAAAAATCACCTCTCAAGAAACTAAAAATAGATGCACATAAATAAAACTGCAGCTTATGAAGAAGATATCTGTGATCATGTAGTTGTACTCATCCCAGCTGGAATATGAAAGGTGGAACCTTCTATTCAGCCAATTCAAAAGGTAAGGATGAAATCCCAGGCCTAAGGAAACATCAACATCTCGAGTACTGCATCCAACATCTGGCAGCCTCTCCTGTTCACAATTTAGAGGTAAGAGCCGCTGTGGAACACCAGACATTTCTGATGGAAGCTCTAGAACAGTTTCTGACTCAATCTCCACCCCTCTCCCCACGCTTATACACATTTGCCCTCCTACACACAATCTGTTGCTTTTCTGGTGGGCTCCTGGCCCTCCCTCAATCTCCAATAGTTTCTAACTACTTTGAGCTATGTTCCCTGGCTCCATTCTCCAAGTGCCAATTTCCTGATACAGCCTAAGCATTCTTCCAGTCCATTTCCTATTATGCAATATTCCCCCACAGCACGCAGAACCACCTCCCCCAACCACACCATCCTTCCCAGGCCTAATTTCCAACATAACCTCTCTCAGCCTGTACTGCATCATTCCACCTTCTCCATCTGTTTTTAGGGTCTTTTTTCCACCTTCCTTCAAAACGTTCCATTCCTTCCCAAAATTGGGCAGTCTAGAAATGAGAATCATCGAAGTAGGGTGTTTGATAGAACATATACGTGTGTACGAGTGCGTGCGCGTGGCGGGGGGGGGGGGGCACTAAGTGAGAAGGAATGACGCATGAAGGGGAGTCTCTAAGGAAAAAGATGTCTCAACTCCCACCCCCAACAAAATCCACAATTCCCTAACTCCGCAGCAATCGAAAGAAAGCGTCACATAACTCTTAAACATGTTTCAACTCCATGGCTTCTCTTCTACATTTTTATCAAATTAACCCCATAACTTGGATTCCACCTGCCTCTCACACTAATTCCTCTCTCTACTTATGAAGCCTCTATTTACTTTAGTTTTCTCCGCTCCTTTCGGTTTCCCTCTTACCCCCACCTTCAATCTCCATCCCTTCCTAACCCTACTACTTCAAGTCCTCAATTAGGTCTCCTCGAAGACAGCTAGTGTTTCTGACAGCCTCCCTTTCCTCAACCAAATCCATCCTTTCCTCACACTCCCCCTGTCCGCCCAGAAAGCCCTGCTATTTGAAAGCCCGGCCTCTGTCCTCCTTACCGGCAACTCCTCGGACATCCCCAGTTACAGGTGCCCTCCCAGGTCTCGCTCTCGTTCCCATCGCACAGCAGTCATCAGACCCCTGCCCACGCCCCGCCCTGATTACCTGAGGACGAGGCGCCGGAAGGGACCGCGGGATCCAAGGATGAAACCCCGGCCGCCGACGGCCCAGAGGAGGCCGACGCCATCTTGGCAGCCCCCTCCCCCTCAGCGGCCTCGCTCTCTTTCAATCGGGCTCTTCCTCTTCTCCGAATCGAATTTTCTCCACGTCTCTTCACAGAACCCGCGTTCTGCGGGCCGCCTCCCTGCCCGCTCCGGGGCCTCTCTCAGACACGTCGGGCCGGGTCGTGAAACAGCTCAGGGCCGCACCATTTGGCTGGCATAGGGGAGAACTCCCGTCTCGCACCCTCTCCGCAACTTCGGCCGCTCTCCTCGGGAGCTTCTTTCCCCTTTCACAAGAGAGTAGGCTCAAGCCTCTGCCAGGGCCCCGCGTCTGAACCCAACCACACCTAAAAAAATAAGGGGGCGTGAAAAGTCCCAACGGAACGAATGCCCCTACCCCTCCTCCCTAGCCACAGCCTGTTTATCGCCCAACCCCACCGCTCCACTCCGGGTGGCTAGGGAAATCCGGGAACTGCGCATGCGCTTAACCTTTCCAGCGTTTCAGCCCACTCGAACGGGAAGAGAGGGAGTCCTTGAGAGCCAATCGGGGGGCTGCTATTGGTCATATGATGCGGGCTCCCCAGGCCCTAACGAATCCACCGGTCGAAGACAAGCCCTCTCCGACTGTAGACCGTCCCTACGGTGGCTCGGTGGGTCAATTTATATTCGGCTCTGCAAAAGGACGGCGTTGAGTTGCCGGAGCTCGAGATAAGTGAAGAGTCCGCCCGGCCGGCCCTCAATTTTAGAGCCCAGGGAAGAATTCCCGACAAAAGCGCTGTTGTCAAGTCAGAGACATTAAGCACTCGAATATCACAAAACATCACATGCGACTAAGTGTTCTTCCGGCTTTACTGCTTTGTTTACTGTAACGTGCGCGGCCGTCTTGCCTTCCTCTGAATGACATTCAAAACAGATCTACACCTGGCCTCAAACGCAATGCTCGGCACTGTTACGGAATGCTGTAAATATTTGATAAATGAATGAATGAAGACCTGTCAGAAAGGGCCACGGAAAGCAATCAAACCTTATCACAGTCTTCTCGCGATCCAAGCAAGCCCTTAACTACTCAACTCTGTTAATCTGTGCACCAAAGGGCATGGGAACACGATTCTAGTCTAGTGTGCGGACTAACGCTGCTCAGTTTTAACAAAGTACCCTGGAGATTGTGAACCCAGGTGGGGATCTTAAGACCTGTCTCTCCCTGATCGGACTGTAAGCAAAGACTGTTTCACTCTTGTATTTCCAGCTTCTCCTATCTGTGACTCTGCACATGGTAGAGGCTCAATAATTATTTGTGGAATTAATAAATGAAGACTAATGGAGGGGGGGATCTTGCTTTTGTAGCCCCCAAGATGCCCTGGTTATCCTCTATCCGGGTGTCGTCCGGGTTCTAGAAAGGGAACCTAGGACCCGAAAGCCCAAACTACCCCTTCCTATTTACCTCTGCCTTCTACGCCAATCTCATCAAGATTAAAATAATTGTTTCCCTGCTGCCACCTGCTGGATTATTCATATTCCTTTGGGTGCTCAAGGTAGACAAACTTCACATGATTGGGTTGCCATTTCATTCCATAGCAATGGAATTGTGTGACACTGAAGTATTTTACAATTGCCTATACCGCTCCACCCAACTAAACAGTACAGGAACTAGACAGTGGGAGCACACTGTCTAGCACAGGATTTCGCTCATAGGTCTTCAATAAATAAATACTTGTTGAATAAATTATCCTTGTTTTCATAAAAAGCATGGAGCTGCTACCATTTCCTGAGTTATTTTAGAAATCAGCTGGTGTAGATATAAAGCTGTTTCTGATTTTAAAATTGGAAAGAGACCAATAAAGCCCTCACTCACCAAGGCAGTAGGTCAAAGAGGGGGATCTTCTCCCTGGGATTTGATCAGTGAATTTTATTTCAGCCCTCCTGAAAAGAGATCCCTGTTTTGTAGCTTCTTAGGGATCTTTGCTTCTCTTTATGTACCAGAAAATGGCTACTATTACTCCTACTACCTTGTATTGTCAGTCTGTTTACTAGTCTGTCTCCCTCCTAAGACTGAACATTTCAGGGCAAAGATTACATCTTATCCATTTTTAGATCTCAAGCTTCTAGAATAGTGCCTGGCACAAAGTAGGTGCATAATACATGTCTCCTGAATATATGAATGGATGAAGGCAAAATTCAAAAAGTGGGGCTAGGGGCGTCTCCCATCTTTTCTCCCATACCTTGTCTCTGCCTCCACTCCCACTCAATCCCTGGGGTGTCCTCTGAGTCATAGAGCCACTCTTCCCCAGTAACATTCCTGGCATAGCAGAACTGGGGTGACGTGGCAGGGTGTGGAAGCAGAGGCAAAGCAGGACATGCTGGCTTGGTGCCCCCAAGGAAATTGAAAAGGGAGTTCAACATATACTTTGGAAAAGCAGAGCAATCTGGCGATCTCAAAATAGGACCCATATACAAACTTAGCAGAAATAACGTGCGCACGCGTACACACACACACACACACACACACACACACACACACACAGCTTTATTAAAGTGACCTTCATGTCTTAGAACAGTTCCTAAGGTCGGAATGGAGGGGCTAGGGGCAGGCAAGATCAACCTAGATGCAAAATAAGAGGATGAGTATCTTATTCATTCAATTAGTCATTCATTAATTCATTCATTGAATTGACATTATTTAGCTCCCACTATGCCCTAGGCACTATGAGAATTCCTGGTATACACAGATGAAGATAAAATCCCTGCGCTCAAAAAGGTCACAGGCTAATGTGGTAGACATATAAATCATTAGAATAAAATGTAATAGCTGTCATCATAGAGTATATACAGGTACTATGGTTTGACAACCATATTTTCAGAATAAAAGATGGAAGGAGAAGTTGACACAGGGTCTTGACAATACCACAGACTGTTTGATATTGGAACTACTCTGGAGAATTGAGGAGGCATGATCTCCATGGTTATGGAAACTGTGCCAGGAAGCGAGGTGGGTGAGTGAGAAGACTTCACCATCCTACAGAACAAGAATTTTGCCAGGTATACAAGATAGGGAAAGAATCTTAAGGAGAAGGAAAAGCATGCAGGCACGACAGAGAATTGGGAGGTGATGCTAGGACAGGATGAGGCAGGAGGTGAGGCTTGAAAGGCAGGGAGAGGCCAAATTATTAAGGATCTTGAATGCCATGTTAATAGTAGTTATCACCTACTAAACCGTCTATGTGCTTACTAAATCCTGTGTGAAGCAGTTTACAAGGAATATATCTCTTAACCTTTTCAACAACTTTATTCTTTTTATTATTGACATATAATGTATTATTTGTTTCAGGGGTAAGGTCTGTGATTCATCAGTCTTACACAATACACAGCGCTCACCACAACACATACGCACCCCAATATCCATCACCCAGCCACCCCATTCCCCCACCCCTTTTTCTTTTTTTTTAAAGTGCTTTTTTTTTTTTTTTTTTTTTTAAGATTTTATTTATTTGAGAGAGAGAGAATGAGAGAGAAAGAACACATGAGAGGGGATAGGGTCAGAGGGCGAAGCAGACTCCCTGCCAAGCAGGGAGCCCGATGCGGGACTTGATCCAGGGACTCCAGGATCATGACCTGAGCCGAAGGCAGTCGCTTAACCAACTGAGCCACCCAGGCGCCCCCCCACCCCTTTTTCAACAACTTTAAAAGGTAGATATTATTAGTCCCATCTTATTATTTTTCTTAAGTAAGCTCCATGCCCAAGTGGGGCTTGAACTCACGACCCTGATATCAAGAGTCGCACGCTCTATCCGCTGAGCCAGCCCGGCGCCCCGAGTCGCACTTTTACAGATGAGAAAACCGAGATTCCGCCACTTGTTCAAAATCACACAGCTAGACGACCTTAAACTCAAGTCTGGTTGGCTCTAAAGCTATGCTCTTAACCACACTACTATTCTGGCTCAAGGATTTTGGACTTTAACCTGCAGATGCTAGGGAGCCATTAAAGATCTTTGAGCAGAAGAGTGACAAAGTCTGGGTTTTTAGAAAGGTTCACTACTAGAAGCAGACTGGAAAACGGACTGGAGCGGGGGGGGGGGGGGGCGTCTGACCTCTAATAAGTGAAAATTTGTTGATTCCCAAATTCTGGACTTAGGATAGTGAGGCTCCAGGTGACACCTAGTCGAATCATTCCACAGTTCAGGTCCGCGCGAGCTAGGGCGGGGAGTTTGGGGGTGGTCTCCGCGTCCCCAGTGGGCGGGGCTGTAGAGTGAAGGCGGCTTGGCAGACGCGACTGGAAGCCTCTCGACGCTCTGCTACTTCTGCCTGTGGAGGACGGGCTTCCGCCGCCGCCTGCCACCCGCAGGTAGTGGTGTCGAGCGCCGAGCTCCGATAGCCGCACTGGGTGAGGGGCCGCTGGTAGCGGCGCAGTCTCGGTAGGCGGTATGAGTTTGGCTGGGGGCCGGGCCCCCCGGAAGACCGCTGGGAATCGGCTTTCTGGGCTCCTGGAGGCAGAGGAGGAAGATGAGTTCTACCAGACGACTTATGGGGGTTTCACAGAGGCAAGAGCCGGGCCCAGGAAGAGGGAGGGGAGGAAGCTAAAAGGAGTCCTGAACGGAGAAACCTCGGACAAAGAAGGGGGCGGGGAATGGAGAGGAGCCCTGGGAGCTGATACTAGAGATCGGGTGGGAGAGTCGCCGGGGGATAAATTGGAGCCCTAGAGAGGAGAGTCCTGGATGGGGTTGAGGGGTCAGGGATGGAGGGGCTCTCCGGAGGCACCCCAGAATATGGAAGAAACCAACTGTGTACTTCTCTAGTTGCATATTTCACCGCACTTCTGACGTCTAACAACGTACGCGAGCTCGTCGTAGTCACTCGTTGGCCCACTGCCTGGTTATCCACCTGAAGTATAGAAAGGAATCTTAAAAAGAGGGGCTTAGCCTACTCTTTTTTCAGCTTTCAAATCTTAATGTAAATGTCTCCTTAGTTAACCCTTCCTTAACTGCTCTAAAAAGTGGCCCATTTATTTCCTTAATAGAATATATTTCAAATTGTAATTAGATTTGGTTTGCCTGCTTGTTTATACTTTCCTATTAGGTTGTAAGCTCTGTAAGTTTAGAAATGGCTTGTCTTCTTCAACGGTATACGTCCATTCTCTGGATTGGATTGGTACTGGTACTGATTGAATCTGTCCATTTTTAAAATATCTGTTGAGAAACTAGGGCAAACCAACGACTGTTTTAAGTTCTAGGGAAGCAGAGAGTATTAAAAACACCACTTTGTTCTTCGTATTCCAGACCCCAATGGGGGAACCAGCTGAATTAATAGTTGAAATATTGTGTGATAAGGAGTAAAATAACCGGTAAGCATAGGGTGCTTTGGTAACATGTGGGAGCCAGAGTCATTGGTCAGGATTGACATCCCTGGGGGACATGATGTTTAAACTTACTACAGTATGAAAAGTAGGCCTTGGCTGGATGAATAGTAGTAGGGCTGGGAGCAGGGTAAGGAGAAAGGTTAACCCACCGAGAGGCTGGGGCAGAATGTGTAAAGGTACTGAGTCTCGGTCTGGTACATGCATGCTTACTCTCATTCTCCAAACCTTGTGGGAGAATAAAGGTTAGTAAGGCTGGAGGGAGTAGGCATAGGCCAGATCATGTTGGGCCTTGTGAACCATGTTAAAGAGTTTTGCTCTTCATCCAGAGGACTGAGAAGATTCATCAAAGTACCATGATCAAATTTGTACTTTAGAAAGCTCACTCTGTCATGAGGAGAATGGTTTGAAGGAGGTAGTGGGAGTAGAGAAACATGGGCAATACGTTTCAAGACAAATTAAGGAAATTGAATCCACAGGACTTGATGACTGGGAGTCATTACTTACACAGCCCTGACCAACTATAGTTTAAAATAGAATGTTCACATCCCTCCCCCAAAGGCCATTTTCCTATTCCTGTCATTTTACGAGTCGTTATTTAATATGTACCCTTCATGTTTCCAAAAAGGATTAAAGGAGGCTTACCATACAAACAAAAAGTAGGAACAGTAAAAATAGAGACAGATCAGAAGTAATTGTACCAGGAGCCTCTGCTAAATTGGTAATAGCAATTGATATTAAATTTAGCTGTGAACTTCCTGGCAGCCAAACCCTGAATTTCTTTTTTTTTTTTAAGATTTTATTTATTTATTTGACAGAGCGAGAGAGCACAAGCAGGGGGAGCAGCAGAGGGAGAGGAGAAGCAGGCTCCCTGCTGAGCAGGAAGCCCGATGTGGGGCTCGATCCCAGGACCTTGGGATCATGACCTGAGCCGAAGGCAGACGCTTAACCGACTGAACCACCCAGGCGCCCCGCCCTGAGTTTCTTTCTTCAGTAAGAAAGAGGCATATATGTTCTTTAAGAGAAAAATTCATTCAGCATTAAATCCTAGGAAGAATTTCATCCTTATATAAGATATATAAAGTAACGGGGGTTCAGTAGATGATGTAGAAACATTTTCTTATCTAGTCATGCCTATTATTGACTCCTGATAAAAGCCAAAGGAATGGTAGTAAATCCCTAACTTAGTGAAAGCATTTTGATTGGACACTAAGCTAATATGTAGTTGAACTACTCATCTCTGGTGAGATTACTTAATACCAGGTTAGAACTAGGGGATTAATGTGTTCCCAGGCTGTCTTTTACAAACATCAGTTGGGAGGAAATGATGGTCATCAGTGCAAGATTGAACTCTGGCTAGCTTGGAGTGTCAACTGTCTGTGCTATTTGCTTGCTTTGGCAGCATGTGTACCAAGATTAGCCTGTTGGTCTACATCACTGATTGAAGAGAGAGCCACATGTTTGAGGTGCCACCCTGCCCAGTTGACTCCCCTGCCCCCAACTGTTTTTCCCTTTATTTTTATGTGGCTCCATTCTAGCCCTAACCTGTAGCCCCTCAATTCTAGGCTGTACTCCATGTTCCCTACTCCACTCAGCCAACCACCTCCAGAGCTTTCTGAAACACCCCTTGTATACAGTTTTTCTATCTCCCCAAATCTTCATTGGCTCTCCATTATACAGAGTACTAGTACCCAATTATTTTTCTGTTCCAACACACCTGAGGAATGAGACCTATTTCTCAGTAAGTTTACCTCAACAATGATTATCAGTAGTGGGACAAGGAGAGGGAGAGAATTGAGAATCACTGGCCTACAAATTAAAGTCATCAGTTTATTAACCTGATATGTAAGTTTCTCTATTGACTGAATTAATATTTTCATGTCTTCTAGCCTTACAGGGCAGTTAATAAATGTTGGAAGAAGGCTGTGCCCGAGTCAAAGGGAGTAGCTAGGAAGATTTCTTTTTTTTTTTTTTTAAAGATTTTATTTATTTATTTGAGAGACAGCGAGAGAGGGAACACAAGCAGGGGGAGTGGGAGAGGGAGAAGCAGGCTTCCCGCTAAGCAGGGAGCCCGATGCGGGGCTCGATCCCAGGACTCTGGGATCATGACCTGAGCCGAAGGCAGACGCTTAACGACTGAGCCACCCAGGCGCCCCAGCTAGGAAGATTTCTTACCTAAGACAAACCTTCTGCTTTACTTAGGTCTGAATCTACATAAACAAGGTATACACACTCCTGCTTCTGTACCTTTGTTCTGGCTATTCCATCTACCCATGATACCTCTGCCCTCTTGGCTGTCTAAACATTACCAGTATTTTAAACCATGACTCAAGTCCTCTTTGGTCTTTAGAGTCTAAAGCAGGGCTCAGCAAACCCTGACCTGCTGGCCAGATCTGACCCACTACCTGTTCTGTTCTGGCCCTTCACAGTAAAAGTTTGACAACCCCTGCTCTAAAGGAATAAAGCCTAAAGTTTAGACCTTCCCAGACCACCAGTCTATGGGAAGTGTGCCTTCCTCTGAGCTCCTGTAACATTTTTTTTTTAAAGATTTATATATTTATTTACTTGAGAGAGAGAGAGCGGGGGAGGGGCAGAGGGAGAGGGAGAGAGAATCCTCAAGCAGACTCCCTGCTGAGCGTGGAGCCTGACACATGGCTCAGTCTCAGGACCCTGAGATCATGACCCTAGCTGAAATCAAGAGTTGGCCACTTAACAGACTGAGCCACCTAGGGGCCACTCCTGCAACATTTTAGTACCATTTGATACTTTATAGTTGCCTTGTATTCAGACTTCCTTTTACAGTTATGTCCTGTCCTCTGCCAGACTGTGAGACCCCTGAAGGTAGAGATCAAACCATATCCTTTTGTACCCCAACATTTAACACAACGTGTTACAGGTAAAGGGCAATCGATTAATGCTTGGAAGGGGTGGTGCTGGTGCCAAAGGCCATCAGCTTGGAAGGTTTCTTGCCTGAAGAAATTGAAGGCTGTGTTGGGAAGGAGAGTGGAGCAACTCTTACATCAAGAAAGCAAAAGGATTCTGTTCCTGGAGGGGCACTGATGACTCCAGTGACAGAACCTCATCTCCCTATGTCCTCAGGAATCAGGAGATGATGAGTATCAAGGGGACCAGTCAGACACAGAGGATGAGGTGGACTCTGACTTTGACATTGACGAAGGGGATGAACCATCCAGTGATGGAGAAGCAGAAGAGCCAAGAAGGAAGCGCCGAGTAGTCACCAAAGCATATAAGGTGCTGGGGGTATCCTGGTTTTCTTGGACTTCCATAATTTCCTGTAATTTCTGTTGTGCCCTTCATGAGGTCCCAGTACTCTACCCCCCCAACCAGTCCAATTTCCTACAGTGCTAGTTTTCTTAAGATCCTCATCTTTCTCCTTATCACTTTTGTTCCCTGGTATCTGATTCCAATCTGTCCCCAGGAGCCTCTCAAGAGCTTGAGGCCTCGAAAGGTCAGCACTCCAGCTGGTAGCTCTCAGAAGGCCCGAGAAGAGAAGGCACTGCTGCCGCTAGAACTACAGGATGATGGCTCGGACAGTGAGTGGAGATGTTTGGGTCAATTGACAAAATTAGAACATAATGATAAAGCATTGTATCAGTGTTAAGTTTACTAAAGTTGATAACTATACTATGGTTATATAAGGAAAACCCTTATATATATTTTTAAAGATCTTATTTATTAGTGCACGCATGAGCGGGGGCAGGGGGGGCAGAGGCAGAGGGAGAAGCAGGCTCCCCACTTATGCGGGACTCGATCCCAGGACCCTGGGATCATGACCTGAGCCAAAGGCAGACGCTTAACGGACTAAGCCACCCAGGTGCCCGGAAAACCCTTATTCTTAGGAAATATACACTGAGGTATTTAGGGTCAAGAGCTAGGATGTGTACAACTTAACCCTCAGATCATTTGGGAAAACACATGCAATGCAAATGGGGCAAAAGGTTAATAGGTGATCTGGGTAAAGGATACATAGGTATTCTGTGGACTCTTCTTGCAACTTTTTTGTAAGTTTGAAATGATTTCCAAATTAAGTTTTAAAATTAAAAAAATAAATAAAGGAAGTGGACATGAATTCAAAGATTTCTTCCTCTCTGACTTCTTTCCCAGGTCGGAAGTCCATGCGTCAGTCTACAGCTGAGCATACAAGACAGACATTCCTTCGGGTACAAGAGAGGCAGGGCCAGTCACGGCGGCGAAAGGGGCCCCATTGTGAGCGGCCACTGACCCAGGAAGAGCTGCTCAGAGAGGCCAAGATCACAGAGGAGCTCAACTTACGTTCACTGGGTCAGTCTGTGGTTTTGAGAACAGAGGGAAGAGGGCTGAGGAGCATGAGAAAACCTCCAGTGGAGACTGGAGAACCTGAGCAGCTGGGGAGATGGAGATTCAGAACAAGGGAATCAAAGGAATGAAATGCAGAGAGTGAGGGATGAGGAGCAAGGAACAAGGCAGTTAGGAGAGCTCTGAAGTACAAGTTATATTGAAGAGAAAGTGTATTGGTGTAAAATAAGAATTGCATAAAATTGAATTCAAATCCTAGTTCTGCTGTTCACTTTCTATAAGACTGCCAGCAAACTACTTAACCTACTTGTATTTTGCTGTTCTGGTTTACGTAGTGGGGTGATAATGCCTAAATCATGAAAATTAGAAATTCACCAGAATTAGTTCATGAGATGAACTATTTTAAAGTCAAGATTCTTTAAAATCTCTTCAGTTTATATGCTGAGTACACAATCGTGTACAATAATAGATTGTACAAAACATGCATTTATTTATTTATTTATTTATTTATTTATTTTTTTTGAGAGAGAGAATGCCGTGGGGTCAAGGTGGGTGGCAAAGGAAAAGGGAGAGAGAGAATCTCACAACCCTGAGATCAAGACCTGAGCCGAAATCAGGGGGTTGGACACTTAACTGACTGAGCCACCCAGGCGCCCCAGAACACACATTTCTTTATAGGGTGTTAAGAGTCTTAAATCATGAGAGGTACATGAGGGAACAGCAGATTATACAATCCCATCAAATGCTCAATGTGGGGCATACTTTCATTGGGTGAAATAACACAGAATCAACTATAGTATTTAATTTGTTTTCTTTCTCTTTACCCCACCCCCCAGTCTTTCTTTCTCTGAATCTTTCTCTTACATGAGCAAGAATGTATAGTTGAATGTTTACAGCCCAAATGTGGGGTGGAAGATTGTTTACACAGATATCTGGAACCCAAGCCATTCCACTTTTATATTTCTCAAACTTAGATAACTCCAAAAGAACACGATGATTGAGAAAAGATTTACTTCAGTTCCAACATTTTTAGGATGTATTTTCATGATTGTTTCATTATATTGACTTTAAAATTGGATATTTAATCTTTATCTGTATGATGGTAATTCAGTACTTTCAAACAGTAGCTGTCCCTCAAAACAGAAATGACTGAGAGCCATCACAAACAGTGAGGTGACCTTGATGTCACTGTAATTATAGTCCACATCCTTTGATCACATTGGTTGGTTTGGGCCACTGTAAGAAGGTAACTCCCAGGCTTCTTACATCAGTAACTGAGATAGAAGACCCTGCAGAAGCAGGCTCGGCAGGGGGAAAAATAAGTTCATTTTTGAACATGTTGAATTTGAGGAGTCTGGGAACAGGCCATGCAGTGCTGAGAGTTCAGTTCAGTATACACATCCGGGCTTAGACAAAAGATCTGGGCTGGAAACAGAAATTTGAAAGTCTGTAGAGTATAGATAGCATTGATGACGTTAGAGTGGTCAGATCAGCCAGGGAGAAAGCATGGGGAAGAGAAGACAGAGACACAAAGAGAATGTTTGAGAGAGAGTCTCTTCTGAGTGCTGCAGAGATGCCACTCAAGAGCAGAACAAAGAGGTCAGAGATGACCTTAAGGAGCACTTTTTGGGAACCATGCCATTTTGAAGCAGACTTAAAAAGTTTGGCTGTGAAGGGTGGAAGAAGGAATAAAAGCTATAGGGTCTGGGGTCAATGTAGAGTTTTCCTTGTTTGTTTTATTCAAAGATTGGAGGAACTCTGTCTTTGGTGAGAAGCACCCTGAGTTTAATGATAGAGAAGCAAAAAAAAGGATAGTTAATAGTGTGGGTTTTTGGAGAAGTGGGAGGTGGAGGGAAGGGGTAGCTAGAGCGCAGATGAAGGAATTGGCTTAAGTTAAGGAGGGAGGGTGGGAGGATGGCTTATAGTTGGAGGTTAGTAAACTCACAGCAGGACGTTGGAGTGGTTCTCATCTGATGTCTTTTAGGCACTATCACCTGTCAGATGTTGGGCATAGGGCTGAAAGCTTGAGGAGAGTGAAGAGTGTTTGAAATAGTTGAGATAGAATATTCTGCTGATGTTGGGGGAGTCTGTTGAATTTTGAGAACATGCGTTCATGGTAGTTCCAGTCTGCCCCGTTGCATAATATTTCTCCAGGAGCACTCAGCAATCCAGGTCTGGGCCAGGGAGTTTGGATTGATGAGAGTGACTGAAATAACCTTGATTTACAAAGGAAAATGAAGACTGGAAGGGGCTGCTAGGGAGAGGGAATGTGGAGAGGTCCGTGTACAGGAGGTCTCAAGGAAGAACAAAGGTATCTAGAGGAGGGAGCAAACAGACCCAAAGGATAGGATGTTGTGGCCAGAGCCTGGGATGTGTGACTGTAGTATTTCAGAGCTGGGGCAGTTCCAGGCAATAACAAAGTATAGGCTATAGCTGTAGCGGAATGGGATAGCTCAAGTGTCACGGACAGGAAAATTGTTAAGAGATGAGATTGGTAAAGAAACTGTGGGGATGGGATGTTGAAGGAGTTACCTGTGTACATGTTGAGATCACCAGGGTGATGTAGGATGATAGGAGTGTGGTGGAGAGGAAGAGCAGAAAGCATTGCCTAAGTCTTCAGTGAGTGACAGAGTGAGCGTGCCAGCAAGGAGAAGTGGTCTAGCCTGGGGGCATACGTCTCAAAAGGGAAATGCAGATGGGTAGAGGAGACGTGATCTAAAGCTGCAGCGTGGGCTCAACAGGACACAGGCACACCCTGCTTGGGATGTGGCAGGGGGAGCAGCCTCCACCAGAGGGCTACCGGGAGAGTGGTGGCCTGATGGGATCCCAGGCTTCCAGGAAGACAAGTTGTGGAAGGCCTGCTGAGTGAGGAACTTGGGGACATAGATAAGTTGGCTGATTATGGAGCAGGATTTCCAGAAGGTACAGGGAAGTGTTTGAAAGGAGAAGGGTTGGAAGGTTGGCTGAAGGGAAAGGAAGCAATATTACCAACCAGAATTCCAAGTACAAAAGAGGCTAAATCATTGGTGGGGTTTCCAGAGCACACTTGTCTGGTCTGACTTTATCTAGAGGATTGTACCACATTTAAGAAACAAATTTGGAGTTCATTCAGAGGAAAGGGACAGGAATATTTTGACCTATTGAGCATTAACAGATACTTGTGGAGTGCCTGTAATGTGTGGAACACTGCATGGCCCTGATAATATATAGGTAATGTGAGTCACGGTCATTGTCCTTGAGGAGGAGACATGTATATCAACCATGAACTGCTGTAGCACAGTGTCACAGGTCCAGCCAGGGGACTGTGGTGAATTAGCGGAGCGCTCAGAAGGAGAGGCAGTTATTCCACTCAGCTCATTGTTGCCACATGACAGTGCAGATGCAGGGTTGCCAGATTTCTTGTCATTTTAAGAGGAACCAGAAATCTCTTTATTTAAATATAATTTCCTTGGGGTACCCGGGTGGCTCAGTCAGTTAAGCATCCAGCTCTTGATTTCAGCTCAGGTCATGATCTCAGGGTCCTGGGATAGAGCTCCACATCAGGATCCAAGCTCAGCAGGGAGTCTGCTTGAGGATTCTCTCCCTCTCCCCATCCCTCCATGCACTCACGCGCTCTCTCCACTCCCCCAGATAAATACATCTTAAAAAAATTTAAAAATACAATACAAAACAGATCACACAAAACACTTAAGTAGGCTGCCCAGCTTGCAACCTCTGAGAGTGTATCTCAAAGCCATGTTGTACGAGGAATGGCTCGATGGAATGGGCATTGTGATCAGCCTGGAGAGACATGGACACTAATTTCAACTGTGTAAAGGACTGTCATGTGGAAGACAGATTAGAACTGCATCCTTTATAGCCCAAAAAGGTAAAACAGTGTCATCAGTCATTGTATTTCAGCTTAAAATAGGAAGGAACTCTGTAACGACTAAAGATGCCTGAAGACGCAGCGTGCTGCTCTTGCTGGGATCAAGTGGACAGGGCAGCTGTAGAGGAATACGGAGGGAAACAGGCTCCTTATCCAAGGGTCCCTTCTAGCGCTGAAGTCCCACTGTTCTGAGTGCATGAGGAACCAGGTGGAGAGGAGAGATGGGCAGAGAGGATGTCGGCGGCAAACAGAAAACGTCAGAAGTAGAGGTGCTAGGGGGCCTCACAGGATTTGCATGAATGGCTTAGGCAGGGACTAGACAGCCAGGAAGGTCCTCAAAAGACTGTGGGACAGTGGTGGGTGTGGGCACAGGGAGAACTCACCATCCTCTCATTCCTTCCTTTGACCCTGAAGAGACATATGAGAGGCTCGAGGCTGACAAAAAGAAGCAGGTGCACAAGAAGCGGAAGTGCCCTGGGCCCATAATCACCTATCATTCGGTGACAGTGCCGCTTGTTGGGGAGCCAGGCCCGAAAGAGGAGAATGTGGATGTGGAAGGGTGAGTATGTCCTAGGGAAGAAGGGGAGAGAGCCTTCTCCCTGCCCTCCTCAGCTCTCCTCACACAGCTCTCTCTAACACGTGGATGTCCTTCAGAGTCCTCTTCCCTCAGCTTTTCTTTTAGCCTCTCCCCTCTCTTAGGTTTTTCCATCCAGCCCAGCTTGCTTTTCCCCATCTGTCACTTAGATTCTCTCAGAAAGCTCCAATCACTCTGTCTCCTTCCTCTCTTTCCTTGCCTGTCTGATCTCATTATTTATCTGTTGTTTTCCCTCCTCAGAGGTTTTTGTGTTTTTCTCTCTCTCTCCCCCCTTAGACTGGATCCTACTCCCACAGCTTCTGCACTGACTCCCCGTGCGGGCACTGGACCCGTCGTCCCTCCAGCTCGCTGCTCCCGTACCTTCATCACTTTTAGCGATGATGCGACATTTGAGGAATGGTTTCCCCAAGGGCGGCCCCCAAAGGTCCCTGTTCGGGAGGTCTGCCCCGTGACCCATCGGCCAGCCCTGTACCGGGACCCTGTCACAGACATCCCCTATGCCACTGCTCGAGCCTTCAAGATCATCCGTGAGGCCTACAAGAAGTACATCACTGCCCACGGACTGCCGCCCACTGCCTCGGCACTGGGCCCTGGCCCACCACCTCCTGAGCCCCTCCCTGGTTCTGGGCCCCGAGCCTTGCGCCAGAAAATTGTCATCAAATAAGGAGATGTTTAGTCCTTGGAAACCTCTTTCCTGCCCTGACTTGGGGCTCTTCATCATGTTTCCCCTTCTCTCCCTGCTTCTCCCCTTTGTCAGCTCTGAGCTTTGCCCAGCCCTTTTCTATATTTCTTTCCCCCCCCACAGTGCCTACTGGTTTTGTGTTTTTTAATCTAATAAAAGAGAAAGATCCCCTTTGTCTGGTATCTGATCTAGAGTTGGGAGCAAGAAGTCTTCGTGAATGTCTGAGTATATATGGGTCTTTATTTTGTTTAATAGCGTTTATTGTGAACTTCCCTTTTTAAATTCTAAGTATTCATTCCTCCAGCTGGATTATAAACACCTTTAAATTAGACATCCAAACAAAATTCTTATACTTACCTTTATATCACCTTATATTCACTGCAAGGCACCAAGTAAGTAGGAACTAGGTGATTGTCCTAGAACAGTTTCTAGGACTCAGATTTCTATGCAGGAAGGAAAGGAAGTGCCATGGCTGTTAGTGGCCACTAGAGGCTCTCAGGGCTGGGCAGGGTATGGGGGCTGTGTATATGTGATCTCCCACTACCCCCCACCTGGCCAGAGCTAAAATAATAAAATGCTGAGCTCACTGTTCCCCCACCCTCTTCCCCGGCACCGGGCTCCTCCTGCTGCTGGGACAGTGCTCCAGTAGCACTGACAGACCAACCGACAGAAGGGGAGGTGAGAAGGGTGGTGGCCACCAGGACTGGTAGGTGGGGAAGGCAGGGGGCTTATGGGTCAGAGCCTGGTGGGAGATGGGAGGAGAGGGGTGGCTCCTATTGGGAATGATACGGAGTGTGTCTCTGTCCCTCGGCGTGTTTCTGCCACCGTCCGTCCTATCTCTTAACTGTAGTTTACATTGTCAATGCAAGTATCTCACACACTTTCTGGATCTTTCATATTTGGCATGGTGTGTATGTGTAGCTTGTGTGTATTTTCCATAATGTAAAAGACTGTGCAAGTTTAATCTTACCACTGTTTTTAGAGAAACTTTATCGCATTTAGAAGGCATTTCCCACCCAGTCTGGTGTCACCTTCCCGTCCAAAGCCAGGGACAATTGTGGGGACTCAGTCCCTTCTGAAAATTGGTAAATTTTCTGAGGACTGAGTCCCTTCTGAAACCGTCCCACCCTTCCCCCCAACCTGGAAATGCCCCAGCTCCTCTGAGCCTTTGCTTTCCCTTGGGATTTAGAGTTTTAGCAAACATAAAAAGTGAAATCTTGATTCCCCCACAATAAAAGAAGAAACGAGGGTAGGGTAAGAGAACTCTTTTCCCCCAACCCCCTTGCTCTCTTAAACCAGTTTAGGAAAAAGGCTGAATGATGGGGAAAAGAGGAGGAATTTCCCTGAAGTTCTCTGCCCCCCTTCCTTTCAATAGGAACCAGGCATGGGGCCAGCTGTGTTGGCAGGGGCCCTGGAAGCTGTGCTTGGGCAAGAGGCACCAACAGGCGAGGTTATAGGGGAGGGTGCTGCCAGGATTTCTGTCATACAATGGGCAGACAAATCCAGCTTGGATGCCTGGGATCCCCATCCAGAGTGGTTGAAGCTGGGGAAGCAGGAAGAAGGAAGCTCTGATTCTAACTAAACAACCTAACCTTCCCCCATCTTCCCATGCCCAACTAGATTTCTAACCTCCAAGGCGTCTGGTTCATTGTTCTACCTCCTGGCTGGTCTATGTCCTGCTGCATCTGTGTACATCTTTCCATTATCCAATCACTTTCCCCATGTCCCCCAGGCTCCGTGAGTGCCACACAGTGGGGAGGGGGTGGGGGCCATCATGTCGTATCAGAAGGAACTGGAGAAATACAGAGACATAGATGAAGATGAGATCCTAAGGACCCTGAGCCCCGAGGAGCTAGAGCAGCTGGACTGCGAGCTACAGGAGATGGACCCCGAGGTAGGGGCCCTAGCACAGGGAGCCAGGGGCAGTCCCCAGGCATTTGGGAAGGGTGAGGGGCCCTGGGTGGCTAAGATCGGGGCTGCCTACAGGGCTTGGAGTCCCAAGGGGGCCAGGGAAAGGGTGTCTGTAGATGTTTTAGGGAGCCCTGGGGGTGCCCCAGATCGGAGAAGAGGTCTGACTTCCTCCCCAAAACTCATCCCTCAGAACATGCTCCTGCCAGCTGGACTAAGACAACGTGACCAGACAAAGAAGAGTCCAACGGGGCCGCTGGACCGGGATGCCCTTTTGCAGTACCTAGAGCAGCAGGCACTAGAGGTCAAAGAGCGTGATGACCTGGTGCCCTTCACAGGCGAGAAGAAAGGTATGGAGACCCTAACAACCATGCCTACCAAAACCCAAATGGTTGTCTCTCAAGCGTACCCCCTCCAGCTTCCCTCTCCCCTTCCAGCTCCTAGCTGCCCAGGGACTCGGCCACCCTGAAACCTACATACCATCTTTCACTCTTCAACTTTTAGAAGAGATCAGGGGACCCAGGAATCCTGAGCTGGTAGAGGACTCAGGCTTTACAGTGGCCCCTAATGACCCAGACCTCCACCTCCTGGAGAAGGAAAGGAAGCTGGAGACCAGGATCTTAAGAGGAAAGACCTCTACCTCAACCACCCTTCATCTCCCCATCAGGGAAACCCTATATTCAGCCCAAGAGAGAAATTCCTGTACAGGAGCAGATCACTCTGGAGCCTGAACTGGAAGAGGCACTGGCTAATGCCACAGATGCTGAAATGTGTGACATTGCAGGTGGGCAGCTGTGGGACACTGAGGAGGGTGGGGACACCAGGGCCAGGGGTTCCTACCCAGGGCCTGGGACTAGTGAGGAAGGCCCTCAACAGGACATGGATGTTAGAGAAAGCCTCAGGACATGGATGTTAGAGAAAGCCTCAGGCCATGGTTTTTAACTTTTGTTTGTTTATATATTCACTCATTCATTTTTTTAAATTTTATTTTTATTTATTTGAGAGAGAGAGAGAGCACAAGATGGGGGAGCGGGAGAGGGAGAAGCAGACTCCCTGCTGAGCAGGGAGCCTGATGCGGGACTCGATCCCGGGACTCCAGGATCATGACCTGAGCCGAAGGCAGTTGCTTAACCAACTGAACCACCCAGGCGCCCCACTCATTCATTTTTTAATTTAGTAAGTTCACATCTCAAAGGCAATTTTATAGGAATTTTTAAAGCAAATAAAAGTGGAACTATCCTGGGGCACATGGGTGGCTCAGTCGTTAAGCGTCTGCCTTCGGCTCAGGTCATGATCCCAGGGTCCTGGGATGGAGCCCCACATCAGGCTCCCTGCTCAGCGGGAAGCCTGCTTCTCCCTCTCCCACTCCCCCTGCTTGTGTTCCCTCTCTCGCTGTGGCTCTCTCTAGCAAATAAATAAAATCTTAAAAAAAAAAAAGTGGAACTATCCTGGCTGAAAACAGGAGGAAGTCTGACAGACTCCCTCGTGCTTTTTTTTTTTTTCCTGAATGTGGAACACTGTTGTTTTTCCCTCCCTCACCCTCTGGGGGTTCCTTAGGGACCTTCCCTTAGCCCTGCCTCAAAGTTTTAAAAGCCACCACCTTAAGCAGTTCATGTAAGGGAACTCTGGGACCTAGGGAGAGTGGGAACCTCACTGGAAGAGTGGAGGAGGTCAGGCTTTAAAACTACAACCGATTCAGAATGAGGAGGGAGGACTGGGAAGAAACCTGTCCCCCCTCTACTTGCTCTCTCCAGCAATTCTGGGCATGTACACGCTGATGAGCAACAAGCAATACTATGACGCCATCTGCAGTGGAGAGATCTGCAACACGGAAGGCATTAGCAGTGAGTGTGTCTGGGGGCATGACACCCAGGGCTTTGGCAGGTGGTCCCAAGGTCTGAGGAAAGGTAGCAAAGGGTGAAACAAGGGGATCACGGAGAGAATGTGGTACATGAATAATAAGAGAACCAATGGGGAGGAGATTGTGGAGGACATGTTGGGGTTTCCTTCTGGCCCTCACCCACCAGGTGTGGTGCAACCTGACAAGTATAAGCCAGTGCCAGATGAGCCCCCAAATCCCACAAACATCGAGGAGATCCTCAAGAGTGTTCAAAACAACGACAAGGAGCTGGAGGAGGTGAACCTCAATAACATACAGGTATCTGACCTCCCCATTCTTCAAATAATAAATTCCCATTTAACTATGTGAGTCCCAGATATGTGAGTCCCTTAGCCCGCCGTTTCTTCCCCTGACAGGACATCCCGATACCCATGCTAACGGAGTTATGTGAGGCAATGAAGACAAATACCTATGTCCGGAGCTTCAGTCTGGTGGCCACAAGGAGTGGTGACCCCATTGCCAATGTAAGGCAACTTGAAATCCCTAGCCCCCTCCCCATACCTTGACACGCACCCCTGCCAGGGCTGTCATAAGGGGCTGTGCTGGGGGTGCTATTCCCATCATGTTCTCTTAGCGTAGCCTGATGGGAGACTCTACCTTCAGTCCTATGGCTCAACGCTCTGAGATCCTCAGATCACCTTCTCAGAGAGCCACAGCCCTCTCTTCCACCCACCAACTCCACTGCACACTTACCCTCTGTGCTTCCTCTACTACCTGCGCTCCCTTCTGTCTCCCTCTAGCCCCACCGACAGCTCCTCAAGGACTCTTCTCAAAGACCTGTGTTCCCTCTTGCTCCTGTTCTCTCTCTCCTCAGTCATTTGTGAAACCATCCCCTAATCCTAACCCAAGTCCCTACTACCCAGGCGGTGGCGGACATGTTGCGTGAGAATCGTAGCCTCCAGAGCCTGAATATTGAATCCAACTTCATCAGCAGCACAGGACTCATGGCTGTGCTGAAGGCAGTTCGGGAAAATGCCACACTCACTGAGCTCCGTGTAGACAACCAGGTCAGCATTTCCTTCCCCTGGTCTTTGCATTCAGCTAATATTCACTGAGTCTCTTCCCTCGGGCAGCCACTGGGTCAGGATCTCATCTAATCTTATCTGAATTCTCTTCATTGTCTCTATGAAGGGAGCCAAGTCAGCAACTCTCATCACCCACTGTCACGAAACAAGCTTCTTTGACTCCCCAAAGGGTTGGTGGTGTGGGACCATGAACAACGCAGAGAGGGTAGCTGACAAGTCTCATCTCTCCCTCCCCCAGCGCCAGTGGCCTGGCGACGCAGTGGAGATGGAGATGGCCACCGTGCTCGAACAGTGTCCCTCCATTGTCCGCTTTGGCTACCACTTTACACAGCAGGGGCCACGAGCTCGGGCCGCCCAGGCCATGACCCGGAACAATGAACTACGTGAGTAAACGCAGACATGTTGTGTGGGGGAAAGGGCAAGGAGGGAGTGGATCCTCCTGAAAGCTGACTTAGTGACTAAGAGCCTGGGGTGCTGCCAAAACAAGAGTCACATGAGAAGTACATAAGTGACCAGAAAGTAGATAGAAAAGTCCCCTGCCCCAAATTTATACCTGTAGGAAGGTGGAAAAGAATCTAGACATACCTGTTTGTGGCCATGGTATTTTTACTTGCCATGTCATTTATTTTGCTTTCTTAATGGGGGGTGGGCATGCTTGCTGGCCTAAGACATTACCTCTTTATGAGTCTGGCCAAGGAACTGGAAAGGGGAAGAAGGGCACCTTTGCAGTAAGCAGGAGATGGAACAAAGATTTGTGTTTACTCTTTCCCGTTACAGGTCGCCAGCAAAAAAAGAGATAACACTACCTTTTCCCTTTACCAACTAGAGCTGGGAGCCCTGAATACCTAAATCCTCATCTCTCCCCCTTCCTGTAAATAAAGGCCCTTCTGTCCACTCTGCCTGCCTCCTTCCTTGGGCTTTGGGGTGGGAATCTTGGCGCTAACCCCCAAAGGTTACTGCCAATTCATCAGGGGATTATTTATACTCTGGGGATCAGCAGGCAGGGAGGTTCAAGTTACTAGGCGGAGGTGGGGGAGCTCCCTCCCTTGGTGTTCCCCATGGCCCTGCCAATGCTGTTAGTCCCTTCTGCTCTCATAGGGACCTACCCCAGCCCTCTTTCCAGATGTGGCCAGGCCCCCTGGTGCCTACCCACAACCCTCATGTGATCTGAAGGAGGAAAGGACTTTGAGTGGAGGTGGGGAAGAAGGCAGACAACATGAAGGGCAAAGACCTCCTTCTGACAGACTTATTAATAGGGCATTGGGCTGTGTGCAGCTGACGCTTGGCACGACTTTGGTAGAAGGTGGGGGAGGGGTTAGAAGTATGGGGAGCCATGTACATTGCAGGGAAGAGTTAGCCAGGCTAAGAATGCAGATGTGAAATCCTGAGATGGGGGATGCCTGGGTGGCTCAGTCAGTTAAGCATCTGACTCTTGATCTCAAGTCTTGATCTCAGGGTCGTGAGTTTAAGCCCCACCTCGGGCTCCACGCTGGGTGTTCAGCCTCCTTAAAAAAATCCACCAGTGAAATCCTGAAATGGGACACGGAAGCCGACTCGAGGAAAGTTAGGCTCCTAGAGCCCACTGAAATTTATTTGTGAACTAAGTGGGGAAAGAGGGTGTCAGTCTAAGGGGAGATCAGGGGGTTCTTCTTCATCAGAGTCAAACTCAACATTCTCATCTTTTACCCAGCGACCTTGTCCATCTGGGATCCATCCAGAGCTAGAAATATCAGAGAAAATAGAATAGGTCAGGAAAAGAGGTTTAAGAAGTTAGTGGGGATAAGAAAAAAACAACTGAGAAGGATTGAAATAAGGAGAGTCAGAGAGAAAAGAGAAAACTTGAGGAAAGTGATTCTGCATACTCACCTTCGAAGGGTAAGGTAATGATCCAGGGCTCGTCTTCTTGTGGGGCTCATGGGTGCAGGGGACGAGACAGTTGCTGGCTCTTTGGCCTGTGGGCCAACCCCAGGCATGGGTTCCCTAGTGATCTTCCCACTCCCAGGCTCAACCTCTGGGGGTGGCAAAGGGGAATGGGAGACAGAGGGACGAGGGGTTTCTGGTCTGGGTAGAGAAGAATCAATGTCTATAAAAGTGATAAAGGAAAAGGGCCAATTCTCCTATGACTCCCAACCCCTTACAGCAGTGCTTCCTAAACTGTGTTCCTCAAGATATTAATAAATGCCCTGCATAAAAAAGAATTTTGGAATCAATGAATTTTTAAAAGTCTAGGTTAAAATTTTTGAGGTTTTTTTAATCTTAAGACTTTGTAGAGCCCTTCAAATATACTAATATTACTATTCTTCAAGTAGGATTACAAAGTGCAATTTCTGAAACAAACAAACAAAAAAAGGCAAAATCCTCTTTTTCCTGAAATAGCAGTTAACATCTCTGGAATACTCGTATTCCTGAGAATACAATTTGGAATACCATCATTTTAGAGCCATTTATCTCCTCTGTCCCTCCCTACCTCTGGCTTTCCAACCCCACAGACCTGTACTTCCGGCGGCAGCAACTGTTATAGTAAGGAGCTCTGTGCAGAGCACTTTGGGTGGTAAGTCGAGTCTGGGTTAACAGAGGAGCCTGGTATGGAGATGGGAAACAGAGTCAGAGTCTTCAGAGCTAGAAAGAAGTCAAAGCCCTTCAAGCCTAAGGTGTGCAGCAGGCCCACCTGAAACACCCCCCCACACCCCCCCCATCCCCGCCATTACCTCAGCCTTGGTCTCTGACGACCTCAATTCATTCTGCTGTCTTGGACTCTGGTCCATTCCCTTTCCTGGCTGCTTCTTGCCATAGAAAAGCTGCAGGCCTGAGGATTGAGGGGAAGAGAATTAAAAACAGAACAGCAGAGTATCTGCAGACATTTGGAGAGTTTATTCTCTAACCCCCTGTCTTCCCTCAAACTTACTGGACAGATGTTTCTTGCCTGCACGGTGGGCAGTCAGCATGGCCAGGGTGTCCAGTACAGGTCGGTGGGGACAGATGGCACAAGCAAAGCTGGAGATGAGGAGAGAAGATATTTGGTCCCGAGTGAGTGGGGTCTGGGCTGTTGGTCCCACCTTGACCTAGCAATCCTTTCCAAAGCCAAACTCTGAGGTCTCCCAATCTCCACCACCCACATCCCTGTCCCTCACTCCCCACCAAAGAATCCTAGATACTCCCGCTCTCCCCGCTTGATAACAAAATTTTATTAAGCTTCTAACCGCAGAACCCTCAGGCTTGATCACCCCTCGCGCTCACCGTCCATCCCGTAGCATCAGCGCCTCATCCTCTGGGATGTAACTGGCCAGCAGGTCCCCGACTCTTCGTTTCTACAGGGGGTAACGGGACGGCATCGGCCGGAGGGAGGGACGGAAGGGAAACGACAGGGACGAGGATTGAAAGGGAATAAGGACCATGAGAACAGAAATCAGAGCGAAAAAGGGGTCACTACCCAGCTCTAGCCGCTCCCTCCCGCGTCCTCCCCCCAACCGCAGCTGTTGCCACAGCAACAAAACAGCTCCTTCACAGGGCAGTGAAACTGCTCCCAACGCTCTCCTCTTGCGCTTACTTTAAGCACGTTGAGTTGACTCCAATCATCCCCTTCCCTCTTGAAAGACATTACGATTGAGTCCCAGAAGCGAGCAATTCTCCTGAGCCGCCTCCGCCACTCCTTCCAGGCCACCGTAGCAAGAATGGGACGTCTCCTATTTCCTTCGGGTTTCTTTCCGGTTGGCCTCCTTATTGCCCTGGAAGCGCTTCCCTGTATGCGCAGCGCTATCCGAAAGCCCGCCCACAGCCTGCCGAGGGGACCGCACTTCCGGCGCGACCCGGCGACCCCGCACACGCGGGGCCTTTTGGGAAATGAAGTCTTTTTTTCAAGGAGCTTGCCGCCCAGCTGGCTCCCGGTCCTTGCATCTTGGCTGATTCGAGGCGTATGGAGAGACAAGAACCTAAACGTGGAGACCGATTTTGATGCTGTGACAGATTTGATGGGGAGCGGGCCTTGGAGGATCGCTGAGTGGAAAGTGAACTACAAACTCTCGCGGTCATCACGCACCTCCTCTGCCGCCGACAGCCCACCAGGGGTGGGCCGGATTTATTCCCGACACTAGCGGACCAACCCCGGGACGGGGCGGAGCCAGGGAGTTGGGGGAACCCAGGAGGCGGGGGCTGCCCGACCTGGGGGGGGGGGTGGCAAACTGAACGGAGTGTGGAGGAGGGTAGCTACAGTTCAAAGGTCAGAGGTCAACATAGCGAATTGTGAGAGGGCCGAAAGTCAGCAGGGTGCTAAGGATAGACTCAGGTAGGGACTGAATACTCGGCACAGATTTGTGGGAAGGGGGCTTGGAAGAAGGACAAACGACAGCTGAGGGGGCGCGAAGTGCCGGGGGAGGCGGAGAGTTAGGAGAGGAGACAGAAGGGGAAAGGAATCCCCTGGATATCCATTCCTAGACCCCAGTCCCATCACTGTCGGGCACTTAGCCAGGCCTCCCTTAGTTGCAACCCCGGCTGTCAACAGGGTGAGGACATGGCTTCTCCCTCTAGACAGGCCCCCCTCGGGGGGTCAGGACTGCTTCAAGGGAGCCGGGCTCGTTCTTACGGAAGCCTGGTGCAGTCTGCCTGCTCCCCGGTGAGGGAAAGACGCCTGGAGCATCAGTTGGCCCCCGGAGACACCCTGGCTGGACTAGCACTCAAATACGGGGTGACGGTGAGTTTTCCACGATCGGGATGCAGACTACCATTTAGAAGAAATTTATTCCTCATTAGAATGTAATGACTCTTCTAAGCAACTTCCCCTGAAATTTTCCTGATTGTGGTCTGATCCACCTTTATCTTTTTGTTTTCCCATCTCAGTGTTGCCCTGTCTGGTTGGGACAAATCCTGTGCCACTATCCCAGTGGAGAGGAGCTGCTTCTATTTATTATGTCAGTCTCTATCCTAGAGGCTTTACATACATTGGCCCATTTGATTCTCACATCCCTATCAAACATACAATTATTGTCCCCTGTTTACAGAAGAAGAAACTGAGACTTAGATTGGCTAACCAATTTGACCAAGATCAACTAACTAATGAGTATTAGAGTGGGAATTCAAACAGGTCTAACTCCAAAGCTCGTACTGTTAACCACATAGAAACTTTTTAATTGCAAGTGATTAAGCATTACAGCAAACAATGGAGAGCTGATTTCTAATTCTAAGTTTTTATGAAACCAGTATTCTAACCACTCTAGTTCTAAGTTTTGTTTTTTGTTTTTTGTTTTTTTCTTTAAGATTCATGTATTTATTTGTGGAGGGTGGGGGTCTGAGGGGCAGAGGGAAAGGGAGAAAGAATCCCAAGCAGACTCACAGGCAGGCATGGAGCCCCACTCGTGGCTCCACGCCAGGACCCTGAGACCAGGACCTGAACAGAAATCAAGAGTCCATTGCTTAACTGACTGAGCCACCCAGGCACCCCGGTTCTAAGTTTTTAAACTCTATCTCTTCTGGTTCTTTTTTTACTCCTCAGCACTCTGCATTCTTTCCAGTAGGGTGGCCTCCTTGGTGCAAAACAGGTACTCTCTATGCCAGGCATTTCAGGCTATGCGTGTGGTATATTTAATAGGTGTAAAAATACATTGCATTGAACTTGATGAGTTTTTTTCCATATCCTGTCAAATTTAGCCAACATTTATTTTTATTTTTTTATTTTTTTTTAAGATTTTAATTATTTAATTGACACAGAGAGAGAGAGACAGCAGGGGGGAGTGGGAGAGGGAGAAGCAGGCTTCCCGCTGAGCAGGGATCCCAATGCAGGGCTTGATCCCAGGACCCTGGAATCATGACCTGAGCCGAAGGCAGTCACTTAACCAACTGAGCCACCCAGGCGCCCCCTTTTTATTTTTTTATTAAAATTTTTTAGCCAACATTTTTTTAAGATTTATTTATTTATTATTTTAGAGAGAGAAAGCATGGGGTGGGGAGGGGCAGAGGGAGAGGGAAAGAACGTCAAGCAGACTCCCTGCTAAGCATGGAGCCAGATGCCAGGCTCGATCTCACAACCCTGAGATCATGACCTGGGCAGAGACCAAGAGAGACACTCAACCGCAGCTGAGCCACCCAGGCACCCCTAGCCAACATTTCTATGCTTGGTATGTTTAAGCACTGTTCTAACCATCCCGAGAGATAGGAACATAAATAAAATGTGTAGATATTGCCCTCATGTAATTTGCAGTCTAGTGAGAAATGAATGGGGACACAGATAATGATTGCAGGTGATTGAATGTGGTGAGTTTGTAGAGGTATTAACAAAAGGTTAGAGGGGCGCCTGGGTGGCTCATTCGGTTAAGCGTCTGCTTTCAGCTTGGGTCATGATCCCAGGGTCCTGGGATGGAGCCCGGCATTGGGCTCCCTGCTCAGTGGGGAGCCTGCTTCTCCCTCTCCCTCTGCCTGCTGCTGCCCCTGCTTGTGCTCTCTCTCTCAAATAAATAAATAGAATCTTAAAAACAAACAAACAAAAAAGGGTTGGAAATCAGAAAAGAAGATTAATTTTTAGCTGGAAAGGGACAAGGAAGGACACAAGTGTAGATTTTAAGGGAATTTTAAGGAGCCTTGAAAGATTTAGAAGTTCCTTCCCGTAGCTCCTCTACAAACCTATAATCCTTTATACCTTTTTTTTTTAAAGATTTTATTTAGGGGCGCCTGGGTGGCTCAGTCGTTAAGCGTCTGCCTTCTGCTCAGGTCATGGTCCCAGGGTCCTGGGATCAAGCCCCGCATCGGGCTCCCTACTCCGCGGGAGGCCTGCTTCTCCCTCTCCCGCTCCCACTG
This sequence comes from Phoca vitulina, assembly GCF_004348235.1. Taxonomy (NCBI): domain Eukaryota; kingdom Metazoa; phylum Chordata; class Mammalia; order Carnivora; family Phocidae; genus Phoca; species Phoca vitulina. The sequence continues at coordinate 1,499,459 of NW_022589799.1, forward strand.
CTTGTGTTCCCTCTCTCGCTGTGTCTCTCTCTGTCAAATAAATAAAAAATCTTTAAAAAAAAGAAAAGATTTTATTTATTTTTTTGACAGAGAGAGACACAGCGAGAGAGGGAACACAAACAGGGGGAGCAGGAGAGGGAGAAGCAGGCTTCGCACTGAGCAGGGAGCCTGATGCGGGGCTTGATCCCAGGATCCCGGGATCATGACCTGAGCCAAAGGCAGACGCTTAACGACTGAGCCACCCAGGCGCCCCCAGTTGTTTGTATCTTTTACATGTTTGTCTTTCCAATAACCTGTACTTTCCTTAAGGGACAGAACTGTTTTCTTTCAATTTCATATCTTTGGAGTCTGGCATAGTCCCCAGCACATAGAAGCTAATAGATGTTTTTTTGAACGAATGAAAATATGGCTAAGATTTCCACAGGTGGAGACTGGGAGGATAGGAAAGTGAACATTTCAAGTAGAGGCCATGGCCTAAACAAGGGAAGTGGATATGAAAGTACCGAGTGGCCCCTTCATCCCAGCAGAGGCTCAGAAGCTGTGCAAAGAAGGGAACCGTGCCACTGGTAAATCAGCTATTATTTATGGAGGTTTTCTTACAGCCCTGTACCCTTCTGAGTACAAAAAAGATCTGTAGTCTAGTGAAGGGTTCCAGGTTCTGGCCTCATTCTGCTGCTTACCAGCTGAGTGGCTGCATAAGTCACTTCACCTGTCTGGGACCTGTTTCCTTACCATTTGTAAAATGAGGAAGAGGTATTAAATAATGATAATTACCTGAGTTGTCATCACCTATCATTAAAGGATACTTAGTATGTGCCAAGGTCTATATATTATCTCATATTATCTCCATAAGATTTTATGAAGTGGATGTAACTAGTCCCCAAATATTTAAAGATAAGGAAAGCGAGGCTTAGGGTCATAACTTGCTACAGACTACAAGTCTGCTTAGTAGAGCTAGGATTCAGACCAGGTTGTCTCATTCTAAAATCCTCACTTTGAACTGCTCTGTTAAACTAACTAGATTCTAATGGCCTTTCTAGCTCAGCAGACCGGCTCAGCAGCCTAGGACTCCTCTGGGGTTTGGCTTTGGTTCCATCCTTTTTAAAGGGGGAATGATGTTGCCTTATATGGTACTTCTAGGAAATAATAAAAGCACCAGAAAATTCACAGAAGGGGCGCCTGGGTGGCTCAGTCAGTTAAGTGGCTGCCTTCGGCTCAGGTTGTGATCCCAGGGTCCTGGGATCGAGCCCAACGTCGGGCTCCCTGCTCGGCGGGGAGCCTGCTTCTCCTTCTCCCTCTGTCTGCCTCTCTGCCTACTTGTGCTCTCTATCTCTCTGTCAAATAAATAAATAAAATCTTTAAAAAAAAAAAGAAAGAAAATTCACAGAATTCATAACATCTTCGAGCTAGGGACTTAGGATATTATCTAGGCAAAATAAAATTTATAGCATCAAAGCGCTTTGCAAAATAAGGGTACAAAACTGCAAGCCAATTTTAACTTTTTTTATAGTTCAAATTAATCCAGTTTTATTTTAGACACATTATAGCATAAGATTTTTACTAACATACTACATTTGCGGTTTCTATATTTTGTTATCTAGTTTATTTACTCATAAAGCATTAATGAACCTCTACTGTGTGCCAAGTTTGTGTGATGCTGAGGAGTGCCTTAGGATACAGAAACAGCATCCCTGCCCTCAAAGGACTCACAGAGTTTGGGCAAGACAAATATGCAAAGAGGTGAATAACAATATAATAGGCTAGGTATTATGCGGCAATATTTACAGCATACCTTGGGAGCCCTGGAGAAGGTAACACAAAGGGAGTGATAGTTGATGAGAAGTTTTCCCAGCAGAGAAGGGGACAGTGGAGAAGTATTTTAGGTAGATAAAGACACAAAGGTGTGAAAGATCATAAAATGTTCAGAAAAAAAATGAAAAGTTCAGGATGGCAAAATGTATAGGTGGCAGAAGAAGAGAGATGAAGCTAGACATCTTACGGGGGTAGATTGAGAACCCTTGAATGCTAATTTGAATTTTATCTCTGAGCCAATGGGGAGCCATAGGAGGTTGATAAAGCAGGGTAGTAGGTTGATCAGATTAATTTTTTTTTAGAAAGATAGATGTTAGCAGGGTGGAGATACATAGAAGTGGAGAGAGGAAGACCAGTTAAAAAAAACCGTTGTAATGCCCGGATGAGAAATTTTTTTTTTCTTTTTTTTTTTTTTTAAAGATTTTATTTATTTATTTGAGAGAGAGGATGAGAGGAGAGAGAGGGCACATGAGAGGGGGTAGGGTCAGAGGGAGAAGCAGACTCCCTGCAGAGCAGGGAGCCTGATGCGGGACTTGATCCAGGGACTCAAGGATCATGACCTGAGCCGAAGGCAGTCGCTTAACCAACTGAGCCACCCAGGCGCCCCCGGATGAGAAATATTAAGAGTCTGTTCTAAGGTAATGGTGGTCAACATAAAGGTCAGACTAGACAGGAGAGAGATTTTCGCAGCACTTTTGTTGACCAGTTCGGTATGGGTGGTGAAAGAAAAGAGTGATTATGGATGGCATTGATATTTCTACCTTGGGTGGCAAGTGGAAGGTAATGCCAATCACTATGTTCGGTGATGAATAAATAGGTACTAAATAAATATTTGGTCAGTGAAATTATTAATATTAGTGTGAAGAGCATCCCCAGAAGGAGTAAAAAGGCCCAGCTTTGTCATTAACTTGCTGGATAGTATTAGGCAAGTAACTTAACCTCTCTGAGCCTCAGTTCCTTCATCTTTAACAGAAGTTCTTTCCTTTTTTTTTTTTTTTTTTTTTGATTTTATTTATTTGACAGAGAGAGACACAGCGAGAGAGGGGACACAAGCAGGGGGAGTGGGAGAGGGAGAAGCAGGCTCCCTGCCAAGCAGGGAGCCTGATGCGGGACTCGATCCCAGAACCCTGGGATCATGACCTGAGCTGAAGGCAGACGCTTAACGACTGAGCCACCCAGGCGCCCTTTAACAGAAGTTCTTAAAGTGAGGTCTAGGGATCCCTTGGAGTCTCAGGGACTCAGGATCTCAGGATCACAAGGTCAAAACTATTTTCATAGTGATGATAATAAGGCTCTTTTTCATTCTCATTCTCATGAGTGTACTCTATTTTCCAGAAGCTATAAGACATTTAATATGACAGCCCATTGAATGTAGAGGCAGATAGGAGAATCTTCTGTGGTCTTTTGTTAACTCAGACATTAAAGTGACTTGCAAAAATGTAAAACAGTGCCTCTCTTTTTGCTCCATTTGTTGTTGTTTTGGAAAATAGTTATTTTCCATTAAAATATTTATGTTAACATGTAATGGTTATTTTGTTTTAAACATTTATTTATTTTACAGAGAGCAGGAGCGAGTATGGGGGGCGCCAAGGGAGAGGGAGAGAGAGAATCTCCAGCAGACCCCCTGCTGAGCCAGGAGCCTGATCCGGGGCTCAATGCCACGACCCTGAGATCATGACCTGAGCCGAAATCAAGAGTCAGATGCTTAACCGACTGAGCCACCCAGATGCCCCTATAATGGGTTATTTTAAAAGAAATACACGTTTTTCAGTTTGTTCAGTTTTAATTTATAATACCTTAAATGTTGATAGCTATAATCTACATAAATGAAAGGTTTTTTTCCTCAATAGTTTTTAATAATGTCAGGGGACCCTAACACCAAAAAGTATGGAAACCGCTGATCAATAAAATAGGAATGATATTAATATCAGCCCTTTGTATTTTAGCTTGGTTGTTATAGGGTCAGATAAGACTCTGTACAATCACTTTAAAAGGCATGAGATGCTGAACAGATAGAAGATTGATATTATTACTGTCATTAATTGCGGTGACTTTTTTTTAAAGATGGAACAGATTAAGCGTGCAAACCGCCTTTATACTAATGACTCCATCTTCCTGAAGAAAACCCTCTACATCCCCATCCTGACAGAGCCCAGAGACCTGTTCAATGGTTTGGATTCTGAGGAAGAGAAGGATGGAGAGGAAGAGGCGCAGTCAAGTAAGGATGAAGCTCGGCCACCCTCAGCTGACAGGAAGAAAGAAGAAACAGGTTCAGGCCGTGCTAACGGGGAGGTCCTTCCCACACCTGGCCGGGAACCCCCAACTCCCATCCATGACCTCTCTGCCTCTGATTTCCTTAAGAAGCTTGATTCACAGATCAGCCTGTCAAAGAAGGCTGCTGCCCAGAAGTTGAAAAAGGGGGAAAGTGGGTGAGTCTTGAACGGTTCCTTTTAAGCCCCTCCATAGACTTCTGCCTCCTTGCAACCTTACCTGACCAGACCCACAAGTAGTCAGCAGAAGCAGGGGAAAGCCTTTCGCCCAGGTGGCCCTGAAACAACAGAGCCAGTGGCTGCTGGGATGGATAGAGCAGCAGGAAATTGTTCTCTGTTCTCACTGGGGTGAAGTAGATGAGTGGTGTTGTAGCTCTCACGATCCATGAAGGAGCATTAGGGTTAGAATTTATCGAGAGGGTAATGAGACTCCATCTCAGAGCAAGCAGCTCATGTATATTAGGAGGGGAGGACAGCTTCCCATGTACCTCTTCACTGGGCCCTTTCTCAGGTTCTTCCCCTGACCTGTCACTTTGCCCCCTTTCCTCACCTGCAGGGTACCCGGGGAGGATTCAGGCCTTCACCTGAGCTCCCCACGGATGCAGCAGCGAGCAGTCCTAGGTCCAGTGCCGCTGACCCGGACCGCTCGGACCCGGACGCTTCGGGACCAGGAGGATGAAATCTTCAAACTCTGATGTCCCCAGAACTGATTGAGAGAAGATGTTGAAGGAGCAACTTGAGGGGGAGAGGAGCCTGAGGTGAGGCTCAAGAACATGGCTTCCCAGCCCACCTCCCTCCCTCCTGCCATCTTCCCAGCCTCCTGTCGATCTAGAGTTCCTTGGCCTGGGGCAGCTTTATTGGGGATGGGGAATAGAACCCTCCTCAGTTCTTGGGCTGAATCTAGAGCTGTCTTTTAGATTGAAAAGGCTCTTTTTACATCCTGGCTGCCTTTCCCATCCCTTTTACCATTCCTTGGCCTTAGAGCAGGGAGACAAGGACTCCCCCAGCCCCCAACCTCCTCCCCATTTCCGACTATATTACCTAATTTATTTGGTGCTATATTGAAGTAATATTTGTTTGCTGTATCTTATTGTTTCCTTCTTGTAACTGAAAAATGGGATTTCTATAGTTCTGGGGCGAGGGGAATCCAGGACCAGAGAGCCAGTGACTGCTGGTTCCCCACCTTCGCCACCTTCTTAGGCAAGCATGTTACTGAGGATGGGGCAATCTGTGACCTAGCCCTTCTGCAGAGAATGGCAGACAGTGCTGGGCCTTTCCCCCAATCTCAAAGTAAAGCGTTTGGGCTCAGTTCTGACTAACCAGTTCATAACTTTTTCATAACTCTCGCTCTGAGAAAAAACAGCGAAGTAGGGACCGGAACTCTCCATGCCACCAGTTCACCCTTCTAACCTGCTCCTCTGTTCAGCCTGTGTGAGGCTAAGGGATGAAAGAAGAATTACCTTGGAGTTTGAAGAGGAGGACAGTTGGGGGAGACTTTTTGTTGTGGGAGTTTCTGTGTTACACTCCCTCCCCACCAGAGCCTGTTGATCTATGCCTTGCTCCTCACTGCATATTTATTTGCAATTTGTAGCACTGATCTGCGGTACAGTTGGTTTTTGTTTTGTTTTGTTTTGTTTTGTTTTAGTTTCTTAAGCAGAAGTAGGCAAGGGAACCCCAGTGATACTTGAAACTATGCCTCAGTCTCCCGTATGGAAATGGTGAGAGGTGAGATAAGTGGTGTTTCTGTATCTCTTGCCTCTGTGACGGTCATAAGATGTGAGAAGCTGGAGAGATTAAACATTGAGCCCTGTGCATGTTAAGTAGTTTTATTTCCCCTGTGAGAATCTCCCCTGCCCTAGCCCCTTCTTTCTGCGCTCTGGAACAGAGCCTCTGGTATCTGTCCATGCTCTGCTTGGAGCTGGAGGTCTAGGAGGGCCCTCCTGTCTTTAGTGTCCCCTGAAGGGTTAGTTGGGCTATGCCCTCTTCCCCTGGTTCACAACGGAGGGGGCTTCCCTGTTTCAAATGTCCCTTATGGGGGAAATAGAGATCCAAGTTTCACTTCGTCTTTTTCAGGCAGCTTTGTTTCCTGTGCTGGGGCTGGAGTGGGAGAGAGGCCTCAACCCTCAGCTTTGCTTCTTCTCCACCAGCAGTTGGGGGGGTGGGGTGGTCTCAGAGGCAAAAGCACTCTGGGGAAAGACTGAAGCCTGAAGACTGAAGAGCATTAGTGCAGATGAGCAGGGTTAGAGAGCCCATTCGGTGTGGTTTTCTCAGTCCGCCGTGCGGCTAAGGTAGGACGTGCTGGGTCCCGGGCCGTCAGAGCTTGCCCTCGTCCAGCAGCTTCCGGAGCCCATCACAGATCTTGCCCCGGTGCTGAGTGAAGTCGGGCCCGTAGAGGGCCGTGAGCAGGCCGGCGTCGGAGAAGTGATCGAACACGTGGCGGATGCGGCCGTGTGACTTGGGCGTGAGGTGGCGCGCCACCAGCTCCAGCAGCGTGTCCCGGCACTCGGTCAGCAGGCCGGTCAGCACGGCCGCCTCGAAGGTGAAGTCCACCTCGCCGAAGCTGAGCGCGGTCATGGCGCCCTGCCGCAGCTTTTGGCGGAAGCGGTCAGCCAGGGCCAGCTCGCCGGGGCCGAAGCAGCCGCTGCGGTGCAGCACGGCCACCTTGACGGCCACCTTGATGAGGTCCTTGAGAACGCGCTGCGCCTGCGGCCGGCTGTGCGTGTACTCCTTGGAAACGCGGTAGAGCTCGTCGAGCACCTCGCTGCTCGTCTCGTCCATGAACAGATGCGCCACCGAGCGACCTGCCATCTTACTCAGCAGCTTCTTCTCTGCTTGCAGTGCCAGACTCTTTGAGCTGAAGGACTCCATAGTTCCTGGGGAAGGGGGAGGGGGGGCCTGCGGTCAGACACTGGAAGAAACGCCACAGGCTTCCGTAGAAAGAGAGAAATGGCTTTTCCCCCTTTCTCTGCTTTCTATCTCATTGTCATCTTTTTTTTTTTTTTAAGATTTTATTTATTTTAATTAGAGAGAGAGAGCACAAGTAGGCAGAGCGGCAAGCAGAGGGAGAGGGAGAAGCAGGCTCCCCGCAGAGCAGGGAGTCCGATGTGGGGCTTGATCCCAGGACCCTGGGATCATGACCTGAGCCGAAGGCAGACGCTTAATGACTGAGCCACCCAGGCGCCACTCATTGTCATCTTTCTTTGTCATCTTTTCTCCCTGGGCCCCTCAGTCTTCTCTGCCTTGTTCCCATTTCTTTTCCTGTGGAACTGTAGGAAATCTCGACCTCTACACTTCCCAGAGGGGCATGCTAGCTTTGGTGGGGGCGTGAGGGCACACAGGCCGCTAGCCCCCACAAGTGAAGCCTTAAGGGGAAGTCGGCTGTTGCTGGGCTACAGGGGAAAAGATAAGGCTCACCTGGCGGCTAGTTGTCACAGCGACCACTGGGGACACTGACTATGTACCATACATCTATGAGGTGTGGCTGTTACTCTCCTTGCTTTACAGCCGAGCAAACTGAGGCTTGCTTTAAATAATTTACCCGAGGTCAAACGCAACCATCTTCCTGACTCCAAAAGTCCGTGGCAGCTCGTGTGCTATACTGCCTTGGGAAGTGGGTGAGGTAGGGGTCCCAGGAGTCCTGGTAAAAATAATAACTCACGTTTATTGAGAACATATGTGCCAAGTGCTTTATGGGAATTGTCCCAGTCTTCCCAACCCTTTGTAAGGTAGGTGTCCCCATCTTGCCATGAGAACACTGAAGCTAAGAGAAATCAAGCAACTTGGCCAAAGTCACTAGCAAATGATTAAAATGGGCCTCGAACTACAGAACCCAAAGAAACCTCCTTCCCTGGAACGCTTTCAATGAGGTTGATACGGACTACGGAAGCATGAGAAACAAACACCTCCAGGGGGGGCAGGTAGTAGTAGAGGCCCGTGGTCTTCTGCTGGGACTGAACTGAGGACCCTCCTGGTGGCACATCACCGCCACATATCCAGGGTTCTCTCCCCGTGGTCTTTGCCCGTGGTTCTGGTTGTTTTGCTTCTTACTTCCCCCCTCCCCTGCTCTGCAGGATGTGGCTGTTACCGCAGTGAGGAGCAGCCTCGCCCTCTCCCCTGAAGGCACAGGGGAGATGGGTACCGTTGCGGGGAGGGTCCTGCCCCGCTGTATCAGTCCAGTGGGAACCTGAAACCTCGCTTTTTGCTCCTGGCCTTGCCCGGGGTTTTCTGGACCGGGCTCCACAGCCGGAAGAGGAGATTGCTCCATGCGAGCCTTCCTTCCTCCTTGGCCTTCCTGTTACCCAGCTCTTCATTGCACCCGTGGTTATCTCACATCTGGTCCACTGTCCTCTCCCTCCCGTTTCAGCCTCCCTTTTTCTCTTGTCTGGGTCCTGCCCTGCGATCCTCTGGCCAAGCTCTCCCTCTGGCCATTATGTCTACCTCCATGTCTCCTACGATGTCCTCACATCTCTCAGTACTCTGTCACACACCCATATCACCCCCATGCCTCCACCCTGCCTCTATACTGTCCCAAACCATGTCTTTCTGAGGCTGCCTTGCCCCAGGGAAGACTGAGCTGGGCCTCTGCTGAGAGTCTCACAACATGGAAGGCTCAGGCTGACAGAGCTGGGACTCTTCTGCCACCATCACCCCTAAAGCCTCTACCCTTCTGTCGTTGACGGCCCCTCACCTGCCGCGTGCGCTGGGTGCCAGTCTCGCCTTGGACGTTCCGGGAGAGCTGACAGAATGGAGAAGCTCCTAAGTGAGAGGCCCTTTGGCTTGGCCCCACCCCTCAAGCCCCGCCTACCTACTCTGTGCTCAACCTCCCGTTCATCACACTGTCCTTGAGACAGTCTGTGGCCCAAGAGTCTCTTAGAAATGCAACAAAGGTTAAAAGGAATAGCACTCTGTAGGAAATAGCCCTGGTTTTGTGAGGTTAGGGGGACAGATTGCGCATCCTCTGCTCTCAAATTGTTTGTCTGCCTCTTTATTTCCTTGATGCCCAGTTCTTGAGATCTTCTTCTTATATTTCTGTGGTACTGGGAAGGATGTGAAGTACAAATTGCTAGGGTGGGGGTCAGTGGGGAAAGTTCTGAAGATTAGGCTGGAGATGCAGAGCTGGGCCAGAGACCAGCAGATGTGAGTGTGTTCCTGGAGTCTCCAGGGAAGGGTGGTGCTCAGGGCAGCGGTACCATGAACATAGGCTTCCCGTAGTTGGCTGGGTAAGGGGTGGCATGGACTGTCCCCACCCTTAATCCTAGAGAGGAAGGTGCTGGGGACAGGGCGGCCAAACCAGATGTGGCCAGCAGGTGTCAGCACAGCATTGAACCACTAGAGGAAACAAGCCCGCTTGCTGTGCTTTGTCGCTGCTACAGGGATGCAGAAATGAAGATAAGTCACAGTTTCTGAAGGAGGCCAAAGTATTTACCATCAAGAATCATCCTTGGGGTGCCTGGGTGGCTCAGTCAGTTAAGAGTCTGCCTTCGGCTCAGGTCATGATCCCAGGGTCCTGGGATCGAGCCCCGCATCAGGCCCCCTGCTCGGCGGGAAGCCTGCTTCTCCGGCTCCCTCTGCCCCTCCCCTGCTTGTGCTCGATTTCTCTCTCTCTCAGATAAATAGATAAAATCTTTTTTTTTTTTAAATTTTTTTTTTTATTTATTTGCGAGAGAGAGAATGAGAGACAGAGAGCATGAGAGGGAGGAGGGTCAGAGGGAGAAGCAGACTCCCTGCTGAGCAGGGAGCCCGATGTGGGACTCGATTCCGGGACTCCAGGATCATGACCTGAGCCGAAGGCAGTCGCTTAACCAACTGAGCCACCCAGGCGCCCAATAGATAAAATCTTAAAAAAAAAAAAAAAAGAATCAGACAGCCTTGTCAGGGAGATAAACTTAAGCATATGTAACTACAATGCAAGTCAAATGACATCATTAACTTAATAGAAATTGGAAGAATAATGAGAGTAAAAAGAAGTTTAGATTATTTCTTTTTTTTTTTTTAAGATTTATTTATTTATTTGAGAGAGAGAGAATGAGAGAGAGCACATGAGGGGGGGAGGGTCAGAGGGAGAAGCAGACTCCCTGCCGAGCAGGGAGCCCTATGCGGGACTCGATCCAGGGACTCCAGGATCATGACCTGAGCCGAAGGCAGTTGCTTAACCAACTGAGCCACCCACGCGCCCAAGAAGTTTGGATTATTTCTGATAGGAGAGCCGAAGAGGCAGAATGAGAAGGATGGATTCAACTATTTACTAGGCAGAAATGGGGGAGAAGTGCTTCCCAGACGATGGGAATTAGCATAAGCCATACAACAAATAAAGGTAATATGGGGCATACTCGGAAAGTGCTGATTTATTCTGTATGTCTGCAGCCCAGGTTGTTTGAGAAAGAAGTGAAGAAGGAAAAAGCAGACTGTGGTAGGCTTTAACAGACTTGCTCAAGTGTTCACATTTCTTCTGTGGGCAGTAGGGAGACATTTGGCATTTGGGATCAGTGGGGAGACATCAGTAGCTCAGTGGGAATGGGTTAGAGGCTTCATTAGGTTTTTCGCTGTGGGAGGGCCTGCTGGATCAGGGGTTAGCTTGCTTAAGCACAGGATGAGGCCTGATGAGAGACCTCGGGCTTTGGTGATTTTATAAGAAGTTCCAGCAGAAGGGGAAGGATTGGAACATTGGCTAGGTGGCAAAAGCTGAAGAGTAAAGTGAGGTTCGGAAGTAGGAGCCATCCTCCTTGCGCTGATGCCACAACAACCGTGGGTCCTGCCTCTTGGGAGACAGTGGTTGAGCCTTGGCCCCTTCCTTACTGCCATCTCTCACCGCAGGGTCTAGAGCTGAGGGCCCCCGATACAGCCTAGACTGGGAGATGCTGACGACTCCTTTGAGGAGTATGATGGTAAGGGGATGAAGAGCAAAGCTACTTTCCAGGTAGCTTAAGGGGGTGGGGAGCTGGACTGAGAGAGGGACTATTTTTAGCTTGGGGTTTGAGGACATTTGTAGGCTGAGCTGAAGGAGCAGGTGGAGAGGAATGTTTCCAAAGCGCCAAGGAGAGGGAATGGCTAAGGAGCAAGGTGTGGGGGCAGATGGCAAAGAGCGGACTGGAGTTCCGGAGAGGGAAGTGAGGAGAGATCAGAGGTCATATTTGTTGAGTGCACTCTGCCCCATGTTATGTAAATACCTCATTTAACTCTCTGGTACCCTTATGAGTTAAATGTCGCCGCATCCTGTTTGTTGATTGGAAAAGGCTGAGGCTTCGAGAGATTAAATAACCTGTCCCCAAATTCAAGAGCTAGTTAAATGGCCAACAGAGGGCCTTGCATGATTCCCAAGTCCGTGCCTTTCCTGCTAATTACCTCACAAGATTGTGAGGCAGTGAGTTCGGCCTCATAATGAATGTGGCAGCATTCTACTCCTATATCCTCTGATCAATTCACTGATCCTACATTCTGGGGACAGTCATAGGTGGCACTACCAAAACAATAGGGACAGGAGAGTCCTTTTTAAAAGAAATGTGCAATCTAATTGAAAAATAGGGGAAGTGTGAATACAAGAAGATGCAAATACAGTGATACTTGCTGAATCCAGAATTCTACTACCAATTCCTTATGCACTGACCTCCCCAGCTTCTCCTCGGGTCTGCTCCTTGTCCTCAGCAATATCTGCCCCTTGTATCGGAGCTGTGTTGCAATTCTCTCAGTTCCTCCAGTGCTCACCCTGTGTGGTTGCTGTCCCTCTCCTTCCACCTTGTCCTGTGTTCTAGACTTTCCTACTTCTTGTTTCTCTGCCTGGAACTCTTCCCACACACACCTCTTCTCTTCCTACTCAGCCTTCAGTCTCAGCTGGATAGTCAAATCTGTGGAGCCATCATGAGTCCCTAAACCACATTAGACCCCTCTGATATATAGTCCTTTAGAACTGTATACCTCCCTCATAGAGTGTGGCCCTCTTCACTGTAATTTGTGCTTTTATCAACCGCATCCCCACTAGCCTGTAAACTCCATGAGGGCGGGGATGACGCCTTAGAGCCCGCAGCGTGCCTGGCACACACTCTGCTGAATCAATATTGGCTGAAAGAATAAATTCAAAACCCACCCAAGAACTAGGAGATAAGGGGGACGTAGTAGCAACATAACAGTCACGTGTAGTATTGTGCATTTAATTCACTCACGGGCAAGTGTTTCTTTTATTTTCTCTTAATCTATACCCATTTTGAATAACCTCCGAACCCACAGCATATAATCAGCAGCAAATTAAAAGAGGAAAGAGGAGCTTTTAGAAGCAAGAGCACTGATAACAATGAAAATTCACACAGATTGGGGCGCCTGGGTGGCTCAGTCGGTTAAGCTTCTGCCTTTGGCTCAGGTCATGATCCCAGGGTCCTAGGATCGAGCCCCATGTCTGGCTCCCTGCTTGGGGAGTCTGCTTCTCTCTCTGCCCCTCCCCCCGCTCATTATCTCTCTCTCTCAAATAAATAAATAAATCTTAAAAAAAAAAAAAAAAGAAAATTCACACAGATCAAAAGAGGGGACTAGGAAAACAAAAAAGGAGACAAATGAAAACTAGCATTTGTGGCCATATATAGAAGAGAAGCGCACAGTATTAAGCATGTATATTCTAGACTTTGCTGTCCTCACTGTTTTCCTGTACAATTAAGTTTGCAGCGCTTCCTCTGAGTAAGGAAACAACTGGTTGAGTGATGGCATCTTAAATGTGTGAAACATTTTTGGATTTACCAAACATTTCTCCTGCATCACTTTACTTGATAGTGTGAGGTGGGCAAGCAGGGAAAGTGACCACTCACAGATGGCAGACTCAGCCTTAGAGAGAAGTGATTTATCCAAAGTCATGCTCCACAGCTCACTCTAGGTCTTAGTGACCCAGTCACGCTCTTCCCACTATCTAATCCACAGGAAATTAACAATACCTTTTGGAGTAATCCCTATTTGAAACAGTTAAAATGAAAATGTTTTGCACTCAATTGGATAAACTTCAGTTATCTGGGACAAAATGCAGAAGGGAACATTCCTATGCTTCTGTTTAGCTGAGGTTGCACCATGGTTAAGCTCAGTACTCTCGAATCATTTTAGGAAGAGAAAGTTCAGTGTCATTTGAAGCAGTCAAGCAAGACTTCAACCTGACATAGCTGGAAGTAGTTCACATCTTTGATGCATTTTTTTCTTCCTCCACTCACCAAATGCCAGGCATTATGACTAAGTGCTGGAAATACAAAGATAAAAGACAAGCTTCCTGTCTTTACACTGAGTGGTAAAAACCTATGGAAAATCCAAATGGAAATATCCAATAAGCGGTTGTAAAAGTGAGTTTAGAGCTTAGGGGAAAGACCCAGGTTGAATAGCTAGATTTTATGAGGAACAGCACATAAGTCATTATTTTTTTAAAGATTTTATTTATTTATTTTAGAGAAAGAGTGTGAGCAGGGAGAAGGGCAAAAGGAGAGGGAGGGAGAGAATCTTCAGCAGACTCCATGCTGAGCGCAGAGCCCATCGTGTGGTTCGATCTCACGATCCTGACATCATGACCTGAGCTGAAACCAAGAGTCCGACACTTAATTGACTGAGCCACCCAGGTGCCCCACATAAGTCATTATTGTAACGTTTGGTGTGGGTTATCTTGACCAATGAGAATGTGTAGAGCAAGAAGAGGTGACTAAGGACACAACCCTAGGGAACAGCAACATTTAAGGAGAGGTCAGAGAAGGCTGAGAAAGAGAGGTCATAGTAATAGAAGTGAAGTCATTCATTCATTTAAATAATATATATTGGGGCACCTGGGTGGTGCAGTTGGTTAAGCATCTGACTCTTGGTTTCCACTCAGGTCATGATCTCAGGGTGGTGGCATTGAGCCCCGCCTCAGGCTCTGCTCAGCGCGGTCTGCTTGAGATTCTCTGCCCCCCCCAACCCCTCCCGCTTGTGCTTTCACTCTCTAAAGTGAGTAAATAAATCTTTAAAAAAAATTTTTTAATTAAAAATATATATTTATTAAGCCCCTAGTTTCTGTCAAGAGAAAGTACCCAGGAGCCAAAAGAGGAGAGCATTTCAAGGAAGGAGGGGTTAAGAGGGTAAAATGCCATAAAGAGGGCAAAAGGATAAAGACTGAAGAGCTGTTCACTGAATGTGACACGGAGGTCATTAAGGGCCTTGATGGGAACAATCTCAGTGGATTAATGGGGGTAAAAAATAAGATGATTGAGGGCGCCTGGGTGGCTCAGTTGGTTAAGCGACTGCCTTCGGCTCAGGTCATGATCCTGGAGTCCCTGGATCGAGTCCTGCATTGGGCTCCCTGCTCCCTTTGACCCTCCCCCCTCTCATGCTCTATCTCATTCTCTCTAATAAATAAATAAAATCTTAAAAAAAAATAAGATGATTGAGAAAATGAGAATAGGGAAATGCAGTGAGTATAGGTGGCTCTACAGTTTAGCTGTGAAGGTAAGAAACTGAGTGATAGCTAAATACAGACAAGGATCAAGGGAAAGTTGAGAATTTTTTTTTTTAATCACATGAAATCCTTGAGCATGTGTAGATACTGAGGGGAAAATGTCAGTAGAAAAAGGAAAGGTTAAAAATGAAGGAGAAAGGGGCGCCTGGGTGGCTCAGTCGGTTAAGCATCTGACTTTTGTTTCAGCTCAGGTCATGATCTCAGGGTCCTGAGATTGAGCCCGAGTTGGGCTCAGGATGGGGTCTGCTTGTCCCTCTCCCTCTGCTCCTGCCCCTGCGCGTGCTCTCTCTCTCTCAAATAAGTTAATAAAAGGGGCGCCTGAGTGGCTCAGTTGGTTAAGCAACTGCCTTTGGCTCAGGTCATGATCTTGGAGTCTCTGGATCGAGTCCCGCATCGGGCTCCCTGCTCAGCGAGGAGCCTGCTTCTCCCTCTAACCCTCCCGCCTCTCATGTACTCTCTCTCTCTCTCATTCTCGCTCTCTCAAATAAATAAATAAATCTTAAAAAAAAAAGAAAAGAAAATAATGCTACAAAACTGTTATTATAAAAAAAAAGTAAATAAAAATCTTTTCTAAAAATGAAGGAGAAAGGATTTGAAGACATGTGGAATAAGGCCCCTAAGTAAGAGATGGGACAGATTTAGGCAACCAGTGTGTTAACAGTTAACTGCTGCTACGTGCCAGGCCCTGTGCTAAGTGCAAAGTATACAGAGACAAGCAAGACAGCCTTGCTAGGCCCTGTGTGCATGGAGCTTATGGTAACGTGGGAAGGTGAACCTTGGACAGCCAATATGGGTGCCTCATCTACTAGGATGACAGAGATGTGAGGATGCAGTGAAGTACATCTGGAGAGGGCCCAAGAAGTTGGTGGAATTCTCACATTACTACTGTTTTCTCTGACGATGCATGTGGGTTCTGCTGAGATATGCGAGGAAGTAGTGAGGAGAGAAACTTGAGGAATGAGGTGGAAGTCTGAAATAGCTACTTTTAATGATTGGGAGAGGGTGATTTTCCATGCTTGGAGATCCTGGATTTATTAAAGTCTCCAATCTGTGGGACTGTGGGATTTTCTCCACAAGACGCTGAGGAGTAGGATTTGTCCTTTGAAGGAGTTCATCCATTTCTTTGCATACCCAGTGCCACCATCCTTACCTGACTGCCTCTTTCCCCTCATCTTTGAACCCCTTATTTTCTTGCTAGTAGGTTTCCTTGTCTTCTTGCTAAAATAAAACATTTTGACAAATAACAACATTATTTGAGAACTTAAAATAACTTCCTATTCCTGTCAGATTATTTTAACCTACTCACTTAAGAATTCCAGGCCTTCCATAATTTGTCTCCCTTTTCCCTTTCCTCTGCTTGTAACTACTGTCTTTCTTATGTTAGTGATACCCGGCCTTTTGCTATCCATGCTTCAGGCTCAATGCTTACCAAGTACAAACTTTTGTTTAAGCTATGTTACTCTTTGGAACATTTTCTCCTTTCTCTAACACCAAGCCAACTCCCACCAAAATTCTCCCATTCACCATGATAAAATGTATCCAACATCTTTCCCTGCAGTCATCATGAAAAACATTGTCTTTTCTCTCATTTAGGAATTATACTCAATGTAGCTCTCTCTTTCTTTCCTTTCTCTTTCTTTCTTTCTTTCTTTTGAGACTTGGTATTGCATTTTATTTATTTATTTTTTTTTAAAAGATTTTATTTATTTGACAGACAGAGATAGCGAGAGCAGGAACACAAGCAGGGGGAGTGAGAGAGGGAGAAGCAGGCTTCCTGCGGAGCAGGGAGCCCGATGTGGGGCTCGATCCCAGGACCCTGGGATCATGACCTGAGCCAAAGGCAGACACTTAACCGACTGAGCCACCCAGGTGCCCCAAAAGATTTTATTTTTAAGTAATCTCTAAACCCAACATGGGGCTCGAACCCACAACTGCAAGATCAAGAGTCACATGTTCTACCTAGTGAGCCAGCCAAGCACCCCAATGGCCATTTTATTTTTTCTTTTTATCTTTCTTTCAAGATTTTGTTTTATTTTTAAATATTTTATTTATTTGAGAGAGAGAGTAAGGACAAGCAGGGGGAGAAGGAGAAGCGGGCTCCCCACTGAGCAGGGAGCCTGATGATGTGGGCTCCATCCCAGGACCCCAAGATCATGACCTGAGCTAAAGTCAAACACTTAACCGACTGAGCCACCCAGGCGCCCCTTTCTGTGTTTGTTTCTATGAGTTAGTGGAATAGCTACTTCTCTTAAACTTAAAGGGATTGTCTTGTGTGTGGTCATCACTTGTGTAGACTGTGTGCCTGGTGACTTGCTGGCTGGCTAGAGTTTTGGCTGTCATGGGCTGGTGGTCTCGGGGCTCTCCTTCCTGGGACTGCCCTGGTGGGATGGTAGATGGTCATTTTTTTAAAGACTGGGACCACATCCTACAGTGGATTGTACCTGAAGTAAATGCTTAATACTTATTGCATAGAACTGATATTTTAGGTGGGCCCTAAAATTTTAAATAAATTGGGGCACTGGAGTGGCTCAGTTGTTAAGCATCTGCCTTCGGCTCAGGTCATGATCCCAGGGTCCTGGGATCGAGCCCTGCATTGGGCTCCCTGCTCCGCAGAGAGCCTGCGTCTCCCTCTCCCACTCCCACTGCTTGTGTTCCCTCTCTCGCTGTCTCTCTCTGTCAAATAAATAAATAAAATCTTAAAAAAAATTTTTTTTTAATAAATTATACCTCAGTCTCCATTCACTAATCTATTTAATGAGCACATATTTGATTACCTAAGTCCTTTGCTAACAGCTGGGGAGATTTCTTTCGACCTCTGAGTGCCTTTATATTTTGAAGTCTTTCTCCCCAAAACCTCTTTACAGCCTTTAAAACACCGAATTGCCTTGGACCCAAGACCCCCTGTAATTAGCCTTGTGTAAGTATTGTTCTATTGTTTCTGATTAGTCTCACTGGTTCAACTGGCCTTCCATCTGTGTGTGTGTGTGTGTGTGTGTGTGTGGTGTGTTTATATTTCTTGCTTACTCGTTGTGAGGCTTAGCCCAGTCAGTGATGCTACCCATCTTGATCTCAGTTCAGTAAAGACTGGCCATAAGTAGCAAACCCCTGCCCCTCCTTTCCTCCAGCCCAGGAACTAGTATGTGGGAGTAGGGGAAAGGAGGTGCCCACTCAGATAAAACTATCCAAGAATGCCAGTGTCTCCCAGGCCACCCACTATCCTGGGAATTTTGAGAACGTCTTTTGTCCTAGCCCCCACGCAGGGAAAAAATCTCAGCAGGCAATACCAAGGTGGGAGCCAAGAAGTGCTGTCTGAAGTAGTCTCATTCTTCCTCCCTGCTGACCTTCCCAGAATCAAAGGGTCTTTATGGAGGGTGGAGATGGAGAAGGAGAAGTTTTGCTGTCTGAAGGAATGTCCAGGGCCCTCTGAAGAAAGATGGAATGGGGTGCCTGGATGGCTCAGTCGTTAAGCATCTGCCTTTGGCTCAGGTCATGATCGCAGGGTCCTGGGATCGAGCCCACATTGAACCCCGCATCGGGCTCCCTGCTCAGCGGGAGGCCTGCTTCTCCCTCTCCCTCTCCCACTCCCCCTGCTTGTGTTACTGCTCTCGCGCTCTCTCTCTCTCTGTCAAATAAATAAATAAAATCTGAAAAAAAAAGGAAAGGAAAGAAAGAAAGAAAGAAAGAAAGAAAGAAAGAAAGAAAGAAAGAAAGAAAAAGAAGAAAGAAAAGAAAGAAAGAAAGAAAGGTGGAACAACACTAATCCTGTGTCTTGGGGCCAGTAAGGCTATGTGGGGTTGGGACAGCTGGTCACTTTCCCTCTTTGGAGTCTCCATGTTGCTCCTCTTTCTGTGTGATTCTCTGAGGCAGTTTGTCCCAATCTCCACGTCTCTCTTTTGGCTTGAGCCCCACTCACCTGTCCTCTTCCATCAACCAACAGCCTGACTGCCAGCCACCCTGGCTTCCTGGCTCCCTAGTTCCTGGCCTAGTGGCCCATGCCCATCCTGCTCTGACAGAGGTGGGAGGGGAGGAGACGACGGGGACAAGAAAAACCTCCTGGTGACATCTTCCTTTCCTTTCCCAGGCCTCAAGCCCTCAAGTGTATGCTAGGCCTCCCTTATTGGGGTCATGATGAACATGGGGAGGAGGCACGTGGGGAGAAATAAGGAGGTTGAGGTAAAAACAGTAGAGAGGAGGGACAGAGGGTTGGGGCAGAGTAGAGGTTGAAGGGGGAGACTCTGGAAGCGGAAGCAGGATAGCCAAAGCCCCTGGGGAGAACGGAGGGAGGGAGAGTCGCGCGGCTCTGACAGCCCAGCCCAACCGAGGTCCCCAGGTTTCCCGTCTGTCTCTCCTTCCAGCTTCTCTTCCTTCCTCTCGTGTGAGATTTCTCCCCAGGACCTCTCCATTTTAAAGCATGTGATCCCCTCTGTCCGAGTCTCAGCGACTGTCCGAGGGTCTCTCCATCTCGCGCCTGGCTTTGGTCTCAGGCTCAGCCTCCCGGCCTGGCCCTCTCGGTGGGCGGTGCTCCAGACGCTCCGCCCCCAAGAAGGACTATTGGTGAAGAGGTGTCGAGAAGGCGGTGTCCAGCCAGCTTTCGAGAGCCGGATTGGTTGCGGTGACCCAGAGGCGGGCTGGAGGCGGGGCCAGCCGGGAGGCGGGCGGGGCGGCTGGGGCCCGGCCCAGAGCCCCGGGCGGTCGCATTGTTTTCCTGCGCGGAGCCGCGGCGGGAGTGGGGGCTGCGACTGGGACCCAGGGCTCGCCCGACCCGACTGCGCCCCGGAGGTCGGATCCGAGCTCCATCCCATTCGGACGCTCGTCACGTCTCGCCAGAGCCCCAATCACGGATTGCGAACTCGGCGCGGTGCGGGGCCGCTGCCCGCCCGCTGCGATCTCGGTCCCGCTGACCCGGATCTCGGAGCAAGTACCCCGGAGCGGGGATGGGGTTGCAGGGAGGCGAGGAGTAGCGGGGGCGCCGCAGGCTGGGGACAACCTTCCGAAGTGCGAGAGGGACCCAGGGAGGGTGCCAGCGCGCTGTGTGCCTGCCTGACGGAGAGGGTCAGAGGAGTTGGGGTGCACGGAGGGAGGAGGGGACCGTGGCCGAACCCCGTCAATGCACTGTTGGGCGCAGGGTCCGGGCGCCTCTTCCCACCGGGTTTCTCCGAGTCGCGTCCTCTGGGTTGGGGAGCGCGAAAGGCGATTATTTGAGGCGCGCACCGTACAGAAGGTGGAAAACCTGGTCCCTTGACTCCCCAGCAGGGAAACTAAGGCTCTGAGACCCGCGGAGAACTGGACCCTCTCGATGTCCCTGCAGGGATGGGAAAGAGGACGCGTCGTTCCTGACTATGGTGTGACGGCTGCGCCTCTGTCCTTGTGCAAACGGGAGTCTGAGCACCTCTCAGGGGGTTGGCTTGGGCAGAGAGTCGGGGAAGGGGGGCCCCAGAGAAACAACAGCCCCCGTGCCCTTCTCCTTCCTTCACCCCTCTCGCCCTGGGGCTTTGTTAGACCGGGGTCTCCGAAGGGCGAGAGCCTGGCTGGCGACTGCACCTTGAGCCCGCGGACCCCGCTCAGCCCCGGCCCCAGGCCTGCCCTCGTCGGTTCCCAGCCTCTGGCCCTGCTTCTCTGGCCTCGGAGACCCGCCTCCGCTCCCCAACCCCCGCTCCCATCCCCACTCTGCCTGCGCCTGCAGGCCCCTCCAGCCCCTCCTCCCGCTAACGTGGCTCTGGGACCCGGTCCCGGCCCAGACTCTGCTACCCGCCCCTCTCGGAGCCCCAGATCCAGTGAAGGGGAGACACGTCGAGCCCCTGGCCCTGGGCCCACCTTATGCCAGGGTCTAGACACCTGGATTATCCTCGTTGGGGGCTGGGTGGGAGGGAGGGTAGGTTAGGAGCCAGGGGCTGAGGGTGGGGGAAATGTCTTGGAGAAGGGAATGCGCCTTCAGCCTGTTCCTCGAGGATTCTCGGCGCGCCCCTCACCCCCTCTACCTCTCCTCTGCTCCCCCAGAGGAAGGTGGACTGGGGCGGCCAACCAGCCTGAGAGCTTCCTGCTATTGTCCCCAGTCCAGTCTCCCCTTCTCCATCCCTTCCCCAGCCCCCCCTAGACTCTGGTTATGACTCTGGCTATGACCTGGCCACTCCCCAGAGGTGGCTGCAAGGGCCAGGAGGAGCAGAAGGGCTGTTTCCTCTCCCAGCAAAGGGAGGACCTTGGAGGGGGAGATAGAGAGGACCAGGCCTCCCCCATTTGCTTCAGATGGGGGGAATTATGCAGCTGGGATTGGTCCCAGCAGAGTAAGCCTTTCCCCAGGCCCCGGGGTGGGATGGGGACTGCTTAGATGCTGCTCCTCCAAAAACAGATACGGGAAGCCCTCTTAAAGATATATCATACTTAAGTCTAGGGGGCCAATGCAAAGGCCAACCAAGTGTTTTCAGAGGCTGGACTAATCCAGTCTAAGTTGGGGGGTGGGGTGCAGAGACATTGGGTCGGAGGGAGGCAGGACCTGCTCTCTCAGGGAAGAAGGAAGGGGCTGGGGTGCTTGCTATCAGAGCATTTTGCCTAGAAATGAAGAGCATGTAAATGAGATGCAAATTAGCCTCTATTGTCCCCAGCTAGGGCGCTTTTGCTAAGAAGGCTGCTGGATTCTCAGGGTTTTAATGTGGGAGTGGTCATCATGCCCCCACAAACTCTCCCAGTCAACATTTTCCCCAAGACTGGTCCTGCAGTTCCAGGAGTTTCTGGCTAGGGGCCAGCCCCAGCCCCTGCCCTCACATCTTTAGGCATGAAGCGGCCAGCACCTTTGTAATCAAGCTCAATGTCAACCCCCCCCCCCCCCCCCCCACACACACACACACACACACACACACACACACACACACACCCTCTTACAGGGCAGCATGTCCCCTTCCCTAGCCTCAGTAGACTTCTCCTGAATTTCCACATTTACTTTTAAGGGATGTGGTAAGGAGGTGTAACGAAGCCTCTTCCCTCCTGTCCCTTCTTCCATCAGGTCCGAGGTCTCCTATCCCCCTCAAACCCCCACAGGAGTCACCACCCCAGGTAAGGAAAGGGCAGCAGCTCCTGAGGGCAGGAGATGGAAGCTGGCATGGCCTGGGAGCAGGAAGAGGGTCTGGCTGTTCTCCCCACTTGCCAGAGACCAAAGTTGTTTCCTGGGTGAAGATACCAGTTGCCCAGGGCAACTTGGAGGGGGAGGATAGGAGACCGGCTGTGTCCCTTTCTCTTCCCTTGGGAGCAACAGCATCCGGAAACTGGGGGGGCGGGGGGGGGAGCGGTGTTAGGGAGGCTTGGCCTTTCAGCACCAGGGGGTCGTTAGTTAGCTGACTGCTCTGCCCCTGGGGAGGGGGTCATCATTAGGTGTTCCTACCCCTTCCCCTCCTCCAGCCCTCTCGGGACCCCATCTGACGTCAGCCTCCCCACCAGTGACGCTGGATTGGGGGTGGGGTACACTTGGGTCCTGGCTCCAAGAATGGAATTGGGGAGATGGAATGGGCTGGGCCTGGAAGCCCAGGGTCACTTCTTTAGGGGACGTGGTGGGAAGAGCACGTAAGGATTGGTGAAGAATAGCTGTCTGTTCACAGAAAGGAAGGATTCTCACCCTTCCTGCCCTGATTTCGGGAGCTCTTCAGCCCCTCACCTCAATTTGAGGGGAAGGAGGGCAGGAAGCTGGTGTCCACCTCCCACTGGGGTTCCACCCAGGGTCAGCTGGGGGTGGGTGGTGGTGCTGATTGGTGGGAAGGAAGGCTGTCTCACATCCCTTCCACCATATCCATCTTTTCCTGGACTTTGGGCTACCGTTGCCTGCCTGTCGTTGAATTATTTATATTTCCATTTTGAGGCAGCCCATAGAGGGAAGGAAGGGAAAGAGGGATATACGTGTTCAGCCATTTCTCCTCACCAGTGTAGCCAGTTCCGTCCCTGGCTCCTCATAGGGGTGGTTCTGCTCTTCCTCATCAAGTACATGCACAGGTTCTTCGGAGCCAGGGAGGGACCAGGGGGCTAGAGAGGCTGGGAGGGGGCACAGTGGTCGGGCAGACAGCTGCAGCCAGAGCTAAATTTAGCCTCTGATCTGGCTTTGATGCAGATTCATTTTTGGCTAAGGCAGCCCCCCCCCCCCCCCGCCTCCCCTCCCTACCCAGCTTCTCCCTAGCAATGGCAAGGTCCCTGGAAGCATGAACTTAGACCAGGACAACGACCCCTAGGCTTCCTCCCCCCACTCTGGGCTTCCTCAGCCCTAGAGGGGGTGATGCTTCCTCGCAGCTGCCTCTGCCCGGGCACAGCGCCTGCACGGCTCCCAGGGTGCCGTGGGGGTCTGTGCGGGAGGGGGAGGCAGACATGGTGCCCTCTTCCTGCTCCCAGTGCCAGGGGGGTCACTATTTATAATTTTAAGGCTTCGGTGTCTAATTATAACTGAGAAGGGGTTAGCAAGAGGGGGCCAGGCGGTGTCAGCTACCGAATGTCCCAGGCCCAGTCAGGAGAGAAGAGGCCGAGTGAGAAGGCTTGGCAGGGGAGCGGGTGTGTCCTGTCCTTACCTGGGGTCAGCCAGTTTGGGCCAGCTGGAGGGGGAAAGGCCCTGAGCGACAGCGACAGCTGGGGGCACCGAGGCAGTGCCAGAGAGAGCGTTGTTTCCCCCAGCCCGCAGGGTCTTCTGGGGATAGATCAGGGGAGCAGCCTGCCGGCGCTGAGGGTGCAGGATTGGGCCCCGTCCCCGACTTTTCTCTGTCTCCTTTCAGGGCCGGCATATGGGTGAGGGGGCACCCCCTGGGGCCTGAGCTGCCCCGCACAGGATGCCCCGTGCCCCCCACTTGATGCCCTTGCTCCTGCTGCTGCTGTCACTCCCCCACACGTGGGCTGCCTTTCCCCAGGACCCCCTCCCTCTGCTGACCTCTGACCTGCAAGGTGAGTGCCCCCCCCCCCCCCCCCCCCGCCCCCGTTGTGTGAGCTCGGGAGGCACGGGAGGGGAGGGGAGGGGAGGTGCGGGTGGCGCCTCCCTGCTGGGCCCGCTTTCTTCACTCTGAGGCAGACGCGGCCAGACCACACCTTAGCCGGCTTGAATCCCGGCCAAGCTGCTCGGGAGCTGCAGGACCTCGGCTGAGTCGGTTCACCTTTCTTCGCCTCAGTCTCCTCATCTGCAAAATGAGGATAACAAAGAGCATTCTACCTCATTAGGCTTATGTAGGGATTAAGTGAGGTCACCCACGGAAAGTGCCGAGAACACTGGCCCACGGTCAGTGTTTTCTGTGTGTTCGCTATTATTATTAGTTACACCACGAAGGCTCGGGCCGGTTCAGTGGTGCCCCACACCTCTTACCTCCCTCTCCACCATTTGACCACAACTAAGCCGAGGTCCCACTCTGAGGGACACCATAAACCCACTTTTTTTCTGAGAAGAAAAGAACTTCATCTGTTTGCAGGTTCCTGTTATTAAGGTAGGATTTAGAATATTCTAAGGATGAAAGAACTGCACTTGGGTCACTGGGAGTAAGTGTTGGGGGATAAGAATCGCACTTACTGGGGCGCCTGGGTGGCTCAGTTGGTTAAGTATATGCCTTTGGCTCAGGTCATGATCCCAGGGTCCTGGATCGAGCCCCACATCGGGCTCCCTGCTCAGCAGGAAGCCTGCTTCTCCCTCTCCCACTCCCCCTGCTCGTGTTCCCTCTCTCCCTGTGTTTCTGTCAAATAAATAAAATCTTTAAAAAAAAAAAAAAAAGAATCGCACTGACACGTGCCGGACGCCGGCCTAAGCCCCGTCCGAACGTTGGAACACCTGTCCTGAGCTCTGAGCTCCCTCGGACTGCTGGCGATTGTGGCTGCCACGGTCGGGCCAGTGGACGCCGGAGTCGGTCAGAGGAGGCGGGAAGCGGGGAGGCCTGAGGTGGCCTCCAGAGAACCTCGAGGGCTGGGAGAAATGGAGAAAGTGCTCCAGACAGGACAGCGTACGATGTGGGAATGAAAGGGGAGCACTTGCCCCACCGTGCTTCCGAGAAGGGGACTGAGTTCAGCTCTGCAGTCAGACAGACCTGGATCTGAATCCCGGTGCTGGCCACTTCCAAGCTAAATGAGCTATGCAAATGCTTTAATGGCTTGAAGCCACAGGCTGCTCATCTGTAAAATGGGGCCACTAGTAGTACTTCCCTCATAGGGCTGTATCAGACGCGGCAATGCTTCTCAAGTGCGAACACAGTGGTTGGCAGAAGTTAAGTGCTCAGACGTTATTTTATTCGTAGTTGTATCAACAGCTTTACTAATACCTCACAACTCATCTCGCTCATCCACGATGTCCATTGCGGGGCTTCATCTGGTTGGAAAGGGTATTGAGGGAGTGTGTGGTGTTTGGCTGGCCCTCAGCACCCACCTCTCTGTGTCTTCTAGGTACTTCCCCATTATCCTGGTTCCGGGGCCTGGAGGATGATGCTGTGGTTGCAGAACTTGGGCTGGACTTTCAGAGATTCCTGACCTTGAACCGGACCTTGCTAGTGGCTGCCCGGTAAACTGACCGTGGCACAGTTGTGGGGCCGACATGCATGCTCCTGGGCAGACATGGGACCTACATGGCCACTGCAGCATCTTGCAGGGGACACATGCAGGTGTATAAGCCATGGGACATGGACATGCTTGGACCCAGAGCACAAATGCCAAGGCATGGAGTAAGGGGGATGATAGAGGGCAGGAGGTCTGCACTGTTTGTCTCTGAGCTGCTGAACCTGAGCAGGGTGGGCGCTAAGGAGCTCAGGTGGGGTGCCTTGGCTTGCTTGGCTCTGATCCCTCCTTACCTGCCCCTTCAGGGATCACGTTTTCTCCTTCGATCTTCAAGCCCAGGAAGAAGGGGAGGGGCTGGTGCCCAACAAGGTGAGGGGTGTGTGGGAGGAGGTGCAGGCATGGAGATGAGGCTGGGAAAGGTCTGGTGGGGGTCCAGTGGGTGGGAAGAGGAATCCAAAAGGAGCCATAATGTGAGGGGGCATCCAGGTTGCCCACGATGTTCCCTCCTCTACTTCTCCCCTCAGTATCTAACATGGCGGAGTCAAGACATGGAGAACTGTGCTGTGCGGGGGAAGCTGACGGTGAGGAGTGGGATGAGAATTTCGAGGGGAGAATTTCCCGCCTCCAGGCTCTGTCCAAGTGGTCCTCCACTGTGCCCACTTTCCCACCCACTTCCATCTCAGACCACAGGAGGAATGTGCAGGAAAGGGGATGAATAATTTTCACTTGCCTTCACGGAAAAGTGAGACTCCAACAGGCCAAAGAATTTGCCCGAGGTTGCAGGGCAGTGAATAGCTTACTTGGGACTTTACCCCACATTGCTCTGACTGGCTCCAGGGTGGGAGCCTTATTCCCCGTGCCCCCTGTCCCACTCGTAGGGACTCCTGTCGCTGACCTAGAATTTTGGATTCTCTAGGACGAGTGCCACAACTACATTCGTGTTCTCGTTCCCTGGGACTCCCAGACACTCCTTGCCTGTGGAACAAACTCATTCAGCCCCGTGTGCCGCAGCTACGGGGTACGAAGGCAGAGGCAGGTGGCAGCGGGGTCAGGATGGGAGTGGGAAGAGAACCCAAGATGGGCAACCAGTTTGGTGGGGACGGGCCGGCCGGGGTGGAGGAACGGGAGTGCCGAGTGCAAGGGTCCAGAAGGGGTGGGGGAAAGAGGCAAGGGGACATGAGGGAGTGGGCTACGGAGCCAGGCTCCAAGACTCCAAGGACCCCAAGACCCTGCTCCCTCTGCCTCCAGGTAACGTCGCTGCAGCAGGAGGGTGAAGAGCTGAGTGGGCAGGCCCGATGCCCCTTTGATGCCGCCCAGTCCAACGTGGCTGTCTTTGCAGGTGTGTGAGGAGCAGGCCTGTGGCGGAAGGGGGCTCGCACCTTAGCCTTTGGTCTTTGCCCACGCTTCCGAGTGGAGGGTTGAGGTAGGGGGCGGGGCCAGGCTGAGGGAGGCAGGGGCTAGGAGGCGGGAGAAGAGCCAGATCCTTGGGCCCTCCCCTGACCCCACCCTACCCACCCCTCCAGAGGGCAGCCTTTACTCAGCCACAGCCGCGGATTTCCAGGCCAGTGATGCTGTGGTCTACAGAAGCCTTGGGCCTCAGCCCCCACTCCGCTCCGCCAAGTACGACTCCAAGTGGCTCAGAGGTCAGGGCGGGCCTGGGGGAGGGAGGCTGCTCTTGGGGAGGAGGTGCAGGGGGAGGACTGTAGCAGGGAGCGGGCAGATGGCGGTGGTACTGTGCATGTATGCAAAGGCAAGAGGCTGGGTGGGGCCGGGAGTTTCTGAGCATACCATCTCCTGTCTCTCCCCTTTCAGAGCCACACTTTGTCCACGCCTTGGAGCATGGAGACCATGTCTACTTCTTCTTCCGAGAGGTCTCTGTGGAGGATGCCCGGCTGGGAAGGGTAAGGAGGTGGGCACCAGGGGTGGGTAGCTAGAGGGTTCTGCCTGATCCTGGGGAACCAGTCAGAGTCAGGGGAGAGCTCGTGGCCCTAATGTCCACCACACAATCCCCTGGACTCTGAGCCCCAACTTGGGAGTAGCCCCCAACCCTCTGCCCCCACATCCATCCTGCTGTGTCCCTCATCCTTGACCCAGTCCGATCTACCACACTATACCCTTCCTTTGCTGTGGCCCTGGCGTTTGTCCCTTGGTGCTCCAGCGCTCCAGAGTCCCCCCCCACCTCCCCCCACCATGCTCCGCTTGCCCTGAGGGCCTCACTGTTCTCCGCATCCCCCCCCACCCCGCACCCTCCTCTCCTCCCCCAGGTACAGTTCTCCCGAGTGGCCCGTGTGTGTAAGCGTGACATGGGTGGCTCGCCTCGGGCCTTGGACCGCCACTGGACATCCTTCCTGAAGCTGAGGCTCAACTGCTCTGTCCCTGGGGACTCTACCTTCTATTTTGACGTCTTACAGGCCTTAACTGGGCCTGTGGACTTGTATGGCCGCTCTGCTCTCTTTGGGGTCTTCACCACCCAGACCAATAGGTTAGTACTAGACTAACCAGTGTGCTCCAATCTGTCCCTTATCCCACCAGCGTCCAAGCTCCCCTCTCAAAGCCCCTATAGTGAGGGGAAACTCCCTTCAAAGCCAGTTTGCTGTTCTGCTCTTTCTTCTCCCAGCATGGCCCCCAGGGGCTGCCTCGCCCTCTCAGGCTCCACCCCCTAATATGGTACTTAAGGGTAGCTGCCGTGTCTCACCTGGGAGGAGCTGTGCTAGCCCTTCCAACACCTAGCCCACATCTTTCTCTGGCTCCTTCAGCATCCCTGGCTCTGCGGTCTGTGCCTTCTACCTGGATGATATCGAGCGTGGGTTTGAGGGCAAGTTCAAGGAGCAGAGGAGTCTGGATGGGGCCTGGACACCTGTGTCTGAGGACAGGGTTCCATCCCCCAGGTACCCAGGATGGGAGTGGGTTTTGGGCGGGGGGGCAGAAGCAAGCGGTGTGTTCCCACATGGGATTATGAAGAGAGGGTCTATGGGATTCTGGGGAGGGGGCTCAGTGGGTTGGCGTGGGACTGGTGAGCTGTAGAGAAGGGGCAAGCGGTAGTGTGAACGTCTGTGTGAAGGGGGAGGGCAAGGGTTACCAATCGTGTTTGAGAGCAGTTAGTGGGGGGCACGGAGCCTAACTAAGCCCTGGCTCCCTGTCCTAACACTGTCCCTTCCCACGCACCTACCAGGCCAGGATCCTGTGCAGGAGTAGGTGTGGCTGCCTTGTTCCCCTCTTCTCGAGACCTCCCCGATGACGTCCTGACCTTCATCAAGGCTCACCCACTGCTGGACCCCGCCGTGCCACCTGCCACCCATCAACCTCTGCTCACCCTCACCAGCAGGTATGCTACTAAAAAGACAACTACTGCCCAAGCCCCACGCCCCACGCCCCACGCCCCAGCCACTCTCCTTCTCTGACCTCACAAGGTAAGTCATATTGGGAGGAAGGACCTATGAACGTGGAGGGAGAGAGGTAAGAAGGAAACTCTGGGCTGGGGGAAGGACCCAGGAGTGGGAGCCAGGATACATGGGCTGTCCTTGAGACACTCCAGCTTCCACCAGTCAGGTGGCCCTGACTGAGGCCTATTCCCCCAGGGCGCTACTGACCCAGTTAGCTGTGGATGGTAGGGCTGGTCCCTACGGCAACACCACAGTCCTGTTCCTGGGCTCCAACGATGGGACCGTGCTGAAGGTGCTGCCCCCAGGGGGGCCATCTGGCAGACGTGAGCCCATCCTGTTGGAAGAAATCAATGCCTACAGCCCCTCCAGGTGAGGCCTTGGTCTGGCAGTCACCGCCCCCCCAACCACCTGCAGAGCAGGAATGGGAAGTGAGGTGGTAGGTGGGGATGTGAGGATGGGGTGGGAACTCCACTGGCTTCTGATGGCCGAAGCTGTAGGGGAGAGGGGTTTGGCAAGAAGCTAGACTGGTGTGCTAGGGCAGCCCTATGAGCTGTAGTCAGTGCTTGTGTGCCTCCCCACCTTCTGTTCTTTAACTGACCCAGGGAGAACGAAGCCTCCCCTGCCCCATCCCTGAGTCCTTCTGGCCTCACCCTAGGTGCCGTGGGAAGCGGGCCGCCCAGACAGCACGGCGGGTCATAGGGCTGGAGCTGGACACTGAAGGTCACAGGCTCTTTGTGGCTTTTTCTGGCTGCATCATCTACCTCCCTCTCAGCCGGTGTGCCCGGCACGGGGCCTGTCGGAGGTGAGACGGGCCGAGGGCAGACCTGCCTGGGCCAGCAGGAGCACAAGAACACAGGCGTGGGGGGCGGCCGGGAAATGCAGGGGCTGGCGGGAGGGAGGGCTGCCCCAAGCACTCTGCAGGTGGGCAGTGACCAGGGCCTAGAATAGGAATTGGGATAGCACAGGATGGCACTATTGGGCTAGGGGCCTCCTGCAGGCCAGGGTGAGAGCTGGAAGGGCAGGGCCATGGGATGTGATTAGAGTGGAGAGCCTCACATGACTCCGTTTTCCGCAGGAGCTGTCTGGCTTCTCAGGACCCATACTGTGGATGGCACAGCTCCAGAGGCTGTGTGGATATCAGGGGACCTGGTGGGTAAGTGAGGGGCCCCCAGATCTCCTGAGGAGAAAGCTCTGTCCGCACCGCTAGCAGAGGAAGCTGAGGGCCGGGGTGGGGGCTGGGGGCAAGATGTATGACTGCACTAAGCCACCTCCACCGCTGTCCTAGGACTGATGTGGATCCAGCTGGGAACCAGGAATCCATGGAGCACAGTGACTGCCAAGGTAAACGGAGGGGCAGGGGCAGCTGTGGCCGCAGCTGCACGCACCTCTGACGGCCATCAGCTACCATCCCAGGTGTGGGTGTCCGTACTTCCGTGGCACAGTCGCCCCCTTCGGCTCTTCCTGAAGCTCCCCCTGCCTCCATCGTCACCCTCTGTCCCCCTTCTTCATAGACGGAGCTACTGGGAGTCAGTCTGGCACAGGCGATTCTGCTTATGGTGAGTCTGCCTATCCCAACGCCATCTTCCCTTGCTCGGCCCACGCTCCCCCAAGTCTGTGCCCCACGGCAGCAGCAGACACTGCACACACTGAGTCTCGGAAGAGGGTTAGCATCCTCCAGATACCCCGCATATAGCCAGTGCTTGGCACACAGTAGGGTGCTTAATAAATAGTTTTTGAAAAAAACAAAAACAAAAAAAGATGGAAGAATGTCCTGCATGGTGAGCCTTCCCCCACCCTCCAGAGGAAAGTAGAGGCTGGAGTTCTGGACCTTTGGGTTCCAAAGTGGGGGCGGGGTGGGGAGGACCTACCGAACGGGTGTCAGAGGTGGAAGACAGGAGCCTCACTGGCTCTGACCTGGTCTCTGTCACCAGTGCTTCTGGGTCCTGGCCCTTCCCCTGAGACCCCCAGCCCCCCCAGTGATGCCCACCCCTGGCCCCAGTCTTCCACTCTTGGAGCTCACACTCAGGGTAAGGGGGCTGGCTGGGAGGGATAGGAGTGAAGTGTGGGGCTGCTGAGTCTGGAAGAATTCTAAGCCCCTCCCTGACGTGTTTGGTGCTCACTAATGCCTGTTTGGAGCCTCCCCTCCCCAGAGCTGGGCATCTCGGACCCACGGCCTTCTGCACTGGCAGAGTTTGGCACTCGCTCTCGGCATGGCTACAGGGGCCGGAGCTGGGCTGGGGACTGTGTGTGAGGTCTAGTGTGCTGTGCTGGGCTGACTGTGTGTGTTGAGGGCAGGGGAGGTCATTCTGAGGACAGTCAGCCTGTGCTGGGGTGAAGCTGAGCAGCAGAGAGGAGAAACTCGAACTTGCCCTCCCATGCCTCCCTACCTTGGCTGAGCCTCCCTCCTCCCTCTCGGTCAGCAGGCGTGCGCCGGGACCTCCCCCCAGCCTCAGCCTCCCTCTCCGTCCCCATCACACTCCTCCTGGCCTGTGCTGCTGCAGCCTTCGCCCTGGGCGCCTCAGTCTCCGGCCTCCTGGTCTCCTGCGCTTGTCGCCGAGCCCACAGACGTCGGAGCAAGGACGTCGAGACGCCGGGGCTCCCGCGCCCTCTCTCCCTTCGCAGCTTGGCCCGGCTGCACGGTGCGGGCCCAGAGCTGCCGCCGTGCAAGGACGGAGACGGGGCGCAGCCGTCCCAGCTCTACACCACCTTCCTGCCGCCCCCCGAGGGCGTAGCCCCGCCGGAGCTGGCCTGCCTGCCCACGCCGGAGTCCACGCCCGAGCTGCCGGTCAAGCACCTCCGCCACGCTGGGGGCCCCTGGGAGTGGAACCAGAACGGGAACAACGCCAAGGAGGGCCCCGGCCGCGCGCGGGGCGGAAACGCAGCGGGCGGCCCCGCGCCGCGCGTGCTGGTGAGGCCGCCACCGCCGGGCTGTCCCGGGCAGGCCGTGGAAGTCACCACCCTGGAGGAACTGCTGCGCTACCTGCACGGCCCGCAGCCGCCCAGGAAGGGGGCCGAGCCCCCGGCCGTGGCGGCCTTTACCTCGCGGGCGCTCCCGCCGGAGCCGGTCCCCACCCCCACGCCCGCCCTCTTTGCGGGCTCCAGCCTCCTCCCCCGGGAGTGTGGTCCGCCGCTGAGGCTGGACGTGCCCCCCGAGGGGAAGTGCGCGGCGCCCTCCATCCGGCCCGCGCTCTCCGGCCCCGCTCCCCGGCTAGGGGTCGGGAGCAGCCGGAGGATGCCCTTCCCCACGCACCGTGCACCCCCCGCCCTGCTCACTCGGGTCCCCTCGGGGGGCCCTTCCAGGTACTGCGGGGGTCCCGGGAGACATCTCCTGTACCTGGGCCGGCCGGAGGGGTATCGGGGCCGCGCTCTGAAGAGGGTGGACGTCGAGAAGCCCCAGCTGCCCCCGAAGCCTCCTCTCGTCTCACCCTCCTCCCAGCCGGCTCTCCCCAACGGCAGCCATTTTAACTTTTAAAGGGAGCTGCGCCACGTCCTCCAATGGCGCCCTTGAGGCCCGTGCCCTCAAAGGCCAAGAGCATGGACGCATCTCCAAGGACAGATCCCCTCCCTCTCTCCGTGTTCCACACCTCCAGCCTTCCTGGACTCTGAGAGTTTCCCGGGGTCCCAGCCCGCCTCGGGTTTATTTATTGACTGTCTTTTCCCCCTGTCCTCGAGAGAGGAGTGGGAGGTGAGAAGCTCGCCCCCTCAGTGAGCCAGCTTTTCGGGGGGGAACTGGCGCACTCCCACTCCCCCCTCCCTCAGCCAAGCTGCCTTAACTCGCCCCTCCGGGCTTCCTCCATAGACTGGGCCGCGGGCGGGCCGCAGGGCGGACGGACAGACCGACGGGGCTGGGGCCGCGCGCGCGTTGTGTACAGAGTCCTCGGGCCTCCCGGGACGTGCCTCCTCCTACTGTGTAGGAGCCTCCGCTTCCCAATACAGCTGTGTCCCCGAGCCGTGCCTGACTTTCCTAGCGGAGGGGGCGGGGCGGGAACCGGTCCGCTCGCTAGGCGCCTCTGCCCCCGAATCTCTGCCTTCGTCTTGGCCTTGCACTCTCTCCCGAGTAATTGGGATGGCTGCGGTCCCACCGGGGTTAATCAGGAAAGGTTTCCTGAAGGAGGCAAGCGAAGAAATGGGTGTGTGGAGATGAACCAGGGCCCAGGAGACCCACGGCAGAACTTAGGTGGGGTGGGGAGGGCACCGGAGCTCGTTTCTGGATCAAGGATGTTTTCATAGCCTGTTCCGTGGGGGTGGGGGGAGGGTATTTTTTGAGAAATAAAATGAAGCTGCAGCGCAAGTGATTTAAGTTTCACAACAGGAAATCTTGTCCTAAAGAATTTGGAGAGAGTGGGTCGCACGATGGGTAGGCTGCAAAGAACAGCAAAGGATTCAGCCCTGTTGGTGGTAGGGGCTACCCTTGCCAGTTCCCTAAGGAGCAGTTAATTCCCTTTCTCAGAGCGGGAGGGGGTGTAGGAGGGCGTGTTTCCTCGCACGCATGCGTAACCTCTTGTCTCGGAGTCTCGGGCCGCGCTCCAGCCCCGCGCTCCGAGGATCAGCTAGCGGGTGCTTGTTCCGTCGTTCCTCCGGCCGGAGCTGGCTGAAGATACCTGTCTGTTATCCCGGGGACCAATGGGAGGGGCGGACAGGACCTTCTGCCCCGCCCGCTACCTCGAGCTTAAGGACACTTAAAGCCTCGCGCGGGCGGTGGCTGCTTTTGGGATTTACAAGTCCGGGTCTTTACCGGCGCGTGGCCGGAGTATCCGCTCAGTTGGAGCCCTAGGCCGCCGTTCCACTGGCGCCGCCTGGAGGCCGGCCCAAGCCCTGCAGCTAAGGAAGCCTTGGCAGTCCCTTTCCCGGTTCGCCACCGGACTGCCTTGAGCGGGAAACCGCTGAGAACAATTTGGTGAAGAACCGTGATTGTGTCTAGCTCCGCCCTTATTACCTGTAATCCTGACAAGTCAGAACTTTGCCCTAAGTCTCAATTTCCTCATCTGAAAAATGGGGTTGTTTGAGAGGCTCAAGTAATTATATGTAAAAATGCTTTTAAAGGAGAAAGCATGGTACCTTGTGAGATGTCGGTTCCTCCAAACCCATGCTTAGGTGTCCTAACTTTGCGATCTGCCAAGCAATCTGTTTCCTTTTGTATCCTTACAATCTTCATTTATAGATTTTACCCTCAAGGTTTTTTAAAAGTCGCTCTCCGAATTTTCCTCACACCTTGTTCTGCCAAATTTGTTCCCCAGGCTACCCTCTGCTTGGAGCTTGTTTCCCCAGGTTGGAGAGATCCTTTAGGTCTTAGTTTTCCCCTCTTCAGATGTCTTACTTAAACCAAGATGCTTTAAAACCATTGCTAGTTTTCTAGATAGTGAAGGAGAGCAAGGAAGGAATGGAGCAACTTTCTAATCACCTGACTTCATTATCCTCTTCAAACCAAGGTGTTAAAGCCAGGACAAAGAAAAACGTTAGGGGAGCGCCTGGGTGGCTCAGTTGTTAAGCGTCTGCCTTTGGCTCAGGTCGTGATCCCAGAGTCCTGGGATCGAGCCCCACATCGGGCTCCCTGCTCAGCAGGAAGCCTGCTTCTTCCTCTCTCACTCCCCCTGCTTGTGTTCCCTCTCTCGCTGTGTCTCTCTCTGTCAAATAAATGGATAAACTCTTTAAAACAAAACAAAACAAAAAAAGAAAAATGTTAGGGCTGCAGCGTTTCTCAGCCTTCTGAGGGACAAGTCTCACAAATACTTCCCTTCTTGCCCTGAAGGTGGTCACGACAAAGGGGTAAATGATCTTTAGGTTTAAATGCAGACTCAAAAGAAGTTAATCTTGTGACTCTGTGCAGACAACAGCAATTTACAGGTTAAAGTCCTGGTTTCATTTTAATCAAGAAGGGTGTTCATTTACAAAGTATGGCGACTTCTCTAGCCAAGACAGCCTAAGCTGGACTCTCAGAACCTTCTCAGGTCTAGTGAAAGCAGCTGTGTTGCAGTGATCGCAACAGTCCTTGGACTCTGCCACTTAATAGTTCTGTGCGTGACTAACCTCTCTGTGCCTCAATTTCTTTTTTAAAGCATGTAAAGGATATATGCCAATAGGAGGTTATAAAGCAGCATATAAATATATAGGTTTAAATTAAGTGCTTTGTGGGAAAAGGTTATTTGCCCAAAATAAAGTAGACTACTATGAAGTATGCAATTCAATAATACTCATGAAATACTTTATCCTGGTAGAGAGTAGTGAATAATAAACTAAGGGAATGAATTCAAAGAAATTACTGTCCCTGACAACAGAGGGATAAACATGAGCCCTTAATTTAAGGATACTTAAATACTTAAGGATACTGTTGATACTTTTTTTAAATTATTAGTTCAAACTTTGTCTTTAGAAAAACCAGCATGTGCCAACAAGAGGATAAAGTCCTCACCCTGAGGGATTTCTAAGCTGATTTCTCAGAGGCATCCTGGGAGGTTATGGAGAAACCACGGCCCCAGTGGGCAGAGTCCCTCAGCTTGTGTAAGACTTTGGGGATCTGAAACACAGAAGCTTCCACAGTCACAAAGCTCGAAAAGCTGTTCAGTGTCTTGGGTTCTTTAGGAGCGAAGTCACAGGAGCCTGAGCGATTCTTGTCTCTCAGATTTCTGTCTCCTTGATGTCACCACCCCACACTTGGGAACCATACAGGTATGAGTCACTTTCTGCTACTTAATCCAGTAGTTGACCTTCAGATATGTTGACTTATAAGAATTTAAGGTTACATATATGAGAGTAAGGTTGAAGTACATGGATAAAATATGAAGCCCATGAATCCAAAAGATTGCCTACCTTTACCACACATGTATTAGGGTCCCAATAGGAAATAGACAACATGCTCAAAATAATGAAGGGCTGATTTTAAAAAGTGTGGGCAAAGGATAGGTCAGTAACTGGAGGTGAGTAAGAGCCTTAGGCCTGAAAAGACAAAGGGAGATAATGGGTTATTTGGAACTGGAAGGAGAGGCTGCATTGAGAGGAGCAGTGACCTTTAATCAAAGGATACAGCTAGGCCCTGGGGACTCCAAGGAATGGAACCTGGGAAATCCATATACTGATTTCAGTTTTTTCGGATCTCCCTCCAGTCTCCTCCTGCCAGAGCCCCCTATTGGCTGAATCAAAGTGGAAGCCCAAAGTGCAGGGAGCCCATTGATGAAATTCATGCAGGTTAGCTCCCAGGATAGAGAAAAAGATTTAGAGGGAGGAGAATAATCTGGAAGGGAAGACAGAAGCTATCCAGAATACCTAGAGCTGAAGACTGCATCCATTCTCTGCAAGAGGTTATCTTTGACTCTCCTTCCTCAAGTATTGCTGGCCAGCAACTTTGTGGAGATGCCGCCTGAATGAGTTTTGGAGCAAAACTGACTTTGAGGAGTTTGCAAAAAAGCTGCTTGAAGTTATGTCACCCCAGTTTCTTAACTACCTGCCCAAAGTCAAGTAAGATCATATTCTGATTAAAAGACAAACTACAGCAGAAAGAACACCAAAAACTGTGTAGAAACTGTAGTTTTAGAAAGAACAATTTTTTTTTTTAAGCTGAGGGACTCTGGGCAGTCACAACCTGTTTGTGTGTGTGTGTGTGTGTATGTGTGTGTGTGTGTGTGTGTGTGTGTGTTTAATCTATAGTCTGAAGATAATACATACCTTGCAAGATAGGTATGTTTGTGTGTATGTAAAATGCTGAGCTCAATGCCAGACATATAACAAAACTTTAATGCATAGAGGGGCACCTGGCTGGCTCAGTCAGTAGAGCATGTGACTCTTGATCTTGGGTCATGAGTTCAAATCCCACATTAGGTGAAGAGCTTACTTAAAAAAAAACAACAAGGGACACCTGGGTGGCTCAGTTGGTTGAACGTCTGCCTTCGGCTCAGGTCATGATCTCAGGGTCCTGGGATCGAGCCCCACATTGGCTCGATCTCTCCGCTCGGCGGGGAGTCTGCTTGTCCCTCTACCCCTCCCCCCTGCTCGTGATCTTTCTCTCAAATAAATAAATAAAATATTAAAAAAAAAAACTCTTGGGGCGCCTGGGTGGCTCAGTCGTTAAGCGTCTGCCTTCGGCTCAGGTCATGATCCCAGAGTCCTGGGATCGAGCCCCGCATCGGGCTTCCTGCTCGGTGGGAAGCCTGCTTCTCCCTCTCCCACTCCCCCTGCTTGTGTTCCCTCTCTCGCTGTGTCTCTCTGTCAAATAAATAAATAAAATCTTAAAAAAAAAACAAACTCTTTAGGCATAGAAGCTACTGTTATTATTTATAATACTGGCTCCTCAAATATCACTTTCCTTTACAGTAAGAACTTCCTTAAACTTTAGGACTGGTTATGGAAGCAGAGTGCAGCCCCACATCTTGCTCAGGGGTCCTTTACAGTCTTCTTCTTTTCTTTTCTCTTTTTAAAAGATTTTATTTATTTATTTGACAGAGAAAGACACAGCAAGAGAGGGAACACAAGCAGGGGTAGTGGGAGAGGGAGAAGCAGGCTTCCTGCTGAGCAGGGAGCCCAATGCAGGGCTTGATCCCAGGACCCTGGGATCATGACCCAAGCCAAAGGCAGACGCCTAACGACTGAGCCACCCAGGCGCCCCTACAGTCTTTTTCTTAAGAAAACATTTTTTTAAAAAACTATTTATTTGAGAGAGAGCGAAAGTGAGCGAGATCACAGAGGGAGATGGAGAAGCAGACTCACTGCTGAGCAGAGAGCCCATAATGGGGCTCAATCCCAGGACCCCGGGATCATGACCTGATTCGAAGGCAGACACTTAACCGAATGAGCCACCCAGGTGCCCCCCAAAAACATTTTTATAACACGTATACTTAAATTGTCTACTGGGCATTACTATTAATTTCCCAGTTACCCAGTTCCATTTTTTTTTTAAGGTATCCCCTATAGTCTTAACAAACTTACTCTATTACCTATCAGGTATCTTGCACAAACCCTACACAGGTGTGTGGTTATCACGAAGTTGCTCCCACTTCAACCTTCTCTTGTATTTTCTACCTACTTATCTTAGAGTAAAGCGCTCATTTTCACAGAGGAAATCTTGGGAAAGTTGCCTTCATTCATGTTTCTTTCCCATCCTTTAAGAATATTACCCTTCAGAGAACTCTAGGTTCCTATCTCCCCAATTCCCTTCCAACTTTCCCACATTCCTGATGATTTCTCTCACTAGGATTTTAATTCAATAAGACTTTTAGTTCTTTGTTTCTCAAGCCTCCTCAAGTCCCTGCTCTTGTTCTGTTTTCTTTGCCTGCTCTTTTCCTCTCAGCAGAACAAAGACTGTATACGCATTTATGAGGTACTCTGCCAGTTGTACCTTATTAATTAATATGTATACCGGATTTTTTGACTATATGTATTTACCAAAAAGCAATTATCTATATGTAGCCTAGTACATGGTGAATGTTCAATTTCCTAAATACTGACTTGGAGATTCTAGTTGTTGAACACAGATGCTTATATGTCTTTGACTTTGGTATTCCCCTCCTTTATTGAAGAAAGGCATCCTTATTGCCAATGGAGCAGCTTTTGAGAACACTATACCCTGGATGAGGACCCCATCTAGTCAGCCAGATGAGTCTCTTCAGCCCTGGATATCAGTGGGGTTTGTGCTACAACCACACTGCTACTCGTATTTACTTAATAAATGTATGCTGAATTGGACTGAGATAGCAACAAGCACCTTATTAACTAAGAATAGCTGAGGAGCCAGCAGAGCAAATCTATTTCCAAGCCTCCCTGAACCTGATGGCCCATCCTTTCCCCGCCAAACCTTTCTTAGCATTGATTTTACTCCCGCACAAGGCACAGAGTCATTTCCTTCAGCTACTGGGCTCTTCTCCTGGTTGTTTGCTTTTGGGAAGGGAGTGGGGGATGACAGAAGGGAGGAAGATGTAAATCCAACAAACCAGTCTAAAGCTCTCTCCATTCTCACTTCAGTCCTTACCTCCACTTGCTCTGCCTATTTCAAATAACCAGTAGGAGCTAGGGTAAGGAAAATGCAGAGGGTGTGAATAGGTTAGAAGAGACCACAACAGGGGAAAGAAGACCCCTCACACACAAACACACCCTCCCCCTGCTCCACCCTCATTAGCTCAGCTAGACAGAGAAAACTTCCTATTGAGATTTATCTGTGATCAGGGACTAGGTACAATTTTTGCCCAGGAGATGGAAAAAATTTTCAATGACACTCTGAAATGGTAAGACTTTGACATTTTATTAAGAAACATCTTTATTTTAAATGATAGTACAAAAATTATATATATAATATAGATCTGTATAAGTGTATATACACACAAATGATCACCCACACACACATACACACACCCTTCCTCATCAAAATCAAATCCTATTAAAATCCTAAATAAAAAAAGAGAAGTATATTTAAGTTTTCCTAAAACACACTGTACATAAAGCTGTCAGAAAACCTGAAAAACTGAGGACATTCTGAGAAGAATCTAGGGACCCCCCCCCACCCTCTTTCTCTCCTCCTCCAACATAAATGGCCTTGTCAGGAGGACAGGCCACAGGACAAAGCCAGAGAAGGGAGCTGCAGTCATTATTGTTGGTCAAGCAAGATGCCTGAAACCAACTAGGAAGCACAGGATATAGGGTATGACCTAGATTAATTCTCAGAAACAAACCACTTCAGAATAAACAGAAAATGCATGTAATAGGGAAGGAGGGGAGTGGAAAGAGGAAAGACAAGGCCCATAGATTAGAAATGACCAACTAATTAAGTTCTAGTGCCTGGGAAAGACTCAATGAGATAAAAACAATGGGGTCACAGAAGCAGAAGTAGTTTAGAGGGGAAGGGGGGGGGGGGGGAGAGATAGGGAATCACAATTTCCTGCCAGTAACCAGCCAAATTGCTACTGTAGAGTCTAGGAATGTCACCCCACCCACTAATCCTAGAGAGGCTCCAAAAAAAAAAAAAAAGGCAGCAACAGAGGCTCAAAGCTACTTAATTCAAATTCATCCTTCTTACTCCTGCTCTCTTATTAAATAATTGGCATAGGAAACAGAGTACAACTCCGAAAATATTCATCACATAAAACGGAGATAGGTACGAGCCCAGAACAGCATATAGGTGGTGCTCACATACTCCATTCTAAAGCTCCTTTTCTGGCCATACAGAGTTGGAGAAGATGGAGGCCATTCTCCAGTAAATGTGGATAAAAACCGATTTCTACGCAATACCCAACTTTTGGGAAGAGTTCACTATATGCCTGAAATTTTCTAGCTCTGGAGGTCCATAATGATGTTTGTTAGCAGAGAGCCACACACTTTCTCAAAACGATCATTTCTCAAAAAGATGAGATTTCTAACCTGGGAAAGCAGATGTACAGAATGCCTGCTCCTTGTGCCGTGACCCCTTTATCTAAGGTTTCTTTCCTGTTCTGAGGTGTAAGAGAAAACCGCTGCCAGAGGAGTGCAAAGGAGGCTTGCTCTGAGAAAGGCAGCTCCGGCTTCACCCCTGACACTGCTCTGAACCGTTTAGCTCCCATGGTGTCATCACACCACATGCTAAACAAATCTCCGTAAAGCCACATACTGGTTCTCCCTGGGGTTTACACCAGTTAGAGCACACCTCTCAGAGAAGGGCCAAAGTAAAGCTTTTTCTTCCTCAGCCCCTTTAGTGAAGCCACAGAAGCCCTCTTTAACGTGTTTAATGAAATGAAAAGATTTCCAGGTTATGCCAGGTACTTTACTACACTTGATCTTAGTGAAAAGGCCGAGAAGCGATACCAGGTACTTTAGAGCTGAACCTTACATAAACAAAAAGTGGGAAAATCCGTATGTATTTATAAATGTACACACCAATGTGCACCCAGCAAATGGGTATTAGAAGTGCCCTGGTCATGCAATACCTAACTTTGACTGTAGAGCCTTCTGGTAAATTCATTTCTTTTACATCAATATAAAGAAAGAAAGTACTTTTGTATGCCATAGATTTCTAACATTACTGAGCAGACACAAAAATTTTAATAATGCAATGGTAAGGCTGAAGAAGGGGGAAAGCCAAAGCCAAAAATACACATGGATCTGACAGAGAAAAAGAACATCTTTTAAGGCACTGAGTTCAAAACAGAAAACCTAAAGTCAAGTTCTCCCATATCTCCATTAAAAAAACCTCAACTCTGCCATTACAATTAAAAGATCCCATAGAGGTAGTGATAGGAAGGGAACTGTACATTTTATATTTATAAGTAATTTCCCTGAAGCTAAGAACAAGAACAGAAATATTAGGACTTCTTTCTTTCTCTTTTTTCGGGGAAGGCTTAAGACCAAAAGGCAAATGTAGGACCTAAAATTCATAAATTAATACTGATATTGTTAAAGCAGCTTTATTTTAAAGTAGGCAATCATCCTAGGTTCCAGGTTTCTCCTGCTTAAGTACCAATTCTGAACCACCTGTCTGTTATTTGATTCTCTGTAATCCAATCTCGCCAATAAACCAGTTGGGATCCATCAACCCAGAAGATCTAGCAACATTTTCCCAACTTCCATTGCTGATCCTGAAAGATGCAAAATCATAAAATGGTATTGCCATTAATGCATTTAATATTTCTGACTACTTCAAGGAATCCTGACCTGCCATTTTCTCCATGGCAATACAACTGGGGATCAGGGGCGCCCGGGTGGCTCAGTTGTTAGGCGTCTGCCTTCGGCTCGGGTCACGATCCCAGTGTCCTGGGATCGAGCCCCGCATCGGGCTCCCTGCTCCGCGGGAAGCCTGCTTCTCCCTCTCCTACTGCCCCTGCTTGTGTTCCCTCTCTCGCTGTCTCTCTCTGTCAAAAAATAAAAAA
Source organism: Phoca vitulina (assembly GCF_004348235.1). Classification (NCBI taxonomy): domain Eukaryota; kingdom Metazoa; phylum Chordata; class Mammalia; order Carnivora; family Phocidae; genus Phoca; species Phoca vitulina. Next base: position 1,540,671 of record NW_022589799.1, read on the forward strand.
ATAAAAAAATTTTTAAAAAATAAAAAAACAACTGGGGATCAAATCCTATTTCCCTTCTCTGGGATGCTAAAAGGTATTTCAAGTAAATAACAACAAATACCTTTTTGCTACTCTTCCCTTTCCAGACATTTCTCTTTTCTCTTTCCCTAACCCAACTCCCTATCTCAGAGACCCCATCATCAAAAATGACTTGGACTGTATTAGAGATTTTTCTAGGTGAGAATGACAGCCTCCTACAGAAAGAGAATAATAATAATTTCTGAACAGTTCCCCAAAACAGTAGGGACTCTGTCTGCTCAGCAGGGAGTGCTGGATGGCAACTCCTGCCCCTAGTCAGAAGCTCCCCCAGAGAGAGAGGTGGCTGGGCCTGGATATCCTCTGCAGAGTTAACCTCCACCCCCTTAACAGGCAAGGGGGGAAAAACAAGGAATTAAAGTCAATATATACACAAAGAACATAAACCAAACATATCTACAATGACACTTGGTCCCTCTATCTCTATAGTTAAGCTAAGGCTCTGAAATGGCACACAATAGCAGCTTAGTGTTAGCACCTGGTTCACAAAGGGACTCAGAAAAAAGAAAAACATTGCAAGCTGAAAAAGGGACAACTTGACAGCAGATGGCACAATTTCACCCTAGTCCTTACCTAGGCTTCTCGTCATCCCCCAAAACCAAGAGTAATCTCTCAAGTCTATGGAGAAAACCTAGTTAAGATGGCCAATAGCCAAGATTAATTTCAAACTGGTATTTTTGCTTGTAAGCCTCTAATAACCAATTCTGTTTGTCAAATTTGGTTTGGCGAGTTGTTTTAGGTCTATTTTGAGCTCCACATGATTCTGCACCTCTGGAAAACTGCAGCAAATTACTTCACTAATCAAGGTAAATAGAACCATGTTAACTGCCAAGTTTTATTCCAAATTAAAAATGTATGTTTTCCCCATGATCGCTAATTAAGAAAACCGTATTCTAAACAGTCATTCAAATGTTTACTTGGCACATCCTCTGGTTTCTTATTCTAATTTACAATAAAGCAAGCAAGCAGGTCTAGAAAGATGGGGGCCCAATTTCAAAGACAGTAACTTCTGTAATGTAACCTCTCCACAACCTCTCTCTCTCCATCCATATCCCCTTTCTTTTAAAAAAACTCCAAACTGGCGCACAGAGAAAACCCAGCAACAAAACACTTTCCAGAAGTGTCTAGGCAAAGGGAGCAGGCATAGTGGTAGGGAAGGAAGTCAGGCAGATGAAGTCACTGAGCCAGAATTTTTGGTTCCTTACTTTATGGCACTTCTAGTTTTTCACTCCCTTTGCCAACACACACTGAGCACCTATAAGGCACAAAAGCTCTGCACAAAACCCAACCTTAAGGAAACAGAACCATTTGCTCATCCCAAGTCAAATGGAAACAAAACTCCACCAACACCCTCAGCACTCACCCCTCCCCCGACTTCTTTTTTTGCAATGAAGAGGATACCCTGTGAGCTCCATAGAAAGGCACACTTAGAAAACTCAACAAAATTTTATAAAATTTAAAAGTTGTTATTAAAGCTTGATATTATAGAAATAAATGTTTGGAAGCAAGTTGTTCTAGCAACAGACTATCCTCCTGATTTCAATTTTATAAAATCCAGCCAGAGCAAAGTTTGTATCTCGAGACCAGATTGTTTCATAACCTCACAAGCCTCTTTCTGGCCACTTTCCAGCATTGTGGAAGCACAGCCTGGAGGATTTTGGATTTACATACACTTCTCCCACATAAACAAGTTTTCTTTCCTTTCCAGTTTTTAAATATTCCACTTCAGTTTCTTAAACTGGCATCTGAATTATGGACACATAATGGATGCAGAGTTAGGCAACTACCAATTTCTTTTCAGTGAAATTAATTCAGGATAGAGGGGAATGCCTGCTCCTTTGGAAGTGGAATATATTTCTTTCTCTTCCCAAAAGCTTGCTTCTAATCCACCTCCCAGTTAGTTTTCTTCTCTACCAGGTACACGTCATAAATCTAAGGCAAATTTTAAGGTCACTTGACGGTACACTTATTAAAGGCTCTGTGTGTCTCTACTAGGAATGTTATCTTAAAATCTTCTGATACAAAGTCAGTTATTTAAAACACAATCAACCCACAATATCCAGCATTCTCTTACCTCTAAGCTTAAAGCAATGATGTGAGCTAAGAAATTTGGTCCTTGTTCTTTTGGTCCCTCAAAAGAAGTATTCCCTAAATTTGGCTTTGAATTTTCCAGTTGCATAGCAAGCCTTCCTGAGCCCAAGCACTGTACCCTGCTATAGTTTTCTTCTTAAGGACATTCTTAATTTTTATACAATGTCTGTCCTCTGTATTTTCTTTTAAAAAGAGGAAAAAGATGGACACAGTACAAGTTGTGGCCCTTGCACATTAAGATGAAACAGTTTCCAAGGAAACTCCAGGATGAGGCTCCATGGTCCCTCCTGCCCCAGTCACTTCCGTGTCTCTCTCTTCCATCTCCCCCTCTGTAACTACTACAGCATCTACCTCTGCCACCTCTTCAACCATGGTGAAATCAACTCCATTGGGCTGTTGTCGGGCCATGGCCTCTAGCTTGAGGCGGTACTGTTCTGCCTCCTGTTCTTTCTTTAGGAGCTGGTGTCGGTATTCCTGAGCTCTTCGATTGGCCTCCTGGAGCTGCTGCTGGAGCAGCTCTCTTTCAGTGCCCTCCTGTAAAGGTAAACCATGTCACCACCAGGTAAGAATTCCTGATCCCAGATTATCCAGAGAGCAGACAAAAACAGAAAGAAGGGTTCAGGCCTTAAAAGTTTTGGCTTTTGATTCTTTCTCTTCTCTCTACTGCTCTAAAAACATTACCTTGCTCTCCTCCACACTGTTTGTCATCTCTTCTATTCTTGGTTTTTTAGTCAGAGGCAACTTCTCTGCTTCTTCCTCTTCAATTACAGTTTCCTCTGCAACCTGACCAGCAGGTACAGTTAGAACTACAAGCCAAAGGACACCAATTGGAGGTGATGAATACATAGTAAAACAAAGAGGTTTTGTCTGCTTTATTATTTTTTTTTTAAGATTTTATTTTTATGTAACCTCTACACCCAATGTGGAGCTAGAACTTACAACTCCCAGATCAAGAATCGCAAGCTCTACCGACTGAGCCAGCCAGGTACCCCTGCTTACTTTAAATTACAAAATAAATTGAAATACATTAGCTGAAATCTTATTATTCATAATCTCTTTGGATTTTAGAATCAACAGGTAAAGCATGGCCCTACAGAGAGAAACAGAAAAGATTAGAGTATCAGATTTGGAAGCCATGCAGTTAACACCCAGGTCTGAGGTTCTTATATACAAATGACTAACTTGGGGGGCACCTGGGTGGCTTCGTCGGTTAAGTGTCTGCCTTTGGCTCAAGTCATGATCCCAGGGTCCTAGGATTGAGCCCCATATTGGGCTCCCTGCTCAGCGGGGAGTCTGCTTCTCCCTCTCTCTCTGCCACTCCCCCTGCTTGTGCTCTCTCACTCTCTCAAATAAATAAAATCTTTAAAAAAAAAAAAAAAGATGTCTAACTCTAGGGGCACCTGGGTAGCGCAGTTGGTTAAGCATCCAACTCTTGATTTCAGCTCAGGTCATGATCTCAGGGTGGTGAGATCCAGCCCTGCACTGGGTTCCGCACTAAGTGTGGAGGTTGCTTAAGTTTCTCCCTCTCCCTCTGCCCACCCCCACCCCCACTTGCACACACGTTCACTCTCTCTTTCTCTCTCTAAAATAAAGAAATCTAACTCTAGGTTAAAAGCTATGACCAATAAGCTTAAAATTCCTTGGGGGTAACTTGTCTAATGAAGGCCTAATGTCTTTACATAAGATTATTTTTTTAGTATATGTGCTGCCGAAGCGAGCACTTTACATAAGATTTTTGAGAAACTTCCCATGAAAGCAGTTTGCCATTCACTATATCCAATTTAATTATTTCTCTTTTGTAGACAAATAAGAAAAGGGTCAACAAACACATCAATGCACTGCACATCTATCAGAATGGCTAAAATTAAAAAAAAATAGTGATAACACCAGATGCTGACATGGATGTGGCAAAACTGGATTATTCATAAATTGCTAGTGGGAATGTAAAATGGTACAGTCACTCTAGGAAATAGTTTGGCAGGTGCTCTGCCAGACTATTTACAAAATCAGACATGTTTACAAAACTAAACATGTACTTAGCATGCAACCCAGCAATTGCACCTTGGGGCATTTATCCCAGAGAACTGAAAATTTATGTTCCCATAAAACATGTACACTATTGGTCATAACAGCTTTATTCATAGATAGCCAAAAACTAGAAACAACTTAAATGTCCTTCAAGGAATGGTTAAACAAACTGTGGTAATCCATGCTATGGATACTATTCAGCAATAAAAAGGAATGAACTATTGATAAAAACAAAAACTCAGATAGATTTTAAGGGAATTATGCAAGAGAAGAAAAGCCAATCTCAAAAGGTTCCATATTACATGATTCCATTTATATAATATTCTTGAAATGACAAAAGTATAGAGGTAGAAAACAAATGAGTTAGTGGTTGCCAGGGGTCAGGAATGGGGTGGGAAAGGAGGTAGCTGTGGATATAAAAGTGGCATAAGGGATCCTTGTGATGGAACTGTTCTCTCTCTTTTTTTAGAGAGAGAGTGAGCGACAGAGAGCATGAGCACGTGCGAGCAGGGGGTAGGCGGGGAGGCAAGTGCACCAGAGAGGGAGAGAATCTCAAGCAGACTCCACACTCTATGGAGCCCACATGGGGCTTGATTTCACCATCCTTAATATCATAACTTGAGCCAAATCCAAGAGTTGGATACTTAACCAATTGAGCCACCCAGGTGCCCTGGAACTGTTCTTTGTCTTGACTGTGGTGGTGCTCACACAAATCTACACTTGTATTACACTGCATAGAACTAAGTGCACACACAAACACATAAATGAATGCATATAAAACTGGAAAAATCTCAATAAGGTTGGTGAATTGTATCAATGTCAATTTCCTGTCTGTGATATTGTATTACTGCAAAATGTTACCAATGGGGGAAACTGGGTGATAGGTACACTGGATCTCTCTGTATTATTTCTCACAACTGTACACACTGGGGCACCTGGGTGGCTCAGTCAGTTAAGTGTCTGACTCTTAATCTCAGCTCAGGTCTTGATCTCAGGTCGTAAGTTCAAGCCCTGCACTAGGCTCCACGCTGGACATGGAGCCTACTTAAAAAAACAAACTATACACGTAGCTATAATGACCACAAAATAAAAAAGTTTAAAATTCTATTTAGGTTTTAGGGTACATCATGATTTTTGTTTAAAACAGAAAATTTACATAGTTATTTGGTTTGGTTGATTTAAAAATTAGCTTGTATTCCTTGGGTACTCATCAATTGATGGCAATAGAAAACAGCTTAGATACCTGCTAAATGGAAAAGGCAGTTTAGTCGGGATTTTAAAACTTCCTGCAGATAATTCACAAAATCTCAGCTTTCCTTCTTTGTGCCTGGTTAAATACATTTCTAAAAAGTAGTGTAAAACCTCAAATATTTTTCCCCTCAAAACAACTCCATTCTCATTTATTTAACTCCATTATTAACAGAGTTTCTCACCTACCCAATGAAGCCCCAAAACTTTAAACCATATTCACAAAAACATCAATAGTATATTTCCAAATAAAACTAGTAAGATTTCATGATACCAAAACTTGGATTATATAGGTTTTTTTTTTTTTTTAATGTTTTATTTATTTGACAGAGAGAGAGAGAGCGAGAGCACAAGACCATGAGCAGGGAGAGTGGGAGAGGGTAAGAAGCAGGCTCCCCACTGAGTAGGGAGCTCAATATGGGGCTCAATCCCAGGACCCTGGGATCATGACCTGAGCCGAAGGCAGAAGCTTAATAGACTGAGCCACCCAGGTGCCCCAATTATACAGGTTTAATGCCTACTTTTTCTTTCTATGCTACAAAGATCCACCAATTTAAATAGTTTGAAAATTATAAAATCCCCATCATTATTTAGGCCAAGTCAAAATTTTGGTGATTCAAATGCAATAAACCAACCCTCCTCTTTCAAACTCCAATATATATATATATATATATATATATTTTTTAGACAGAGAGAAAGAGAGTGCAAGCAAAGTAGGAGGGGGGCAGAGGGAGCAGGAGAGAGAAACTTAAGCAGGCTCCATGCCCAGCATGGAGCTCAAGGAGGGGCTCAATCTCACCAACCTAAGATCATGACCTGAGCCAAAATCAAGAGTCACTTAACCAACTGAGCCACCCAACTCCCCCAAACTCCAATATTTTTAAGGAATGAGGTTGTAATGATTAGTTTCTCTTAAAAAAAAAAAATTACTGATATATTTCTTGAATAAGTAATACATTCATGTGGTTCAAAAATTAGAAGTTATGGGGCACCTGAGTGGCTCAGTCAGTTGAGCGTCTGCCTTCGGCTCAGATCATGATCTTATGGTCCCAGAATAAAGCCCCGAGTCAGGCTCCCTGCTCAGAGGGGGGTCTGCTTCTCCCTTTCCCTCTGCCTCCTCCCCCTGCTCATGCTCTATCTCTCTCTCTCAAATAAATAAATAAAATCTTTAAAAATATATTAAAAATTATAAAAGCATATGTAGTGAAAAGTCTCCCATCCATCCCCAGCTACCCAGGTGCCTTCTCAAGAGGCAACCAATGTTGTTTTGTTTTTGTTTTTTTTTTAAAGATTTTATTTATTTATTTTATAGAGACAGAGAAAGAGAGCACAAGCAGAGGGAGCGGGAGAAGGAGAAGGAGGCTTCCCACTGAGCAGGGAGCCTGATGTGGGACTTGATCCCAGGACCCTGGGATCATGACCTGAGCCGAAGGCAGACACTTAGTTGACTAAGCCACCCAGGCGCCCCCCACACTTTTTTAAAAAAGATTTCATTTATTTATTTGACAGAGAGAGAGAGCACAAGCAAGGAGGCAACCAATGTTATCAATGTTATTCTTGAATGTTCCTTCAGAGATGGTTTAAGTCCATGACTATACTAGCAAATATACATATATTTCCCCCTTTTTAAAAAATACAAATGTAGGGGCGCCTGGGTGGCTCAGTCGTTAAGCGTCTGCCTTCGGCTCAGGTCATGATCCCAGGGTCCTGAGATCGAGCCCCACATCGGGCTCCCTGCTCGGCGGGAAGCCTGCTTCTCCCTCTCCCACTCCCCCTGCTTGTGTTCCCTCTCTCGCTGTGTCTCTCTCTGTCAAATAAATAAATAAAATCTTAAAAAAAAAAAAAAAATACAAATGTAGGGGCGCCTGGGTGGGTCAGTCGTTAAGCGTCTACCTTTGGCTCAGGTCATGATCCAGGGTCCTGGGATCAAGCCCCGCATCGGGCTCCCTGCTCTGTGGTAAGCCTGCTTCTCCCTCTCCTGCTCCCTCTGCTTGTGTTCCCTCTCTCCCTGTGTCTCTCTATCAAATAAATAAATAAAATCTTTAAAAAAAAAAAATACAAATGTAGCATATTCTACACACTGTTCTGCATCTTACTCTTATCACTTAACACTATGGTTTGGGGAGGAGACCATGCCAGTATATAAGGCATTTCCTCATTGGTTCCAATAGCTGTGTAGTATTCCAATGTGTGGGTGTACCATTTCTTTATCCAAGTGCCCTACTGACATATACTTAGGTTCTTTTTATTTTTCACTTTTTATTGGAGTATAGTTGATCCACAATGTTACATTAGTTTCCCTGCTCACTGGGGAGCCTGCTTCTTCCTCTGCCCTTCCTCCCTGCTTGAGAGCACGTGCTCTCTCTCTCTCATAAATAAAATCTTAAAAAAAATACTGATAGATATTGCAATCAGTTCTTTAGAGGATACATGAATTTACACTCTCAGCAGTGATTTTTTTTTTTTTAGATTTTATTTTTAAATATTCTCTACGCCCAACGTGGGGCTGGAACTTACAACTCTGAGATCAAGAATCACAAGCTCTACTGACTGAGCCAGCCAGTGATTTATGAGTGCCTATTTCCCCACACCTTTGACAACACAGTGTTATAATGGTATCTCAGTGCAGAACTGACTTGCATTTCTCTTGCTATGTATGAAGTAGGTTGAATATATTTCCATATTTTTAAGATCCATCAGTATTTTCTGTAAACTACTGGTTCATACAATTTCCTCTTTTTTCTACCAGACTTTTGGCTTTTACTCACAAATTTAAATATATTAGGGAAATTACGCTTCTGCCAGCCTAGTATCCGTTTCTTTTTTTCTTGGAGCCAATCTGGCATCTGTCATTCTTTTAGTCCCACTAGTTACTTCAATGCCTCATTTTTAGAGGAATATGGAGTGTCTAACATATCTTTTCTTTTAAGATTTTATTTATTTATTTGAGAGAGAGAGAGTGAGAGAGAGCATGAGAGGGGAGAGGGTCAGAGGGAGAAGCAGACTCCCCACTGAGCAGGGAGCCCGATGCGGGACTCGATCCTGGGATTCCAGGATCATGACCTGAGCTGAAGGCAGTCGCTTCACCAATTGAGCCACCCAGGCGCCCTCTAACATATCTTTTCATAAACACTTCTCTGAATGGGATAACTCACCTTGCTGTCCATCTTGCATAGTTACAATAAATGGCTGGCCAATGCTTCCAGTAGGGATTGCAGTTTGGATATTACCCAGAGGGACTCCATCAGTCACTATGGTGATGACCCTCTGGCCTCCGCTCCCCACCACTTGCTGGATTGATGAGTCAACAGAATTTCCCTCTATGATTTCCTCTGAATTAGCTAGAGATGACAAAAATGAATTTGAAATTTCAGCGTTTTAAAAAATAGGAGTATAACAATTTCAGCCTCCTTGAAATTGATTATATCAGGGACAGGAAAACTTGAAAAAAGAAGTTAGATTTAAGTTTCTAAAGCAAGCTCTAGTGAACAATGCTAAGTCGGAAGAAAAAAGAAAATAGTGAATGCAATAGAACAGTATTTTCTAAAATGTCTTCACTGAAATGTTAACAGCTTTCACTACGGATGGGTTCTATGCACAAATACACTTTCAAAATGCCAGTTTATATATGCTTAAATCGTTTGTTTGTTTTGTAAGAAGTATTAGAAACCCCAACAGACTAATGAGCACTGTGATCCTCCAATAGGGCATAAGATATGCTGAGCTTCCCCAGCATATTTGATCTTGGAATTCTTTTTTCAAGAAGCATCTTGAAAGACTAAATCTATGGAGCTTAGAAAAATAATTGCAGAATAGATCTATTTCTATAAGAAAATGGAGGTATTTAATAGTGAATTAACAAAATAACATGTCAAGTAGACAAAGCATTGATGAAGTCAAATGGCACAATGGCAGACACAAATGGCAAGTGGCTTCTCCCATCTGACAAACAATAATATTAACAGCAACTAACACTGACTACTTACAATGTAACCAGGTACCCTTCTAAGAGTTTATATATATTATGTTGAATCAAAATTTTCAGTTTGGTAATCAAAAAAGGGGGAGGAGGCGCCTGGCTGGCTCAGTCAGAAGAGCATGTGACTCCTGATCATGGGGTTGTGATTCAAGCCCCACATTGGGTGTAGAGATTACTTAAATAAATAAAACTTAAAAAAAAAGATTTTCAGTTTGGTTAGTCAATATCCCCAATAATTATTAGGGAAAAAGTTCCTACTATTCCACTACAGAATTTCTCTATCTAAAGAGTCACAGGTTGAACTTTGTACTAAGTGGGATATGGACTATCCACATGAGACACATTCAGGTGGTTTAATGGAAATAGAGCATTCACATCTCTTAAAAACAAAGAAGAGTTAAATGTTATAGCTGAAAAGACCTCAAAAGATAATCTGATCCAACCATGCAACCTCAGCCAGAGGTGAAGAGACCGAGACCGAGAGAAGTTAAGTAATTTATCCAAAATCAAAAAGCAAATCAAAATAACAAGCACGAGTTTAATATATTGCTTTTCCCTCTGCCATGCTGCTCACTCATACATGTTTGAGTAGAGATCTTTATGATTACTGACAGTCGGAAAAACAGAATTGGAGGAATGTTCTCATCACCCAAATGTCAATGGCAGAAAGAAATCAGAACAATCTGCTTTCATTTATGATGGAGCAGACTGTCAGAAGGCTCCAGAAAGATTCCTAGATGACAATTTAGCCCTACCTATGACTATCTGCCCCTACTTATATGAAGCCCTGAGCCTTCTCCCCACAGGCTACCAGCTCTGGCTAAGTGACTTGAACCTTTTTTGTTCTGCATATCAGAAGGCCACTATATAGCATATATCTGCCCAACTCCATTGGAAATGCCAAAATATCATCTCCAGTGAAAAGTAAAAGCAAGCCACCCTGAAGTACACATAATATGACAATGAGAGACATAGCAGTCCTACGTATTTTGATGCTTTAAATACAACATATCTAAGCTGCTATTTTGAATCATTCTATGATAGCATCAGTCAAAACATAACATAGAGTATTTCCCAAAGAATCTGCTAATAGAAGACTAAACATTTCAATCTGAAGCAACTGGAGTCAGGGCAAACAAACTTGAAACCGCAAAAATACGAAGAAATAACTGAGCCATTCTCTAATACTATTCAGCCATCTGATTATATTGCTTAGTGATTTTTCTTTCTGATGCTCAATGACTCTACATTCCTCTTTCCTAGATGTCTCTAATTAACCGTAATTTTTTAATATTTCATGCAAATTAAATCTGCTGGAAATGTAAAAACAAAAGAAGAAATGGCGATTCACCCAGCAGATATCCCTTACCCACCTGCGGCTCTGTGGGTGTTGGACGAGGGGGCTGATGCCTCAGCAAGAGCTGCAAGGGTGGCCAGCACTGAGGTGGTGGAATTTGACAAGTGTGGTGCTGAGGAGGCATGGGGGTCACCTATTTTGGTAAAAAAGGTAAATGAGGTCTGGCAGACAGAATAAATGGAGATTAACTAAAAATGGCTTTTATTAAATCAAAACCTCAGCTTTTCATTCTAATGTCCTTCCTCTTCCTCTCCAATACAAACTGCTATAAACCAATGATCATGGTGTTAACACTCTTGGTTTAGAAAGGTTTTCCTTTAAAGTGGATTAAGGTAATATGCTTAGTATAGAGCCACTATATTCCCCACATTTGCTCATTTTTTCGGCACTGACAGTGCTGAGCATTAGGAGCTAACAGACCAAGAGTGCCGCCTACTCCCTAGGCTGGCTGTACAGCTCTCCCTGGCAGCAGGCGGTAAGCACACAAAGCATGCGTTACCCTAAACTAGGTGGTGCTGAGGGAAGAGACCCCGCAGGCTTTACTTAACCATACTGCATCTACCCATCAGCTAGACAGGTGGGAAGACTCAGAATGACCTCTAATGCAAGGACAGTTAAAAACCAGACATTTAGTTTATTGAACATCAAAGAGTAGTACAACTGATTCATGCTAAAAATAATTACCTACTTTAGTTTTGTCATGATGTGCTTTTTCACAACCTTTTCTTCTTGTACCTGTGTGCTGTTCTTACAGCTAAGTTCCAGGAGGAAAGTACATTGTATCTGGCAACAGGCATGCCTAACTTTATGAACCAAAAGTATTACTTGACAGTTTTGCATAAATTTAACTTTTATAAAATGAATTGCATTTCCCTATGTCTTTCATTATAATTTCAAAGATACTTTTGTGCCAGTTGTGAATTTATTGCCTCTCAGCTCCAAATCCACTCTTCTTTGCCTTGCCTTGTCACACTGAAGCTGGACCCTATCAATATTTCTTGACAGTTAGCATGAAATTAAGTTTTGTCATACAGAAGTAGTGGCTGCTCCCTATATTGGTTATTCCTGTATTCTTTTTTTTTTTTTTTATTCATTTGAGACAGAGAGATACAGAGAGAGAGAGAGAGAGAGCATGAGCAGGAGGAGGTGCAGAGGCAGAGGGAGAAGCAGGCTCAACGCTGAGCAGGGAGCCGGATGTGGGACTTGATCCCAGGACCCTGGGATCACGACCTGAGCCGAAGGCAGAGGCTTAACCATCTGAGCCACCCAGGCGCCCGGTTATTCCTGTATTCTTTAGGGTTCTCCTCACCTCTTAATCTACTATTACTAATAATTTTTTTATAACTTGTACATGTATGTTTAGGTATCTTAGAAATTATACATATTATATATTATAATAAAATTATACAAATCACCATGTAGTTTTGTCTCCGGACTGGACTCTGAGTGATACACTTATCTTCTTTTTAAATATACTCCTAATATTTTTTTTAAGATTCTATTTTTTTAAGTAAGCTCTACACCTAATGTGGGGCTCAAACTCACAACCCGAATATCGAGAGTTGCACGCTTCACTGACTGAGCCAGCCAGGCGCCCCTCTTAATTTTTTTTAAAGATTTACTTATTTATTTGAGAGAGAGCATGTGCGCATGTGAGGGACAGAGGGAGAAAGAGAATCTCAAGCAGATTCCACACTGAGCACGAGCCTGATGTGGGGCTTGATCCCACAATCCATGAGATCATGACCTGAGCCAAAACCAGGAGCCGGATCCTTAACCAACTGAGCCGCCCAGGTGCCCCTTAATTTTTTTTAAGATTTTATTTTTAAGGTTTTTATATTTAAGATATATTTTTAAGATTATATTTTAATCTCTACACCCTATGTGGGGCTTGAACTTACAACCCCAAGATCAAGAGTTGCATGCTTTACTGACTAAGCCAGCTAGGTGCCCCAATGTACTCTCAATTTTTGTTTTCCCACTAACTATGCTTAAAGATTCTTTCCAGCCTTTTGTCTATCAAAAAGCCAGTTATCTGTAAAATACTTAAAAATACTTAAGGAAATTCCTTTTTAACACTTCTTATAATAAATCCATCCAAAGAGCAAAGAATTCTTTTCTGATATGATTAATGTAGGTAATTTAACTGGTTTATAAATTTAAATTTCAAAAAGTAGATTACTTGTATAGTACTCCTAATAGCTACAAACTATCTTCTTTTAAGTTTATTATTATTTTTTTAGTAATCTCTACACCCAATGTGGGGCGTGAACTCACAACCCTGAGATCAAAAGTTGTATGCTCTACAGTCTGAGCCAGCCAGGTGCCCCAACTACAAATGATCTTAATCCAGCTTCTGGATGATAGTGGCAGTGGGGGATTACAGTGGAGATAGTGATGATAACTGTTTTATTCTAATTTTCTCATAAAATACTCAGGGAACCAAACAGTCTGAGTGGAACACAGTGCCTGACCTCCAGAAAGGAATCTATGTCTATCCAATGACTTCATGCAGAGCAAGACCCAGCTATAGCCTATTCCCTGTTTCTACTAAATTCATGCTTTTCCCATCACTTAGCTTATCATCCCATCACTTAGCATATCAACACTGACATAAGAACTCACAAATGAAACAAAAAAGGAACAAGCAATTTTTATATATATTTTTATATAGATCCCTCAAGTAGGTTGGAATATATATGACAATAACTCACTAGCAATCAAAAAACAAGATTGTTATTATTTTACCACAGTTAAAACACACACACACACACACACACACACACACACACAAACATACACAACAGGGCTGTTATAATTAAAGTTCAAGTAGGCCAAACATCAGGTAGGTCACTCAGTTAAAGTAGAATAGCTGGGTAAAACTGCTTCTTAAGAAAGCATTGTATACTTTTTAGCGCATAATGATACCAAGCTAAGGGTGTTCTCCCTTTGATTTAGACATAATGACTCACCCAACTTCCCCTTAACAGCAAAATGAAAAAAGAACATTTGTGAAAAATTGGGTTTAATATTCTGACATACACAGTTGAAACTGAAAAGAGATGATACAAATTACCTCTTTAGACTTATCCCAGCGAATTTTAGGAAAATTAGGTACTTTATTGTTAAATAATATTAATTGCTTCCTTCTCCTCAATATAAGACCCAACACCAAATAAAGTAAAATGCGCTTGGATGCTGTTGTTTTAAAATGGCATTATCAGGGATGACTCTTGCTACCTATTCAGAATGTGGCTTAGATAAACTCTTCATACCAGGATTTAGGAGAGTGTGCTATGGCAGGCTAGGCAATCTCAGTGAGTTGGTGAAAAACTAAGTAACTTGCCCAGGTCACACAGGTAGTAAATGTCAGAGCCCAGATTAGAACTCAATTCATTAGATTCCACAAAGCCTGTACTCTTTATGAACCAATACAAAGCTATTTATATTTGACTTTGGAGCGCATCTTATGATCCTACAGAAATAGGAAATTCATCTCCATAACTCTTTTTTGCCCTGATTAATGTTTAATTTAGTCTGCCTTTCTGAACCACTGCAGTTTGATGGTAGCACTGATGATCAGTGATATCTTTAGTCACAAATGGAAAATTGAAAGCAAACTTTATAATATGAATTTTGTTATCAAAAATATCCATCAAAATGATAATCCTAGGATACTTTCAGTTAATTCTTAAAAATATTACTGGATGGGGGCGCCTCAGTGGCTCAGTTAGTTTGGCATCTACCTCTGGCTCAGGTCATGATCCCAGGGGCCTGGGATCCAGCCCCGCGTTGGGCTCCCTGCTCAGTGGGGAGCCTGCTTCTCCCTCTCCCTCTGCCATTCCCCCTCCTTGTGGTCTCTGGCTCTCTCTCTCTCTGTGTCAAATAAATAAGTAAAATCTTAAAAAACATTTTTAAAAAAATTACTGGATGATGGGGGAAAAAAGAGGGGTGGCTTAGTCAGTTAAGCGTCCGACTCTTGATTTTGGCTCAGGTCATGATCTCAGGGTGCTGAGATCAAGCCCCACATCCGGCTCTGCACTTGGCATGGAGCCTCCTTGGGATTTTCTCTCTCCCTCTCCCTCTGCCCCTCCTCTCCCCACCTTGCACATGCACCTGCACACATTCTCTCTCTTAAAAAAAAAAAAAAATTGGGTAATGGGAAAAAAGCAGCCACCCACCCACCGTTCAGGAGAAGAAAATCCTTTAACCCAGTTGAATAAGACAACCTGAATTTGTCTTATAACTTTTCTCCTTTCTTTTATCTGCATTGGTTATCTCCCCTGAAGGGAGAGGTAGGTAGAACGGTTTCATGGGTAAGACGACACTGGAGAGATCAGCCCTATTATGTGGTGATTTGGCAATCTTAATTTGTAGTTGGCAACATACGGAAGAGAGAAACAATAGGTTTGCCAAAAGCAACATGACAAACATGATATAGGCCCATGGGAACCAAGGCTAAGAAGCTGTATCCTAAATATCTTCAACTTTGCTTATCATTTCAGATCAGGGTCTGAAGAATTTGAATAGTTAGATTACCAACTCTAGCTCCTTTTACATGTTTGTGAACATATAACTTTACTGGCTTCTAAAGACTTTTGGATTATAAAGGTACTTGTTCTAATCACTGTGGCCTGAACCACAACAAATCCAAAAGTCTGTGAATGTTCTGATTATGTGTATTTACTACTGTATATTTAACCTAAACTTTTTGAATTATCAAGCTGAAAGCAAAGCACAGTGATTTTTAAATGATAGTTGATGGCCTATAAAATGAAGGTCATTACCGCCCCCTTGAGGGCATAACAGAATAAACTTTCATTGAGGAGTTATATTTTCATTTAATACTAGCTATTACTGAAGTCCTGCTAGAAAATGGAAATACAAAGTCTCATAACCTCATAAAGTAGGTATTGTTATATCATAATTTTGTAAATAAGTAAAGAAGGCTTAGAGAAGTAAGAGTTTTCCCAAGGTCAAGCATGTAGTCAATTAATAAATCAGTATTTGAATGCAGTACTGAATGTAAAATTTTATGTATATTGTATCTGCTCTATTTTGCCACACTGCCCCTCAATAATAACACTTCACTCAAGATCTTTCTTTGATATTATACAAACTTAACTAGGAATACAGTGTCTTTTTTTTTTTTAAGATTTTATTTATTTACTTGAGAGAGAGAGACACAGCGAGAGAGGAAACACAAGCAGGGGGAGTGGGAGAAGGAGAAGCAGGCTCCCCGCGGAGCAGGGAGCTGGATTCGGGGCTCGATCCCAGGACCCTGGGATCATGATCTGAGCAGAAGGCAGACGCTTAACGACTGAGCCACCCAGGCGCCCCACAGTGTCTTATTTTTAAGTGAAAGTCAGAAAAAGAAATTGAGTCAGTTGGAAAATTTATTTAAATGAGGACACAGATTCCCTCATTGTAAAACAAATACTTGTAAAGAAATGTTGAAAATAGCTCAATTTGCTCCTTTTGCAATAGATGTTTTTGTTAAAAACATACAGATCTCAAAATGTGCTTTTCTCTATTTTGTTGTTACTTATGTTCCCAAGAACAAATCAAAGCTCTTACACTTTACTCAAATAATCACATGTACCTCTTTTATATCCGCACTCCAACACCCATTTACATTTATTCTGGTTTGTCACTGTTTTAGACTATGAATATTTAACTATTTTCCTTAGTGGTACCATATTGAAGCACCCTTATGTTTTCATTTTGCGGTCACATACAGATTAATCTGTAAAATATTTTACTTTTAATACGGTAAGCACTCATATGTAATCTTTGTGTATGATCTCCCCTTCCCCCAGGAAGAATAAATGCATTGGCTTTAAAATCTATTATAAATCTTCTATTTGGAGAATATTTTAATAAACGAGTGGGTATCAGACAGGGTATGAATTCATCTCACAGGAAAAACTGGGGTCCTGTTCATTTTAAGTCTAAAATAAATGCCACGTTATCAGATTATTACCTGAGGTTGTTTTGGTGTTGGTTGAAGGAACAAGGCTAGCAAGGTTGACAACTTCTCCAGATGTGAAGATGAATGGGGCAGCCACAGTCACAGGGTTGGCTCTCTCGGGATTAGCATTCACCTGATTCTGCATTGCTTCCTACAAAACAAGGCAGCATATTTCAAAGTCAGAACTCGTTGGCCTTAGTTATCCAGTTCTTGAACAGCCACCCCCACCCCAGTGCTCTGTGGAGCAGAACAAGGTGTGGCACACCATGTCCCAGGGAGCTCAGAGTTCTCAGTAAGACTACTGCTTTTCTTTTTTGTTTTGTTTGTTTGTTTTCCAGACCAGGACAACAAAGATGTTAGGTTGCTTTCCCAAGTTTATTTCTTTTTTTTTTTTTAAAGATTTTATTTATTTATTTGACAGAGAGAGACACAGCAAGAGAGGGAACACAAGCAGGGGGAGTGGGAGAAGGAGAAGCAGGCTTACCGCTGAGCAGGGAGCCCAATGTGGGGCTCGATCCCAGGACCCTGGGATCATGACCTGAGCCCAAGGCAGACGCTTAACGATTGAGCCACCCAGGCGCCCCTGGAACTTGTTTTTTCCTATCTGGAAAATGAGTGGGTGGCCTAAGAAGTAATTTCCAGCATGAACATTCTATGATCAATTATATACAGGTCAATGTGCTAGCAGGAGATCCCTGCAGCAAATCTACAGAGAACAATATTCTCCAGAGTTTTGTCCAACTACTTGTTCCATTTTGCCACTGAAGAAATTCCTAAGAGAATATATAACGAACAAATAAATGAGTGCCAGAGTATTTATTTATTTATTTATTTATTAAAAGATTTTTATTTATTTATTTGACAGAGACAGACATAGCGAGAGAGGGAACACAAGCAGGGGGAGTGGGAGAGGGAGAAGCAGGCTTCCCGCTGAGCAGGGAGCCCGATGTGGGGCTCGATCCCAGGACCCTGGGATCATGACCTGAGCTGAAGGCAGACGCCTAACGACTGAGCCACCCAGGCGCCCTATTTATTTATTTTTTAAAGATTTTATTTATTTATTTGACAGAGAGAGACACAGCGAGAGAGGGAACACAAGCAGGGGGAGAGGGAGAAGCAGGCTTCCTGCGAAGCACGGAGCCCAATGCGGGGCTTGATCCCAGAACTCTGGGATCATGACCTGAGCCGAAGGCAGACGCTTAATGACTGACCCACCCAGGTGCCCCTCAGAAGCAGTCTTCTACAAACATGTTATCTACTTAAGAAGTCCAATTACAAAAGAGCTCTAAATAAGGAGTTGAAGGCTAAAGAAGACAACCAGTCTATACAGAACCATCAGTCAAAAAAAAGGAATAAACAAACCCCTGAAAATGCAGCAGAAATGGCTACCTATTTTTTTTTTTAATGTTTTATTTATTTATTCATGAGAGTCAGAGAGAGAGAGAGAGGCAGAGGCAGAGGGAGAAGCAGGCTCCCCGCCTAGCAGGGAGCCCGATGCGGGACTCGATCCTAGGACCCTGGGATCATGACCTGAGCAGAAGGCAGACGCTTAACCATCGAGCCACTCAGGCGCCCTGGCTACCTATTTTTTACATATAATTATCCGTTTGACTAAGAGCTTCAGTTGAAACAGATTATCCATTTTCTGGTTACTGTTAAATTCTTCTTGAATCAGCCCCTTCTTCTATCCTCCACTATTTCCTTAATTCAAGCCTTCACTGGCTCTTGCCTGGCCTAGTCAAAGTCACCATATGGTGATTTAGCATTAAGTGTCTTTTCTCTCCAGTCTGCATACCACAGTCCAATCAATCATCTTAATAAAAAAAAAGGGGGGGGGCACCTGGCTGGCTCAGTCGGTAGAGCATTGGACTCTTAATCTCAAGGTTATGAGTTCAAGCCCCATGTTGGGCATGAAGTCTACTTAAAAAAAAGAATCATCTCAATCTTGTATTTAAAAGCTTCTATTGGATCCCCGTTGCCCACCAAACAGTCCAAACTCCTTTGCACGCCATGTAACACCCCTACATTCAAAACCCAGACTAATCATTAAGGCTTAGCTACTGTCACTCCCAAACTCCACTTCCCCTGATCAATCTCTAGTCATAGAACTTACTCTTTCCTGAACATTCCATATCCTTTCACACCTCTATGTCACTGATTTGCTCTTTTTCTAGCTTAGAATATCATTTTCTTACTTCTCTGCTTACTTCTTCAAAATTCAGTTAAGATTCTACTATACTTTTTTTTTTCTTAAGTAATCTCTAGGGGCGCCTGGGTGGTTCAGTCAGTTGGGCATCTGCCTTCAGCTCAGGTCATGATCCCCGGGTCCTGGGATCGAGCCCCGCATTGCCCTGCTGAGCAGGGAGCCTGCTTCTCCCTCTCCCTCTGCCTGCCCCTCCCCCTGCTTGTGCTCACTCTCTCTCTGTCAAATAAATAAAAACTTTAAAAAATAAATAAATAAAATAAAATAATCTCTACACCCAATGTGGGGCTCGAGCTCATGATCAAGAGTTGCATGCCCCTGGGGCGTCTGGGTGGCTCAGTCATTAGGCGTCTGCCTTTGGCTCGGGTCGTGATCCCAGGGTCCTGGGATCGAGCCCCGCATCGGGCTCCCTGCTCCGCGGGAAGCCTGCTTCTCCCTCTCCAACTCCCCCCCCGCCCCTTGTGTTCTCTTTCTCCCTGTCTCTCTCTGTCAAATAAATAAATAAAATCTTTAAAAAAAAAAAACAAAACGTAAAATCTTAAAAAAAATAAAAAGAGTTGCATCCTCCTCACTGGCACTCCTCTACATACACTTCAATCTTTTCCTTAAGCATCATTCATTCTGCAATCCTATAACACTTGATAAGTATCAAATTTATCAACGTAGTATTGTAATGTTTCATTTCTTGTCTTTATCTTCATCACACCGTAAACACTCTAAGGGCAGGGCCATGTCCTATTAATCTTTGTATCCCTCATCCTGTTATTCCCTGATGTACAAGTGCTGGCTTAAGAAATTAATGGGTGAAATTGTCACAGCTACTTTTTAACTCTGAGATGGCTTCCTTATGACTCAATATGCGTCAGAGGTATGTACTGCCTCATATCAGTTAATGTACATTCAGAAAACATAAAGGGACTTTTTTAAAAAAAGTTTACTAATTTAAGCAATCTCTAAGCCCAATGTGGGGCTTGAACCCATGACCCCGAGATCAAGAGCTGCATGCTCTACCAACTGAGCCAGTCAGGCACCCCAGTGAGGCTTTTAATATTGTCCCAAGTCAAGCTCAATTAGAGAGGGAAATTTTCGGGGCACCTGGGTGGCTCAGTCAATTGAGTGTCAGACTTGACTTCAGCTCAGGTCATGATCTTGCGGTTGTGGGATCATGGGATCAAGCCCTGCTTGCTGTCCCTCTCTTTCCCCCTCTGCCCCTCCACACCGTGCTCTCTCTCTCTCTCTCTCAAATAAGTAAATAAAATCTTAAAAACAGAAAAAAAAAAAAAGAAAGAGGGAAATTTTCATGGAGAAAAAAAATATTCTAAAGCCAAACAAATCTTGTTTTTGTACTGGCCACAACACTGTTCTCCAATCACCATGAATAATTCAGGGCTTTATAGAATGCTATTTTTTTTTTTTTAAGATTTTATTTATTTATTTGAGAGAGAGAGAGACAACACAAGCAGGGGGAGCAGCAGCAGTACAGGGAGAAAGCAGGCTCCCCACCGAGCAGGAAGCCCGACGAGGGGCTTGATCCCAGGACCCTGGGATCATGACCTGAGCCGAAAGCATACACCCAACCATCTGAGCCACTCGGCGCCCCTAGAATGTTATATATATATATATTAAAGATATCAATGACACTGAATCACAAGATTGAGACATACCAGAAGTACTACCTTGATAAATAGAGAAAATTCAATTTTGATTCAGCTCCTATTAAAAAAAAATTCTTAACTTCAATTAAAATATATTCTGGGGGTATAAAAAGAACCAGACCTGAAGGATGACCAGAATTTCAGCATTCTTTTTCTCCAGGGCTATGTCAAAGGCAGATTTATCAAACTTGCTGAAAGCATGGACATCAGCTCCGTATTTGATAAGTAGCTCTACAACATCTCGATGGTGGTGTTCTGTAGCCCAATGTAAAGCTGTCATCTTCAGCATGTCCTTGGCATTCACATCTGCACCATTCTGTCACAGAACAGTAATTTTTTTCAAAGAGACACTGGTAATGGTAGCACAGGTGCAAGATCCCATCAGCCAAATAAAGAGAATTTCCATGGAGGTTATATTCAAATTTAGATCACATAGAAATATCAAAGGGAAAAACATTCTTCAAATTTTCCTGAATGATGACAGTCATATTGTCTTCAATGAGTGGGTCTTCTAAGGACAACTGGGAAATTATAACAGATGGGAAAGGATGGGGAAAAGAACAGATTTTTGTTGCATTTATTAACAGAGAGCTGAGTGCCTACAAAAATAGGCATAAGTACAGAAAACACGTGCAGAAAGGAAATGAAGAAAAATCAATAAAGTCTGCTTAGCCTGTAAAAGATTAGAAAACAAAATCCTCATCACCATGTCTCTTGAAAGAGACACAAATCTATTCTATGAACTGTCCTAAACTTAATCTTTCCCAGCCTAGTTTCCTACTACCCGTTGAAGTAAGAAAACAGGGAGGTGGGTGTCTTTTTTACAATACAGATCTGCCACTATTACCCTAACAAGCAGTTCCACGATGTGCGCATGTCCATCAGCTGCAGCCATGTGCAAAGGGGTCCTGTCCACTTTGGTCCGGGCATCCCTGCTAACGCCTGCTCGAAGGAGCACTTCTGCTGTGGAATAATGACCATACTGGGCTGCAAGGTGGAGGGGTGATGTTCCAAGCTGTGGGAAAATAATACTCATTGAATATCAACTGTGTGCAGAGTCCTAAATCATTATGGAGAGACACAAATGAACAAGAGGTACAGTCTATGGTTCCTGTCTTTGGAGTGAGAATCTGGTTGTGCAACAGGAGTAAAGAATTAAGAAATTAATATTCTAACAGGCAAGTAAATATACCACCAATTAATTAAGTGCTAAGTATAATGGATTTAAGTCAGATGGATTTATCAGGAAAGATTCTCTAAATGACATGATGTTAAGCAAAGCTTAGAAGAAGGTAAAAAAAAAAAAAGGATGAACAAGAACATTCTGCATTGGAAGGGGATAGGTGGGTTCAATATAATTCTTAGGAAAAGGGCAGAAACGAGAAAGATACTGAGATTTGGTGTGCAAATTTAACTGGCTGGAATAGAAGTCTGTTGCCAAGTAATGCAAAGTAAAAAGACTGATGAGATGAAGAGGCAATAAAGTTTTAGCAATGGCGTGTCAATAGCAATAAGCAGCCTGGATCATCTCAAAGTAAATCCTGGAAGAGTGATCTATCTTTGGCCACTTTGGCCAGAGAACTATTCCTTTCTTTGTGTTAGGTCCTTTAGTTTAAGCCTATGCTGTTTATTCTTTGCATTTCATATATGTTCAGCCTCTTTGCCTGACTGGATTTAATTCACATTGCTCTTTTCAGGTCTATTAATAGAAATGCTAATCTCATAGGTTTCCTTTTCTTCCTTTTTGTGAAGTGCTAAGTACCTGCTGGCCTCTAAAGTTATGAATTAATCACCCCAGGATAGAGGACATTGGCTCATTGGATTGTTAAAATTAGGCAATGCTGGGGCGCCTGGTTGGCTCAGTCAGTAGAGCATGTGACTCTTGATCTCGGGGGTTGTGAGTCTGAGCCCCACATTGGGTGGAGGGATTACTTAAAAATAAAATCTTTGGAAAAAAAAAAAAGTAAGGAATTGGTAACAGCACACGTTGGGAATAACTGAAAGAGCTTACCCAGTCTGTGGTGAAGGGGGCGCCATTTGCCATCAATGTCCTCACTTCATCATCTTGGCCTTTTCTTGCTGCTTCTAGCAACCTCTTCCCCAAGTCCACCAAAGACATCTTTATGCATAGGAACAAATATTTTCAGGAAGCTATAACTCAAACACAAGGAAAGCTGCCTATAAAATGTTTTTAGAAGACCTCTTGTACTTAAATATATGTAAGATACTTCTCAAGCTGACAATCCAGTAGGGCACTTCCTTTCTACCTCATCTAACACAATCAGATGTTTGGGAAAGTTTCAGGCCCTAAACAATAGTTCCTTAATGTTCAATTTTCAGAAAAATACTTTGGAAATCTGTGCAACCCATTACCACCTCTCTAACTTAAGGAATCAATAAAACAGCATTTCATTCCTTTGAAACAACTATGGGTAGAAATGTTATCTCACACAAAAGAATGATGAACAAACACCAAGGCTATTCAGACTCAGGTATATGGCAGACACTTTTTAAAAAATGAACAAAGTGAGCCTGTCACTTCAAGGAAAACAACTGACAGTGTTTACTGACAATTATTAATTATAATTTGAGCTTTCAAGCAAAATTAGAATTTTGGGAAACTTAAATCCACAACTATGGGTTGATAGCTTACTACAGACTTTTCTGATGAAATTAATGGTAATACTAATGAATGTGATTTTCTAACATTGTATAATAAAATGCATCAACATTTGGGTGGCCTGCATAATTTGCTTAACCAGTATTTTTCAAAATGACCAATGCATGTTATAAAATCATGTATAGGTAAAAGCAATCAAAGTGAAAGATCAGTGCATTTTAAGGTAACAGTATAATAATTTCATTGATACGGTTTCAGATTCCTCACTGCAACTAACTTTTAAGAAACTGCCACTTTGTCCAGTGTTTGTGTAGTAGCATCAAAGAAGAACACCCACAGGGCGCCTGGGTGGCTCAGTCGTTAAGCATCTGCCTTCGGCTCAGGTCATGATCCCAGGGTCCTGGGATCGAGTCCCACATCGGGCTCCCTGCTCCACGGGAAGCCTGTTCTCCCTCTCCCACTCCCCCTGCTTGTGTTCCCTCTCTTGCTGTCTCTCTCTCTGTCAAATAAAAAACAAAAAAACAAAAAAACCACCCACAATTACCTGAAAAAGCTATTAAAGCACCACCCCCCCTTTCTCCAAGTACATACTGCAACAGATTAAATGCAATAGTAAATATGAGAATGCAGCTGTTTTCTATTAAGCCAGAAGTTAAAGAGATTTGCAAAAATAAAACACAATGCCATTCCTCTCATTATTTAACTTGGAAGATATATTTTTCATAAAAATGTGTTTGAGGAATGCCTTGGTGGCTTAGTCGGTTAAGTGTCTGCCTTTGGCTCAGGTCATGATCCCAGGGTCCTGTGATCGAGCCCCGCGTCAGGCTCTCTGCTCAGCGGGAAGCCTGCTTCCCCCTCTGCCTGCCGCTCCACCTGCTTGTGCTTCTCTCTCTCCCTCTCTCTGTCAAATAAAGAAATAAAATCTTTTTAAAAATATTTTTAAAATTAATTAATTAAAAATGTGTTATTTATGTTCACATGTACAGGATTTACAATTGTATTTTAATTAATGAGCATTTAAAAATTAATTTCTAAAACAGTAAATCCCAATAGATATAACACACTGGAGTCCTCAATAATTTTTAAGAATATAAATGAGTTCTCGGGGCACCTGAGTGGCTCAGTCATTAGGCGTCTGCCTTCGGCTCGGGTCATGATCCCGGGGTCCTGGGATCGAGCCCTGCATCAGGCTCCCTGCTCGGCGGGGAGCCTGTTTCTCCCTCTCCCTCTGCCCCTGCTTGTGTTCCCTCTCTTGTTGTGTCTCTCTCTCTGTCAAATAAATAAATAAGATCTTTAAAAAAAAAAAAAAAAGAATATAAATGAGTTCTGAAACCAGAAAATCTGAGAATCATTGGCTTAGGCAAATCATTCAGCCACTATGTGATTTAATTTTCCAATCTAGATCACAGAGCATTGTCCTCAAACATGGGTGTTCAGGAGACCACCAGGGAGTTTGTTCAAAATGAGTATACCCAGGCTCCAGTCCAGACCTCTGAATAAATATGTTCAAGAGGAGAGGATGAACTTAACAGTATGAACCTCTATAATTTCAGTTTTCACAACTCAAGAAAATGCTAGAGAAAAAAAATGATAGCAAAGCCTTATTCAGAAAACTGACACTTTGCATTTCTCCATAATTATCTTCCTTTTAGAATATCAAATTTAATTTTCAATTTAATTTTCTTATTGCTAGCAGTTAAAAACAAGAGCAAATTTTTAGATGGTTCATTAGTCATAAATGACTCCCTCACATTTTCTCAAATTACACTATATATAAAAGGTATATCACCAAGTCTTAAACACTTCCATAATAACTGATCACAAAGGGAAAGAATTCCCTACACAGGGATGTTCAGAAATGCTGGCAAAAAGCAGAAGTATCCTAATAGTGAAATTTCAACTACTCTCTACCATAAAAAAATATTCAGTTGAAGGTTGAGGTATCTGCGTAAGGAGAAATCTGGTTTGCTTCACATTCTGGGGAAGCTGATACATCTAGAAAACAGATCCTTTAAATAAGTTAATTTTATCCCACTGCAACTGTTGTCTTCAGCATCTGAACTCTTGCTCAGTATTTCTGAGGTCAATTTTTTTCACCATAGTCTGCCTTCAAACACACATTAATTGTATCACTTTTATTTTTAAAAATTTATTTATTTTAGAGAGAGCACGAGTGCACGAGCAGGGGAGGGAAGGGGTAGAGAGAGGGAGAGAGAAGAATCTTAATCAGGCTTTGTGTTCAGTGCAGAGATTGAGGCTGGCTCAATCTCACAACCCTGAGATCATGACTTAAGCCAAAATCAAGAGCTGGATGCTTAACGAACTGAGCCACCCAGGAACCCTGCTTTTCTTTTTCTTTTTTTTTAAGATTTTATTTATTTATTTGAGAGAGAGAGAGAGCCAGTGTGGGGTGCGGCAGGGGAAGAGGGATGAGTAGACTCTGCGCTGAGTGCAGAGCCTGACACTGGGCTTGATCCCACGACCCCAAGATCATGACCTGAGACAAAAATCAAGGGTCTGACGCTCAACCCACTGAGCCACCCAGGCGCCCCCACTTTTCTTTAATCAGATTTGTGAGCCCATGTATCAGTACCATTAAGTGGCAACTGACCCAGATTTGTCATCCCATTCTTTAAATAGGCCATGAAAAGTCTTCTTTCTTTCTTTCTTTTTTTTAAGATCCTATTCATTTATTTGACAGAGAGAGACACAGCGAGAGAGGGAACACAAGCAGGGGGAGTGGGAGAGGGAGAAGCAGGCTTCCTGCGGAGCAGGGAGCCCGATGAGGGGCTTGATCCCAGGACCCCAGGATCATGACCTGAGCCCAAGGCAGACGCCCAACGACTGAGCCACCCAGACGCCCCGGAAAGTCTTATTTCTTACTATACAAAGATACAGTTAAACTTTAGGATTAGAATGTAAGTAGCGTGTTATATTTATCACCTGATATAAAAAAGGTCTCCTAGAAATGTGTTGAAGGTTCTTTTCTCCCCATCCTCCACTCTTCTGAGTTAACCTGAAGCATCTCTCCGAAGTAGAAGTAAAATGTATTTTTAATATAACAGCATTTGGGGGGGATTATGTGCCATTCTCCCATATCCTACTTAAACGCTGACAACATCCACCGGACGAGATGTAGCCAAGGTCAAGAGACACTTTCAAGCTCCCTGATTATTAAAAACACAGGGAAAACATTCTTCCTTACTGGATGTACCTCTACTTTCTCTATATATGAAGTGAAAAAACAAAATCTGATCTAACTTGTCTCTTAGGATTTTGGAGATGGATAAAGTAACAAAGCACCCACTCCCCAAACAAACATACAAGAACTCTGAATAAGTGTGTTTTAATAACTGATGAAGGGCTTGAGCTCTTGACAACAAAGTACTCTATTATCACAGAGTAATTACATTTGTTGATATAAGAATTTGGGTGGGGCAGTTCTGTTTCACTGTTTCAAAGAGTGTATGAACATAGATGCTTAAGAACATCTCTATGGGACTGGGTGGGTCAAATGGCACGATGAAAATATGGTCCCAGACGGCCAAAAATGTTAAATTGTTGGAGGTAAGCCACAGAATGTCCTTTTCTACAGATGTTTAAGAGAGAAAGAAGTACTTCTGGGAAGAGAGACAAGAACGGGATAATCTCTGCTGGCTCAAGGAAATCTGTGAGAACAGGTGAAAGCTAACAAGGAGAAATGGAATTGAAGAGTCCATGTCTGACAGCCTTTTTTTTTTTCTTTTTCTATTGCACACGTCTCCACCGTGCCGCCAGCTGTACAAACAACTGTGCAACAACTGGGGGCGGAGCCCTTACTGCTCTTGCTCCGATTACTGAGCTCACTCAAAATCTTTAGGCTATTACTGAGGTCAGAGAATTGAGAGTCCCCGTTTTCTCCTCCATCACAAATCCTCCAGTTCCAAACAGCAACGTTGTCTTTCTGGAAGAAGAGTCAATGGGGACAATGGGACAAGGAGCCAAGGCCTCAGCCCAGGGAGGCAGCCCCCGGCCGGGCTCCGGGCTGCCCCCTGGCGGTCACCTCCGTGGCCCTCGCTTCCCTGGGTCCAGCTCCCCAGCCCCAGGTCTTACACCCACCCCCTTCTTCACCTCCCAGTCCCCTCCCCTTCCTCCCGGCAGCATCCCCTTCCTCTTCATCCCCCTCCCCGAGCTGCCCCCGCCGGTGGAGGGGCGCCGCTCCGTCTGCACCCAGAAGTCCGGGGCTGGGCTGGGATGCGGTACAACTTCTCACGGCAGTCTCCCTTCCAGCCCCGACGCCCCCCAGAGTCCACACATCTTCTTCCCTCTCACCTCCTCGTCCGGGACGCTGCCGGCCGCGCTTTCACCGAGCCCGCCAGTTTGGTTCCGTTTCTTTCTCTAGTTAAGACTCCCTGTCACTGACGGTTACTTTTTGGCTTTTTCATATATGCATATTTTGGGGGCCTTTAACCCCCCCTCGTGGAGAAATGGAGGCAACAAAATGGCGGACCCGGAAGTGAAGACTCAGCTAATACACTTTTTGGCGGAGGGATCTATAAGGAGAAAATGATCAGAAAACCCACATTTACATTCGAACAGAAGAGCGATGCACCTCCGAAGCTCATTTTCTTTCCATCGAAGGCTTTTTGTGGTGGAAAAGGGTGTATCCAAGATAAACCAGACGGGACTATTTTACGAGGCGGAGGATTGTTGATTACGCGTCTTACGTGTCCTATAGTTCCGGTAGGGGACGGACCCGACACCTTCGGCGCCAAGAACTTAGGGGACGTGTCGAGGAGAAACTGGAGTCGGCTTGGGTCCTGCGCGGTTTTGGTAGCTTGTCTGGGGGCCGGCTTTAAGGTTGACGGGAAAACCTTGTTTCCCCGTCTCTACCTCGGGTGAAACTGTTGGGACATCTCCGGCTTTGCGCTCGAATTAAACTCTGGTGCCCTGACGGTTGTATTTCCAATTTACAGCATGAATGTAAGGACCCCGGAACCGTGGACCAGATAATGGATTCATTTCTTTTTAGAGGCTTGAAAGGGGATACAGCATGAGTTTGCAAATCCACTTACACATTTTACATACCAAACAATTGATTGCCATCTTCATTCATCCGTGGCCACTAACTAAGGGCAGCGAGAAATCAGGAAAGAAGCCCTTCAAAAATAAGTGAACATTGGAAAGGACACGTCATGGCTCCACTCTTTATTAAGATTTTGGCTTTTGTCGTTTATGGTGGGCCTTTCAAAGCCTAAGGTTTTCGCGTCTACCTTCTTTTCTGAACTTGCTAGTGTCATCTTTAAAGTATTTACGGCATACTGCCCATGTTCGATCCATTTTGATATTTACGGCTTCCCTTTTTGAGAGTCAGAATCTTGTTTCATTCCTGTTTACATCCTCTATTTGTAAGTTCAAATAGTTGGGGTTTTTTGTTTTTTGTTTTAAAGATTTTATTTATTTATTTGAGACAGAGAGAATGAGAGAGGGAGAGCACATGAGAGGGGGGAGGGTCAGAGGGAGAAGCAGACTCCTTGCTGAGCAGGGAGCCCGATGCGGGACTCGATCCAGGGACTCCAGGATCATGACCTGAGCCGAAGGCAGTCGCTTAACCAACTGAGCCACCCAGGCGCCCGGTTTTTTGTTTTTTAATGAGACGAGTTGTAAATAAGCAGATAAACATATTTGGGTGAATTAGTTTCTTAGGCACCTAGACTAAGATAATGAAGAGCATATTTGGTAACACAGGTGTCTTCTGAGGCATCTAGAATTACTACCTTGGTATTTTGGTAGCCAGTGGGCAAGCAGAAAAGTGGTTGCAGCTTTCTTCTTAGCGGAAGGGGAAAGCAAGGCTAATTTCGGAGATCTATACTACTTCTCTTTGAAGAGAGAGAAAACTAGAATCCAGTCCTGGGATTGAATGTCTTTATTAAAGAAATGAGTAAATGGCAGCACAAATCAGCAATAATTTTGGAAGGAATGGGGGGACAAGGTGTAGGGTTATAATGTGATTATTTCATGGTCTCAAGGTAGCTGAAGAACTGTGCCTGAGGCCCGCTGATGAGTATTATACATTGCAGATGAAGGGCAAGACTAAAACACTAAAGGCCAAACCCTATGCCTTTTAGAAACAGAATCAAAACCTTACAAATTATCATAGTATTCAGTAAGATTGCATCTTAAGAGTTGAAATTGGAGTCATTTTCCTCAGAGTTTTCAGTTAGGAGCAAAGTTATAAAGTGAGTAGGCTTGAAGGAGGAACACCCTTTTGAGAATGTGGTTATTTCTGAAATGAGTCAATGCTTTCCCTTATTTTAATTTTCCATGATGTATTATTTCCTCTTGCTTTATACTTTTAACTACCCCCAATTTCTCTGAGAAAAAGTGTATTACAAGGAGCAGGATCAAATAGCAAGAGACTTATCACCTTAGCCTTTTAGAAATCCTACTGTCTTGTAGCAGATAATCTCAAATTAAAACTTATAAGGTTTTCATCAACTCTGGAAGAAAGATTTGTGTTTACTGATACAGAGCAGGAAATTAGGTTTGAGCAATCTCTAATGCTGATTAAAATGAAGTAAAAAATCGGTCCTCCATTTTGTACCACTGTACTACTCTCTGGTGCCCCCACCAGGCCTGTTATCTGGAATTAGTATCTGGGGAGGGGAAAGAAGGAATCCCTGTGATCCAATACTCCATCGCTTGAACCCTTTTCTTTGTGGCTTAAGGGCTTTTGAGAGAAACTGATGAGATAGAGAGATAGATAAATAAATAGATAGATAAATAAATAGATAAATAAATAAATAAATACAACACAACTCTGGCAGATTCATCAGCACCACCTCAACACAATAGAGGGGAGGGAGCAAGATTAATAGGAGAAAAGGGTGGAAAGGAAGGGGCTTGAAAGGGAAGACGGTGAGGGCAAGGTGGTGGGAGAGAGAAGTCTTGGGCTTAAAGCAAGTCCAATTCAAAGGAGTGGATACTAGCAATGGGAGCTCTCCAGAAGTTGAAGGTGCTGTATTCAAGGAGGGCATCGCCTTCGGAGTTTTTCTCCTGTTCTCCAGTTGCTTGCCCGGTCATTTTGCCAGCGCTGCTGTCTTTGATCTTGTAGATGGATGTATCTGACAGACCCAGGCCTTCCAGCTCCGACAGATCCAGTTCTGGAATGGGCATCCTCCAGAAAAGAAAGGAGCTGTACTGGCTACTCACGGGGTCCCTCATAACTTCCTAGAAAGAAACCACTTGTTAGTCTTCATGCTACAGCAACCTCTTCATGGCCCATGGCCTTTCCTTACTTAAAAACTTTACATCCCCATTTGCCTCTGTACATGATCCAAGTTCCCTAGAACAAGCTTTGGGACCTCTTCCTTTATGATGGTTTTCTACCATTTCCTAACTTCTCCCCATCTTGAAATGACTTAATTCACTGCCTACTCCTTCACGTCAATCTTGGGTCTGGTTTTCAAGGCTTTCTAGAATTTGGCCCCAACCTTCCTAGCAGTAGCACATTCTCTGCTAGTTATGCTCATTCCTCTCTTGCTTACCTTTCTCTACTCTCTGCTTTTTTCTTCTACTCTCCATCTTTTTTTTTTTTTTTTTTTTTTTTTTTACTTACTAGATCACCAGTTTATTATAAAAGACTGTAACTCAGGAACAGCAGATGGAAGAGATGCACAAGGCCAGGGATATAGGGAAAGGGTGCAGAGCTTCCATGCCCTCTCCAGGTATACCGCTCTCCCCACATCTCCACATGTTTTCACCAACCTGAAAGCTCCTCTCTACTCTCCATCTTAAAATAACTACCTAAGTTTCAAGACTACTGGAGGAGTCCCTAGAAGTATTCAAGTCCTTAGAGGAATCTTTCCCCTGAATCCTTATTATGTTAGTAAATCCTCAACTTCTTCTTGACTTTGGCTTAATAGGTACCTCTATAAAGGGCTTCCATGACATTTCTGCTTTCTGTTTTCCTCCCTGCCTTCTAAACCCTACTATAAACTCACCTTTCCAGGAGGTCTTCCTTAAACTTACTCAGCTCCCTCTACCCTGTATCTTCCAGCATCTCTGCCAAAACCCTGTAGAGTTTTACCTATTATCAGTTTGGGGCTACAGATCACTGTTATGTGTCTTGTATAGGGACAGTTTCTCTCCTGCAAGAAACAGTTTCTCTAAAGGTAAAAACCAGTCTACTTTATACCTTCTTCATAGGTGCTGGGCTTTGCACACAAAAGACATTCGAAACTGTAATTTTCTCTCACTATTTAATACAATCCATAACTTGCCACCCCCCATCTATTAGCCCATAGGTAAGTCTTAACAGCCTATATTTCTCTCTAGCCTACCTCTCCTTCAAAACAAAACCCAGGTGCTAAAAGAATTTTCCTGTGCTATAACAAGACCTTTTTTCCTTAATCCCAATGCTAGATTATACCTGAGAGCAAATGGATTGGAAATTCCAGGTAAGGAGAATAACAGCTTAGACTGGAAGGAGAAAGTCCCTTGTCAGGATTAGATACTGTTCCATGCTTTAACGAGTGCTCCTAACACCTTTCCTGCTCATCCCACCCACATCCTGATATATGACTATTATACCTCCTGCACCCTGCTGGTTACTAGCCAAGGGAAGGGGCCAAAGCATTAGTTGAAATGTTCCCAAAGAAGCAGAAAGAACATTCCATTGCCTCCAAAAATAAAACCCCCATTTTAAAAGGCCTTCCTCCCAGCACACTCCATTGGCTCCTACCAGACCTTGAGGGTCCTAAATAGTGGCCTTAGATAGGTTCCTAACTGCCTCCATAAAATGTGTTAGGCAAACATGATAACCACTACACTATAGAAATTCTATAACCCCAGGTAATGTGAACCATCTCAACTAAGGCTGAAAAACAAAGTCTTAATCTAGAGCACAGTTATGTGTGAGTGTAGGGGCTTAGAACAAGTGGGTAGCCTAGGATGTTTTTAATGTTAAAAGCCAATTGTCAGTTGCTCTTTCTCTTCTGAGGTTCAGACTCCAAAATAAACCCTGGGAACTGAGCATTACTCAGCAGAGAAGCTGCTTAGAAGGAGGGTTATGTGGGCGCCTGGGTGGCTCAGTTGGTTAAGCGACTGCCTTCGGCTCAGGTCATGATCCTGGAGTCCCGGGATCGAGTCCCGCATCGGGCTCCCTGCTCTGCGGGGAGTCTGCTCCTCCCTCTGACCCTCCCCCCTCTCATGTGCTCTCTCTCTCATTCTCTCTCTCTCAAATAAATAAATAAAATCTTTAAAAAAAAAAAAAAAGAAGGAGGGTTATGTGGGGACTGGAACAGGGTGGGGGAGCATGTTAGAAAGGTGAGGTCATCATCCTATGATATTCAGCTCTGATCATCTCCACAGTAATTTGCAGAGACGTGTACAGAAAGAGAGGTACAAAAAAATGGTTGTACCTCTCAGCCTACCAACTCCAGCTTCAGTCTGGGACTACAGAGATCCCAAGATGCAAACCTCAGGAATCATCAGTGTTACTGACTACTGACTAACCACAGGGATTTTTTTTGTCCTGTTTTTTCTGATTTTGTTTCTTTCCTTCCTCCCCCCCCCCCCTCTCCCCCCCCCCCCCCCCCCGCCAAGATTACCAGTTATTTGCCTACCTTGCTGGCTTCTTTTATATCCCCTCCCTTACCAGTCCCCTCCAGAGCAAGCTTAGTATAATGCTGGGCACATAATATGTACTTTAAAAAATAGAATCATGGGGGGAAAAAGCCCATAGGATTTTAAAACTAGGAAACATGTGGGGCGCCTGGGTGGCTCAGTCGTTAGGTGTCTGCCTTCGGCTCAGGTCGTGATCCCAGGGTCCTGGGGTCGAGCCCCGCATCGGGCTCCCTGCTCAGCGGGAAGCCTGCTTCTCCCTCTCCCACTCCCCCTGCTTGTGTTCCCTCTCTCACTGTGTCTCTCTCTGTCAAATAAATAAATAAAATCTTTAAAAAAAAAAAACAAAAACTAGGAAACATGTTCGGGGTGCCTGGCTGGCTCAGCTGGTGAACTGTGCAACTCTTGATCTTGGGGTTGTGAGTTTGAGCCCCATGTTGGATGCAGAGATTACTTTAAAAATGAATAAATAAATACATTCTGTGCTATAACATAGTGTATATTTAGAAAGAAGGAAAGAAAGAGAAAGAAAAGAAAGAAAGAAAAGAAAAAAGAAAAGATGTTAGAAATTATCTAGTGACTTCTGAAGCCTTCTAGCCAGTTGGATCCAGGTCTCATTCTCAATCTGGTCTTTTTTTGATGTGCTGCACATAGATAGTTGTCCACAGTTTTATATAATCCTATACCAATATTCTCAAAACTTGCTCCTGAAGAACAGATATTCAATGGATTAGGTGTTGATTATTCCTGTGACTCTGATCTGAATGATGAAAATGCAAAAGGTAGTAGAGAGCAAGCTAGAATCTGAGGGAAAAAGCTCTTTGACAAACTGAGTCCTTTTCTTAAAACCAGAGTATATATAAAAATTGTCCAAACAATCCCTGAGTGTCTGGCAGTGTGTCTTGCAATTAAAAATGCTAAAGGAAATTTTGTGAAATATTAACTCACAAGGCCTAAAATTTCTGGCTATGCCATTGACTCAGAGACATGTACATAAAGTACCAAATGCATTCTAGAAAGACACTCACACAAGCATGTATGGCATTTAAAATCAAGTCAAGAACATTGACTACACAGAAAATTGAAACTAAAATACCATCTACATTACATTACATTACATTCATTAGTAATGAAATTTTGGTATTTAATATAGTATAAATTTAATTCCCAAATCTCCAAATTTTGCAAGAGGTCCCTTTTCCAGCAAGCTTTCTCTTCCCCTCCCCAAATGTTCTCCACCCATACCTCATCTTTCTTTACATTCCTTAAAGGGCTTGGACCACAACATACGCTCAATAAATACTTCTAACGGTCCTTCATTTTAAATTATCCAGATGTTTTAGGCAAAGGTAATTTCTAAATATCACCATCTATTCTTAGAGATACATGATTAGCAAATACATGGTATAAAAAGACACACTCTCTCTGAGCCACACAGACACACCCAAATACCCTTTGTCTAGACCCTCTGTGGGAATCCAAGGCCTGCCCAACAGGGCCTTGCTGTGTCATGCTGCCACCTTGGGGGGTGGGGTGGGGAGGAGGACAAGGGATGGTGGTTGGAGGGGATGGAAGCTCTCTGGCATCTCATTATATTTGCCTCATTCTGGTCTTGGATTTTCCTGTTAGCCATGACCTCCCCCCATCTATTCCCACTGAGCTGCAAATAAGCATTCCTTTTCCAGAATCTGCCACCATATGTAGCTTTTGTGCGCTGTACTGATTTCAATATGGGATCAGGCAATTCTCCAACATAGAGGCCTCCGCCTTCCTACTTCAAGCGGCCTCTTTCTTTGGAGCAAAGGTTTGAGATAGGGAGTGGGAGACTGTTAAAAGAGAGGTCAGGATTACTTTCAATATTATCTCATCCCTTCCCCCAAATTCCCTCCTATGGAGACAAATCAGTTTGGGGTGAAGGTAGACACATCAGTGGAACACTACAGAAAAAAAAAAGTAAATATAGGGAAGTACAGGCTGGAGCAATACAGGAAGACTAGAGAGTCATCAAAAAACAGGTAAAACAAATTATAGCTTGAAAAAGAAGGTACAGATAACGACTGAAGATAATACATAAGACAAAATATAGGAAAATAGATACTTGAAATGAGATAAATGCTGAGAAATGACAGCTCCATGTAAATTGTTAGAAATTAATGTCTGTGGATTAGAAGGCAAGGATGGAGATCTTAGCAAAGAGATATAACAAGGGGACCAAAAAACTACTCATTGTTCATAGCGCCCCCTTCTCTCCTCTTGAGCCGTCCCCCAACCTTATCCTTATTTAGGGTCTTCAACCTAACCAGAAGCAGCTGCTCTTCTATCTTTGCAGCCCCTTGCCCCCCTTCCCTCAATTCAGTTTACCTGTTATCAGTGAATTACTGGTGTGTTCCAAAGATGGAAGGAGTATCTCGGGGGCTCCGGCGTCTGCTCTGGGCTGGAGAAAAAGCTGTTGGGGCTTTGACGGCTTTGTCTTCTCACTCCCTCTCCCTCTTCTGTGGCTGAGTCTATCTGCTCAGT
Source organism: Phoca vitulina (assembly GCF_004348235.1). Taxonomy (NCBI): domain Eukaryota; kingdom Metazoa; phylum Chordata; class Mammalia; order Carnivora; family Phocidae; genus Phoca; species Phoca vitulina. The sequence goes on from NW_022589799.1 coordinate 1,576,018, forward strand.
CTCCCCCTGCAATGCAGCCCCTCCTAAGAAGGGCGGAAGGACTCCCCGCCCCCTCCTTGCCTGACTCGGCTAATTCAAATGATAGGTTCCAGAACACTTTAGGGAGGGAGACAGGATTAAAGCATCTCCGTAGGCTTATTGGTCGGCACAATTATTCCCGAGCTCTTACAGCACCCCCATGCTGACTGGGGTGCAATGAATGAGCAGTTAATTGTCCCTTAATTTTAGGCTTATGGATTAAAAAGCTTAGCTCTAGATAACAATAGAGGAGTGTCCCTTTATTCCCCAATTTATGGATTTCAAGTCACGAAGTATTTTATTTTTGAGAAGCAGAAAAATCCTCCACCCCTCCCTGCAATCCCTACTCTTGCGACTCGCCTCCGCACCCTCACAATGAGTAAATAAACCTAGCCCCATTCCACTTTGGGTAGAGCACAAGAGGACTGGGGGTTGTGTGTGTGCGTATGGGGGCGGGGGGTGACTCTGCGAATCTCTAAACTTGGCTGGGTCCGGGGGATTTGGGGGCTCCGCTTAGTTTTGCCCCGCAATGCCTGGCGCGCAAAGGGGACGTGCGACTGCGGGCAGCGCAGCCTGGGGGCCCGGCTCAGGAGAGCCCCTCGTGGGCTCCACGACCCCGGCTCGCGCAGCCCGGGCGGCGGCCGTCGGGGGGCTGCCAGGCCCCCTCCCACGGCCCCGCGTGGTGCAGTGCCTCACCAGTCCAGGGGGGAGCAGTGCGCCCAGCTCCGGGCCGGACGGGTTTCGTAATCGCGTCGCCGCCGTTTCCGCCCTGAGCCAGCCCCACCTCTGCCGGCCCGCCCTCGGCTCCCCTGCCGCGCCGCGCCGCGGAGCCAGCCCGGGAAGCCCACACTGGCGGGCCCGGAGCGGGAGCCCCCCCTCCCCCGCACCCGCACCCGCAGCCGCAGCCGCTGCAGCCGTACGCCTCGATGCCGGAGCACCGCAGGTGAGACCGCCGCGTGGGTCCCCGGCCCGCGCGCCCCGCCTGCCCTGCCGGACGGAGACGCACCGGATGCTGGGGGGAGGAGGGAGGCCAGGGCTGCCGAGATGCTGGGTCGGTGGGAGAAGGGGTGCGCTCCCTGAGTAACAGTCTCCATCCACTCCGCCGCTCGTGTGGCGCGCAGGCCGAGGCCGCTGTAGAGTAGAGGGCAGGAAGGGCCTGGGGGGCCGGGGCGGGGGGAGGCGAGAGGGGGAGAAGTTCTGGAGACTCACTAACCTCGGTGGTGGCGTGTGCGGGACTGAGTGTAGCACAGCGGGGCCCTGGAAGGGCTAAGTCTGAGCCCGAAGCAGCCACGGAAGACAGTGACAGAGTCCGAAAGATTCCCAGGGAGATCCCAGTCCTAGTTCAGCGTTGGGAGGAGCAGAGGATTTCTGGGTAGAGTTGGGGAGCGGGCAGACATGGAGTCTCTGGGACTGAATCCACTGGGGAGGGAGCTTAGGGCCTAGCCCTGTTTCCTCGTAAGCCCCCACAAGACCTTTCCTGGGGGAAGGACACAGTTGGTGCTGGGTCAGATGCCTGTCACTTGACTGGAAAGTGCGTGTCCCCCTACGTCTCTGCTGCCCCTCAGCAGCCCTCCATGTCTGGAGGTCTCCACAAGGAACCAGCTGCAGCCCCGGGCTTGGAGCCAGAATTGCCCACTCTATTCTCTCAATTCTCTTTCTCTTTCTCTTTCTCCAGCTGCTTCTTGTGAAGGCTTGTCGGGCAGCGGGTTGGAGGCCTTGGGGCTGAAGGCAGCGGGACCGGGAAAACCGGTTTCAGGCTAGGACAGGACCCGGGAACTACCTCTGTACATCCTCTCTGGAACCTTTCTGCCATCCCTCCTCCTGCTCACTCACTATAGTTTGGAAGCTCCTAAGCCCCAGTATGACCTTGGTGTCTCCTAGCTCCATGTTTCACCCTTCCTATCTGGGACTCTGGCCCAGTTCTCAGTGCTACTTGTCTGTCAGGATATGGCCTTACACAGTCTAATGCTGATTCCTCTTGCCGTTTTCCCAGCCCCTTCCCCTCCGCTGGGAGGGGTGGTGGGGGCACGGCACACTAAAATAGTGGACAATGAATTTGGATGCCTCTTCCTCCTGGGCTAAGCAGCCCAGGACTTCATTTTTCCTCAGCCCACTCTTCTCTAGATATTTTAAAGAAGGAGAGTGGCAGCCGGTTGCTCTTACTTCCTTTTCTGGCCCTGGCCCCCCACCCCCACCCCACTGCCACATTCACCCTGCCCAGTCTTCTCCACGCTCTGACCCCACTGCCAAGTTTCAGAGATCCTTATGTTCTATGTCCTAGGGAATGGAATTTCCTGGTCACTTCTCATCATCATTGGCCCTTTCGTGCCAAGTCCCACATACGCTTTCCCTCCACCCAGCTCTGGCCGGGTCCCTGGAAAGGGAACAGAAACATCCTTGTTCCCTCCGCTGCCCCTTTCCCTCCCTCTCTTCTCCCCTCTTCTCTCCTCTCCCCTCCCACCCTCCACTTCTGTCCACTCAGCTTTGTTCAGAAGGGGTGTTGGGGGAGAGTCCACGCTCTGTACATTCTGTCTGGTGGTGTTGGGGCTTTCCTCTGATTCTTCATTGTTTTCTTCATTCCCCCGCCTATAACCCTTACCAGTCGCCACCACCACCATTGCGACAAACCGTGTGACTGACTGACTTCCCCACTGACCACAGCTCCCCTCTCTGGACAGCTGTGTTCTGACTTCCGCCCCGTCCCATTACTCCTCCCCTCCAGTGGTGGGAGGGGAAGTAAGCAATAGCCCAGACTCCTGGGTCCTTCTCTCCCCTTCAAGCTGTATCTCAGTGTGCCTGTGACCTCATCCCAGAGCTATTAAAAAAAAAAAAAAAAATCCTCTCAGTTCTTAGATCAGTTTAGAGTGCCAGAGCATCGGGGCTCCAGGCCCGGAAGGGAGAGAGATTCCAGTTCATGCTAGAGGGTAATATTCGTGAAACGGCCCTGTTTGGCGTCTTTGAGGCTGCCTGTATCATAGGACTGGGGACGTGCAGTGAGCACAGAGGAAACCCAGATGGGCCCTACCCTGCCTGGCAGGGAGGAAAAGGGGAGGAAGTTCTTCCTTGGACACTAACGCTGTTGCAGCATTCCTTGTGTCTGGTTGGCTGATGAAGCTTGGGAATGGAAGTGGTGAGGAGGGAGGAGAGAACAGGTCCCAGCATGATGGGAGGAGGCAGGTGGGGAGGCCTGGGCCCTACGGGGTGTGAGGCAGAGCAGAGTGGCACGATGGGACATGTGAGGAGGGTGGGGAGGCCGGAGAAAGATTCCTCGGGGAACGGATGGCACCTGGTACGCGCACAGATGCGGCCATGCCACGGGAGTGCACACACGGGACACAGATAAACAGACTGGAGACAGCCTTCAGGAAGGCTCTCAAAGCTTCTGAGAGAGGTTGGATCTCAGCTGAGGGAAATGAGGAGGAGCAAGGGCAGGGAATAGAGAGGGAAGAAATTCCTCACTGTAGGAAAAGTCTTACTTGAGGTCCAACCTGCTGCAGTTAGTCACCTGCAACCTGAGCAGACAGGTCTCTGTCTTAAAGAAAATCTAGATGTTCTGGGCGCCTGGGTGGCTCAGTTGGTTAAGCCACTGCCTTTGGCTCAGGTCATGATCCTGGAGTCCCAGGATCGAGTCCCGCATCGGGGTCCCTGCTCGGCGGGGAGTCTGCTTCTCCCTCTGACCCTCCCCCTTCTCATGCTCTCTCTCTCTATCTCATTCTCTCTCTCAAATAAATAAATAAAATCTTTAAAAAAAAAAAAAAGAAAATGTAGATGTTCAGGGTAAGGTAAGGAAAAAGGGAGGGACAAGGGCGGAGGCCCTGTTTGTGAGAACGAAAAACCACCATTTCCTCTTCAGAGTCACTGAACTGCCCCTCCCTCTCTGCCCTAAACCCAGGGAGAAGGGAGGTGGGGCTTGCTCATTTTTGCCGCCATCCTTCGGCCCCTCCCATCCTCACCCTAAATGCTTCTGTCCCCTTCCTCTCCCTTGGTTCCAGCAGCTACTGCTCCACTACCTCTTGGTGCCCTTCTGGATCTTTTCCTTTCTCTGGGAGTCAAACTGTGAGGTCCTTATGCTTGGAGGGGTTAGTGTTGGGTGCAGGACTCGGGACTTTGAGGGAGAACGAGAAGACCTGGGCTCATCAGGGGGCTTCTCAAGGAGGGAGTGGTGGTAGAGGTGGGATTTCGCACTAACTTTCTTCTGTCTTTACTTTCTGCTCAACCAGAGTTCTGCGTCTGAGGAAGACATAACCTCGTGCCCGCCTGCGCACCCTGCACCGGCCCTGCTAGCCCCTCAGGGTCCGAGACGCTGACCCTCCCCGCCCAGCCAAGGGTACCTTGGACTCTGCTGTCCCCAGACCCGTGCAGCTGAGCAGACCCAGGTGGCCGTTACACCTGAGGGGACTGAGGAGTGGGCAGTCAAGGCACCAGAGCAAGAGCCCTCTGGGGCCTCAGGCAGAGGAGTGAAACTGGAACCATCAGGGAACATGAGTGAATTTTGGCACAAACTGGGTTGCTGCGTGGTAGAGAAACCCCAGCCGGTGAGTCCCCAGGCCCAACCCCCACCCCGGCACTCACAGAAGTCAGTTACTGGGGCCTGTGAGGCAGACACACCACCCACGATCTGGTGCCTAGAAAGCAAGCTGCTTGCTTCCCTCTCCGTCAGGATAGTCTCTCTGGCCAGGCAGGTGTGTACGTGGAATCCAGGGGGACTGGGTGACGGAGGAAGTGAATCGTCCTAGCTATCACTTCCTGTTTCTGTCCATTCTGAGCTGGGCAGGGGTTGTAGGTGGCACTTAATGCCGGTCACTTTTCCCCATTGTTTCCTCATCAGCCAGAGGTGACTTGGATATGTCCTTTCTTTGTCTAGTATTCACTCTGCAGGCCCCTGCCCTCACCACCCTCCCTGTGTCCTTTCTGTGTTTATATTGTTCCAGACTTGCCTTTCAGACCCTAGTGATTTCCCTGTTGTAATGCCACATACCTTTACCCATTGGGCCGTTAGCTCTTCCCCTAGTGGTTTTCAAGACTCTATTCCCTTCTTCCACTTTCAGACCTAACTCCCCTGTCTTCTCTAAGCAGAAGAAGAAGAGGAGACGAATTGACCGGACCATGATTGGGGAACCAATGAATTTTGTCCACCTGACTCACATTGGCTCTGGGGAGATGGGGGCCGGAGATGGACTTGCCATGGTAACAAGAGAATGGGGAGAGATTGATATGGGATTGTGGCCTAGAACCTTTCCCCTTTTCTGAAGTGTAAGCTGGGGACATGGTAAATACTTGGTGGGGAAGTAATCCTGGAACTAGGATTCTAGTCCTGGTCACCAGCTGCATAAACCTGAGACCTGGCATTTCAGGTCTCAGGCCTAGGTTCCCTCATTTTTACAATTAGCATATTGTTCTTCATCAGGATGGGGGATATATATGACTCAAGACTTATTTGGAGGGCTTTCTCCAACAACCAAAACCCTGTTAATGAAGAACTGCTATTCCAGTGCCATAGTAAGTCATATCGTGGCTGGGTGTGTTGAGGCAGGAAAAAGGCTGAGCGCCCCTGACCTAAATGATGTCAAATACTCTTTTCTGCTCTCAAAATAAGGGAAATGGGCCTGGAGATAGTGAAGGAGGCTTTTCACCAATCGTGAAACTCAGATAAATATGAGAGTCCTTTGTGAGAGGTCTTATTAGTCAGAGACCCATTTTATCTCACCCTCAGGAGAGTCAGTATGAAGGGATACGTTGAGACTTCCCTTGGAAGAATGGCTGTTGGTTTTCACCTTTTCAGACTGACTTTATTGCCAGGGAGATGGGGTCAGCGTCTTCCATGGAGGGCACAGGGGCGATCACTTACTGTGCAATATCCAGACTTAGGACGAGGGTCTCACATGTGCTTTTTCACAGACAGGTGCAGTTCAGGAGCAGATGAGATCCAAGGGAAACCGAGACAGGCCATGGAGCAATTCTAGGGGATTGTAGCTCCAACAGAAATGGTGAGTGATTAGAGAAACCCATTCAGTACCTCCAGCCCCCGTCAACACATCCTGATGCCCTGCCTCAGAACCCCTATCCTCTGCAAGAATGGGAGGTGAGAGGAGGAAGAAGGAATTACAATGGGGGAGTCAAGAATTTCAGATGTAGGGGCGCCTGGGTGGCTCAGATGGTTGAGCCTCTGCCTTCAGCTCAGGTCATGATCTCCAGGTCCTGGGATCGAGCCCCACGTTGGGCTCCCTGCTCAGCAGGGAGTCTGCTTCTCCCTCTCCCTCTGCCTCTCCCCACTGCTCCTGCTCTCTCTCTGTCTCTCTGTCTCAAATGAATAAAAAAAAATAAAAATAAAAAGAATTTCGGATGCAGAAAGGCAGAGAGAGAGGGAGGTGCAGACGGAAATCAAGAAAAGAGCACCCTAGAAATAGTTGAGAGTCTGCACTGGGTGGTGCCTTCTCCCTGACGCCTCAGTTTTCCTTGAGGCTTATCTTCCTTCTTCAATTTCTTTTTTAATCAGGTTCTGCTGTCTGAAGCCTCTGTTCCATGTCCAGCCCAGAAGAGATGCTGCCCCCTCCTCGAACCAGTGACCCCAGGGCCCCTCTTTTCCCTCTCTGCCTATTAGTGCCTCAGAAGGCTTGGGGGCTGGACTCCCTCTCTTCCCTCTGGCTCTAGCCCCTCCTGGAGATGGGCTCAAGGCAGCAGGACTGACCAAGTGACTACTGGTTGGCCAGAGGAGCTCAGCTGAAGCCCTGGACACTCAGATCTGAGATAGGAGTTTTCTGGGAACCTGGAAGGCGTTCCCTTCTCCTGAATGACGGTCTAGGTGCCATCTGTTTTTAAACTCTTAACCTGGAACTCCTTAAATGGGGTAGGTGGGTGAGATTACCAAAGCTGAAGCCGGCTTTGCTGAGAAGCTCCTTACCTCCCTGCCCTTCTCCTTTTTCCTCCTGGAATGAACTGAAACAGAGGTCAAGCAGGGGATGGGAGGGTGACCACTGCCTAGTCTCCTCTTTCTCTTTAGATCTCAGACCTTCAGCTCACGGTCCCTCGATATCTGCCACTACCAGCTCTTTGTCTAGTAGGCCTCTAACCCTGTTTCTGCAGCACTGTGAGTTCTCCAACATCTTTTTCTTTTTTAATTAAAAATTTAACTTAAGATGAGTTCTCTTAATTATCCCCCTCCTACTACCTCTACCTTTAGTCCCATCCCCAGTAGGAACCTTATTGTTTCCCATTGAATGAGAGCTAAGGTAAGAAGTGGGTCTTAACCTGATGGTACCCCATTTAAGTCTTGGGGACCTGGCCTGCCCTCTGCCAATCTCCCTGCTGGCCCAGGTGAGGAGGAAGAGGGATCTGGAGAGAAACTCAGAATGCTGCAAAACTAGGAGGTGTGTCTCAGAGTGGACTTCCTAACCATTGAGATTGAGAGGGTAGGTTGAAAACAATCATCTGTGAGTTTAGGGATCTTAAGATTCTCACCACATGGGAGCAGGGATACCTCTAGAGCAAAGGATTCTCAACGTAGGCACTTCTGACATTTGGGTTGGATAATTCTTTGTAATAGGGGACTGTCCTGTGCATTTTAGGGTGTTCAGTAGTGTATCTGGCCCACCCTAGTTAGGACAACCAGAAATGCCCCCAGATATTGCCAGGTGTCTCCTAGGAGGCAAAATCACCCCCAGATGAGAGCCACTGCTCTAGACTCAAGGTATTTTTCTTTAAAGTGTTTTCCCCACCCTACCCCCATCCCATTATTCATCCTAAGCCTGAGCCATAGATGAACCAGGCCCTCTTGCAAAGTAGGCTCTATAGGGCTGCACATAATGTCTGAAACAGTCCTTTATTCAGTGTGTTGCTTGTGCTTGCATGGGTTCATGTCCCTGATGGATGCGTACTGTGCTTCTCCATTCTTGTTTGCAGGAGGGGTTCCTGCAGTGTGGAGGCAGGAACAGAGTATGGCGAGATTGGGGAAGGGAGAGAGGAAAAGCAGTAGGGCCACAGACACCCAGGTTTATCCTCTGCAAACTTTAAGCTCTATTTCTGTGCCCCAGTCCCAGAACCAGACACAAATAAGACTCAGGGAGTTTTGTCTGAAGACCAGGTCCCACTCCCCACCTGGCTGAAGAGTCTGCGTTAGGTGGGAAAATAATGCAGGAGCAGGGTCTTTAGGCAGTTTTTCTTCTCAGGTGTTTTTTCTTCTGGCCCCTCCCTTGCAGGGTGGTTAGGAAGGCAGAACATGACCAGTGAGCTCCTCCTGCTCTGAGACAGGATGGGGGTCTCTCATTAGCTCAGCAACAAGAAGCATCTTGATGGTGAGGGGGGTCAGGAAGGTGGGAACTAGGATCCACTCTGCTGAGTCCACCATCCATCCAGTTTGCCCCACCTATAGTGACACCTTCTAATTTTGTTCCAATTTCAGTGTATTTCCTGCCACTTTTCAGGGTCTAAGGTTGGTCATACATTCCCAATTGACTGTTCCGATCTACCTAGTTGTTCTGAAAGTAGCTCATCTTGTCCTAAAGTAGCTTAATAGCCTGAGGGCTATAGTCAATCTGAAGGGTTCACAGGATAGGGGAGAAGGATGGGGGACGCATGGACTCTGGTCACCCCGATCTTCCGCCTTGTCCTAACGCCTCTTCTTTGGACACAGTCGTCTTTGGTATTCTCTTGCCTTTAGCCACCTTTTCTAACGTGTATGCTACCATCACTTGAACAATACTTAAAAGTGATGGGAATGGGTTTGAGAGTCATAATTTATATTAAAATGTGTTGGACTTTTAAATACATTTTTCAAATAAAAAATGTTTAAGCAAAATAGTCACAGAGTAATCACTACAGGCATGTTTTGGGTCAAAGGATAAATATGGTTGATGAAGGTAACTGCTAAAAAGTAGCTGACATGGAATTTTGTGCCAACATCACCCTTTGCAAGGAGAGAAGGCCAAGTATTGTGGAGGCAAGGAGAAGACCACCATCATCTTTCAAGGGCTCAACTCCCTGTTCTTCCTGTTCCCTCCTCTTGGCATTCTTCTGAGATTTTTCAAGTCTTTAAAGAATCACTTGTTTAAAAACAACTTTGCAAATGAAGAAGAGGAGCAACATCAACATTTTGTCCTGGGGTGGGGGGGAGAGTATAAAATACGCTGGGGGCAAGGGAAGGGATCAGGCCCGATGCTGCTGGTTACACAGTTCAGTTTTAAGGTTCAAGAGATTTCTGGTCTCCACCCTCAGATACCTCTGTAAAAAGACACAAGACCAAACAATTTTTTTTTCTAGTTTTGTTTTTCTGTACTAAAAATATCCAATGGGTGCTGGGATCGAAAGGGGTGGAAAGGTTGAGATGCTGACACCTGTTGCGGATGAAGTGGCCATTACCTGCGGTTTCTCTCTATCTGGGTAAGGAAACAAAATAGAGAAAAAGGGCAAATATTATAACTACATCTATATTCTTTTCCCTTCCTTGCTTCATCTCCCTCCCCAGAAGCCCTCATTCCTTCAGCACCACTGACCCCTGTTTATGCTTCTTTTTTATACTGAACGGTATTGGATACCCAAGGAGAAAGATAAAAACTGGCAAAACGACAGACCACGTATACTATTTTATTGTCCTTCCCTTCTCCCCAAAGTTCCTGAAATCCTGTCAATTGAGAATATTTTATCCAATCAGAGCCTTTGGTAGTTCATTTGGTAAAGCAGAGGACTATCCTTCCTGAAGAATTCTTAAATTGCTGGAAATAATCCCAGGGGTTCTTTGGGATAGTGGTGGTTAGGGGCATCAGCACTAGGGTCAACCAATCCTGTTGTGACTGTCATTCACTAGCTTTGTAAATCCCTGTTCCTTCACCTGTGAAGTGGGGATAATTCTACCTCACAGCATTGTGAGGATTGATCCAGGTCAAGTGCACATAGTAAGACCTCAAATATTGGCTGTTGTTACTATTAAATTGCATTAATAAACAGAACTATTAATATCTTCCACATCTATTATCTGCATCAAGCATTGTTGATACATCTCTAATCTTCACAATTTGGGCAATAATCCTCCCATGACCAATGATACACATTGCCCATTAACCAACCAGCAGTGGCTCAAGAAATAGGTGGACTCAGTGGCTAACGATGTGAGTAACCAGTATATTATGCATCAGTGACCAAACGAGGTAAGTAACACCTCATGCAAACACTTACTGGTTGCATCTCTGTGAACACTGCAGACAGACTGTTCCAAATATCCTCCAGCCCGATCCTGACCCGTCTCCAAAAAGCAAGGGCTGGACTGGGGCTGGGGCTGGGGCCAAAGAAGAGGAAGGGGGTGGGTCTGATTCTAGAGCTGAGGGGGGGTATGGGAGTGGTGGTGGTGGTGGTGGTGGTGGTGGTGGTGGTGGCGGTGGCGGCGGCGGTGGTGGCGGTCTGAGTGGTGCAGCGGGTGTCAGAGCAGAGATCGGAGTCCAGAGGGCACTCCTCCCGAAGCCGGTTGCAGGGGCACTTCTCGTAGGTACAAGGCCGGTGCTCTGTGCGCAGCTGGCTCAGCGCGCCAACACGAAGGCGCCCAGAAAGGCCCTGCAGCTGCCCGGCCCGGGACCGGCTCATGGTGCCCGACCTGCAGTGGCAATGCCACGGGCCCCAGGGCATCAGCACCAGCCGCAGATCCTCCGGAGGTGGTAGCGCTGTGTACGAGGGCTGTTGCCACCGGTTTGGGGTGGACCCTGCTGTTGACCACTGGCTCAAGGTATTGTCAGGGTGCATTGTGTCCCCAGTAGGCTGCCAGCTTTTGGTCGGCAGGTCTGAAGACATCCTGATCTCAGGCTCCTGGGTATTTGCTTTAAACCTTGAGCTGGGCACCCTCGCTGTATTGTAACTCCTGCTGAGAGACGCTGCAGTGATGTTATTCTTTCTGGCGTTAATCACAACCCCCTCTTCCAAAGACTCATCCTCCTCGGCCGACGACACAATCGACTTGCTGACGCCTGTGGCCACTGTGGAGGCCAAGAGCTCCGCAGCAGCCGGGCCGGCCAGGCGGTCGGCACTGGCCCCGAGGTCATCCTCATCCTCTATTGTTACCTTCATCCTCCTGGGACCACCGGTCCGGAGGGTGGTCGGGGGGCGGCGGGACATGGGGACCCCGAAGCGGAGACTGGCCCGCTGCGTCTCGGTGGAAGTCAGGCCTTGGGCCCCCGCCGCCCGGGGCCCCAGACTCAGCAGCAGGGCCCAGAGCAGCGCGCCGGCGGCGGGGACCATGGGGCCGGCCGGTGTGCGGCTGAGTGGGAGGCCAGCGAGGGTGGCCGGGACTCCTACCTTCTCTCGCTCCCTTCCGCTCTCGACCTGGCGGGTCGTTTGAACCGCGGCCCGCGGAGGGTGGGGGGAGGGGGACTCCTACGCGCGCGCCACGCCCCTCCCCCAGGCCCTCGCGGAGCAGACCCGGGTATGAGCTATTTCAGCTTAGGAACCACTGCGGCCAGAACTCCGTGCCAGAACCGACGGACGCATTGTGATGTAAGGGGCCCGGGCAAGTAGGGCACTTCCTTGGAGCAGGGCTTAAATCTCGCATCGCAGTTTATTAACCGCTACAGATCTGAATTGACTCAAGAGGACAAAAGTACAAGTTTTGAAAGCACTCCTTCCCAGACTCACAGGCAGCAGCTGTGACAAAGAAGGAAACCGCGGTTCTTCAAGATTTAGGGAGCTGACTCCTGGTTCCCAGCAGGCTGCGTGGTCAGTTAAGCCCTGCCCTCCCCTCCACCTCTCACGGAGCTTCACAGACTGCTAGAATGCCCCAGGTGGAAAGGGTCTTAGCACCTTCATTTACAGGGGAGGAAAAGGACACTCAGAGAGAGGCAGTTATTTGCCCAAGGTTCTGCAGCTGAAGCAGGACCAAAACCCACAGCCTTCCCCTTTCCTGCACAAGATGCTGCTACATGCACCCCTCTAGCTGAAATGATGATCACCAGGCAGATCAGGTTCCGGACCTTGGAGCCCTGCTTCGAAGGCAGGGTCATGAGAGGAATGACACCCCAGTGAAACGTGAAGGTCCAGTGGTACTGGAGTTGAGGATGAGATGGTTTAGGGAACAGCCCAGATGTTTCAGGGTTAGGGCATAGGCAGATCAATCTTTGCTTGGTTCTAAGGCCCTTGGTTCCTGTCTTCCTCTAGGTCCCTCCTGAGCCATGGAGATCCCGGTCCAGCCTAGGAGAGAAAAACAAAAAAATAGTTCAGGAGCAGGACCTAGGTTTTACTCACTGGTCTGGGAGAGAAGCCAAAGAATTGGAAGAGTCTGAAGATTGGGTGCTTGAGCTGGTGGTCATCAGGCTCCTTTGTTCCCTAGTACCTCCCCACTGGGTATTTTCTCTTCACTGCCCTTCTTGACTTCTTAACTTCTATGGCTGATCTCAATCTCCTCTAAGTTCTGTGCTGTGAATATTCGTTTATTCTCTGATGCCTCAGCACTTATATGTATAGTTTTTTTTTCATTTGTTCTTGTTGGATGCAAGCCTTAATTTCTTCTCTGGGTGGGTGCAGTTTTCCCAGATATACCGAAGTGTGTGGAAGCAGGGCCTCTATCTTTTAGTTCCTCTGCATCTCCCCCAAGGCATTAAGAAAGCAGGAACTGGCTTTATACATCCCACCCCAAACTTTCCTCAAGCTTGGGACTCACTGTCTGACAGCTTCAGGGATGTGAACCTGATCCAAGGAGATGAGCTGGGCCAGCTCTCCCAGGCTGTTCAGAAAACGGATCTTTCGTGTGAACTTGGAACTGAAAAGAGAGGATAAACCAAGTTACTGGGAAGAGGGTTCCTGGAGACCCTTACAAAGGGAAATGTGGCAAGCAGAGCGTGGTTAAGGCTAGAAAGAGCCAGGGTGGGGCAAAATCTTCTTAATCTTGATTTGGAACATGGGGGCAGGGAGGTCCTTGGCCTCAGAGCTGGTACCTGATGAAGGGCCGAAGCAGTGCCAGGAATGCCTTCACGTACCAGGTGGCGTGGACAACCACCAGGGCGCGCAGGTTTTTCCGGAGCCTGCAGAATAGGAAGGAGATCATTCTATTCTTCTTCCACCTTCATGCCAGATGATCAGGTGGAGCTATGTTCTGTGCTTTAACTTCCTTCACATCTGCAGTTTCTAGATTTCTCTGGCAGTTGGGTCTAGTCCCCACTCCTTGGCCTGTAATCTGAGCTCCACCCATTGAGTTTAGCCCTTCGTGCTCCCGATTTTTAGGCAACTCCCTTGCCAGAATCCCTCTGCCCCATCTCCCTCCTGTGCCCTACCCTCACATAAATTCTTGACTACTCCCCTCTTCCCATGCCCCCCACGACCAGGACAAAAACAAAAAAGAATGAGCTAGAAAAGTGAGCAAAGGGAAGATGGGGGAAAGAAAAAGGGAAAAGGAACATCGCGGGGAACAAAGCCATATGGGTCAGGGATGAAGGCGGAGAGCAGCATACGATGGCGGCCTGGGCGGCAAACTAAATGGCGAGACGGGGAGAAAAGGAAGGGGTACATTCTGTGTGGCCGGCAACACGCCACACCGATTTATTGGGTTTTCACCATGGCCATTGGAAAAGGCATCATCGTTGCCATCTTGCAGAGAAGGAAACTGAGTCCCAGGGAGGTTAAGTGACTTGCCCAAGGTAAATGATAGAGCAGGTAAATGACAGAGGCAAGATCTGAAACCAGACTTCCCTGACTCTGAGAGTTCAGAAGACAGGAGAGGCCTGGTAAGGGTTGTAGAGGGACAAGGAAAAGAGGAAGGGACTAAAATGGAAGAGGAAAGAATGGAAACAGGGAAAGAGAAAGTGCAGCGGGAGTTGCAGCCGTCCTGTCCCCGTGGCTCACCGCCGGTCCAGAGTGTGGTAACACTGGCGCATCCAGCCCAGAGGTGGGACCTGGGCCCTACTCGTGCCTCCACTCAAGTGAACAAGCAGGTAATTTTCAGCGACCAGCAGCTCCAGAGTTCCCACCATATACCTGGGGGGAGACACAACTGTCAAGGGAGGTACACGCTTGGGGTTGTGGGGAGCGAGAGGGATTATTGTAGACTCTGCAGTCAGCTGCTGATCGTGCAGGGGGTTCTTTTTTTTTTTTTAAGATTTTATTTATTTGACGGGGGTGGGGGAACACAAGCAGGGGCACGGCAGAGGGAGAGGGAGAAGCAGGATCTCCACTGAGCAGGGAGCCTGACGACGTGGGGCTAGATCCCAGGATCCTGGGATCACGACCTGAGCCAAAGGCAGACACTCAACCAACTGAGGCACCCAGGCGCCCCAGGGTTTTTTTTTTTTTCCTTTTCCCTCCCTAACATCCCCCTGGAGCCCTTCAGGGCTTCCACCTAACCTGAACAAGTGCTCCATGACATAGGTATAGTTGGGGATGCTGCTGCTCGGTAGGTAACAGGAAGCGAAGACAATAACAGCGTTGAGGCCATCACCATGGTAACCTGGAGAGGACAAAGGGAAAATTCAGTCCACAACTATGTAGGACAGTACATCTGTTGAGGCTGAGGGACTCCGAGGATCTCTGGAAGTTACGGAAAGGATTTTGAAGCCAGGAACTGAGTTTCCAACTTCGGCATTTGATTCAAGAAGTCACAGTTCTCCCCCCTCCACGTATGCGAGCCATTACCTCCATGAGAGAGGGCTTTCTTGTAGAGCTCAATGACAGTCATGTCCACTCGCTGCTCCCGCTGTCCTGTCCGGAACACCCTCCAGTGACGGCCATCTTCTCCAACCACATCCCACACACAACCCCGGCCCAGCCTTTCTGCTGCCTCATTGACCCCCAGACTCTCTGCCCGGGGCAGGTCATCTGAAAGAGAGGGATGGGGAAGGCTCGATAAGGCACGGTACACGCCTTCAGTATCTTCTACCTTCCCCAGGTTCCTAGAGTTGATTGCTCTAACCGCTCATTCCTCAGTTTTTTTTCTAGGACTCTAGCCCTAGTTTGTCCAATTAATCCAGTGCCTTGCTGGTTTCTCTTTCCTATGACTCACGATCCTCACTTTTTCACTAGACACTGGCCCTGAGGTAACCCTGCACTATGGTAGGTCCATGGCCCTTGCCAGTATTAGTTTTTTTCTAGATTCTTTCTTTCCACGCCTTTCCTTGGGTGAGCTCATCTGTTCCCATGTCTTCAATAACTACCAGTAAGGTGATGATTCCAAATTTGCCCCTCTAATCCATGTCCCTAATGCTTAGAGTGGACATCTTTAGTTTGTGTCTTTCTGTCATCTCCAAGCCACCAGACCCAAGTGTAATTCGAACTCATTCTCTTCCTCCTCTCTCCCATATTTCCTTTCTGGATGAATGACTCCATCCATCTAGCTGGCTGAGAGAGAAAACTGGTATCAAAGATTTTCTTCTCTGTCAGCCCTCAAGCCAACTGGACCCCAAATCTTCTTCCATATTTCTCCATTATATTCTCTTATCATTCTTTCCACTACTACTGTCCTGATTCAGGTTCTTAGCATTTCTCACCTGGACTTAGTGCTAGCCACCTAACTGGTTTCCCTGTCTCTAGTCTGTTTACTCCATTCCACCCTCTACCCCACAGCTTGAGCAAGCTTTGTTTTCTACCCTAGCTTTCCTACTCAAATGGCAATATACTATACCCACTAATTCTGCATGACCCTTCCATAGCAATGGAAACAGCTGCCTCATCTTAAAAAATGGTTGTCTAGGGGCGCCTGGCTGGCTCAGTTGGTGGCGTGTGCGACACTGACCCTTGATGGTGGGGTTGTGAGTTTGAGCCCCATGTTGGGTGTAGAGATTACTTAAAAAATAAAAATCTTAAAAAAAAAAAAAAAAAGCTTGCCTAGTATTTAGTATTCCATTGCATGGATGCACCATATTAGAATCAATACTCTACTGACGGACCTTAAGTTTTTTCCAACCTCTTTAGATCCATTAAATCTGATCATGTTACTCCCTTGATTAAAACCACTCAGTGATTTCTCATTGCCTACAGGATAAAATCTTAACTCCTCAGTGTGGAAGCAAGGACCTCCATGATTTGACTCCTGCCAACTTAACACAGCACTCTGATTCAGAAGTTCAGGTGACAACTTGGACATGTGATTTGTGTCTGAAGTCGAGGGCAATCTTGTGGGTGAGCCCTTAACCTGTGGGGTCTGTCCTAACTCCTGTCAAGCACCACAGGTGAACTCTAGGATGCCCTGTTGATGTCTGGAAAAGTGGAGAAGTGGTTGGTGTGGGTAAAATCCATACATTTGGTGTCGGAAGTGTCGTGAGTAGAGAAGAAACAAAGTTTTCCTTAATATCATAATACTTAATACTTTGAATTCCCCAACATGTCCAACATGCCCTGTTCCTACCCAAGTTGTTTCTTCTACCTAGAATGCCTCCCCAGCTACCTGATAAAGACCAGCTCAGAATCGCCTCTACTGTGAAGTCTTTGCTAATGCCTCTCAGGCAGAACTGATCTTGTCCATATCCCTGCTGACCGTCCCCTATACATATGTAGACCATAATCTTCAACTACACTTATTTGTATATGTGTTAATTTCTTACTAAACAGAGAACTCCCTGAGGGTAGGACGGATCTTACTCACCCTTAGAACTCGGTTCTCGCCCAGTAATAGCATGTAACAGTCACTCAATAAAAGCTTCCTAAACAAAGGACCCTCCCCACCCCCTACTGACTACTCTCACATTGCATCTACAGACTCTACCTTTCCGTTCTGAGGAAATTAATTTTGCTGACCTTACCACTTGGTCCCCACCTTATTGTTTCTGACTTTCGTCCCATTAAATCCACCCTGAGCTTCAACTCTAGCTTCCACTTGTACTGGCTCAGGCCTCAGGTTTCTTTCCCACCTTCCCATTCAAACTCATGCCCACTGTCCAGCTGCTCCGAGTCTGACGGGGTCTCCACTTCATCTACGTCCAGGTCAGAACTGCCATCAGGAGAGGAAGGTTCGGAGCACGTGGGAGAAGTTCCGTCGCCTCCAGTCCCCTTAGTCAGATTCAGTCGCAGCTCTGGGGCAGAAAGACGCTTACGCATGGGACGTAGGCCACACAGGGCTAAAGTGCTGGGAGTACCTGGGGTCAGGAGAGAGGAGAAAAGAATAGAAAAGTATGTGTGTGTTGGCAGGGGAGGCTGGAATTCCTGCATATGGTAGTGATATATGGGGTGAATTCTAAAGAACTTAACGGGATATTTGAGGAAAGAGCAGGGGAACCACAAACGGATGAGGGCGGCACAGCCCTTCACTGGCCTAGAATCAAGAACTTGAGGCCTACCTGTCTGTGAGTCTCTCTCAGGATCGTCAGGATCTTCAGAAGGGTCCACTTCTTCAGGAAGAAACCTAGAGGGGAAAGATTACAAAGGGGCAGAAATGCAGGTGAAACGAATCAAGCCAGGTATCAGTTTATCAATCCTCTCGCCAAGGCACAATTATTATTATTATTATTTTTTAAGATTTATTTATTTGAGAGAGAGACAGAGAGTACACAAGCCAGGGCTGAGGGACTGGTGGGGAGGAGGCACAGAGGGAGAGGGAAAGGGGAAGCAGACTCCCTGCTGAGTGCAGAGCCCAAGGCGGGGCTTGATTCCAAGACTCTGAGATCATGGAATCAACTGAAACCAAGAGTCAGAGGCTTAACTGACTGAGCTACCCAGCAACCACCCCGCCACGATTTTATCTTATCTTATCCCCTCTGCCTTCTTTGAACCCCTCCTTCCTTCAAGTCCTAATTCATCCTTCCGGCCAGCCATTCATGAGCATCCCTCACAGTCCTCACCTGGGGAATTCTTCATCCTGCCATTCCTCCTTCAGCTCCAGTCCCCCAAGTCTCAGGGATGCGGCTGGCCCCACTGCTTCAGCATTCTCCCTGGCCCTAAGAGTCCCCGGGGGGAGGGGGTGATCATGAGACCAACTAGGCAGTGTCTTAAGGGAACTGGGCTGTATGTAGGAGATACTGGAAAAGACGTCAGAGCTTGTCTCCGGGACATACTTCTACCACATCCACCACTTCCTGGAGACAGATGAACCCTCCTGTGGGGCTTAGGAGCAGAGGGAAGATGGAATGTCCAGCTAATCGTATCTACCTCTGTGGCGTTGCTCCGCCTACAGAGTGGGTAGGGATATTCCACATTACACCTGGCTGGAACCTGACAGACCTGCCCAGCTGTCACCAGGCAGAGTTGGGGAAGATGGCACCTCGTCAGGCCTGCCTTTCCTCCACCACACTGGGGAGTGGTGAGGGAAAACCATGGCAGAGGTGGAGGGGTGGGGGAAGAAGGTAAGGAGGGAGACAGATTTGCTGGGAAGGAGTACCTGCACCTAAATTTCTTTCTAGGTCAGCTTTCCAGAGGGCCATTCTGGGGAGTGGGTGTTAGAAAACAGACAACAGGCACAGTTGACACAAAATAGAGAAGCTTCCTTTAAAAACAAAACGATAGGGATTTATCCTGAAACCCCCAGTTCCCCATTTCCTACCTAGAGCGACCCTACCCCTTCTCTGCAAATTCATTCTCTTGCAGTCACATCTCTTCCAGGAAGCCAAGATTTGCCCTGGTCAGAGCTGGACGGTGGGAAAGTCCCTCAAGACTATTCGTTGCTTATTTCCAATCAAGTGAGCCAGATCTTACTTACCCAAGGTCTAACGTCTTTTCTCCCGCTTCTTGCGTGGTTCCCATCTTCACACGTCTTCCTGTCTCCCTTAAACACTTGCAGCTGTCTGGGAGCTGGTTGTCCCAGGTCCCCAGCACTTCTGTGTTCTTTTTCTCTGTCTCACTGTTGCTCTCGCCTCCAAGGCGGAGGGAAGTATGGAAGGGAGGTAACCTCACCTTCAAACAGGTTTTGCCACCTCCCTTCCTTTCCCTTCCCAAGCAGCAGGTTTGCCCAAAAGAAAAACCCTGCCTATGTGGGGGCGGGTTTTAGGGAAGAGAGGACATTTTCTAAAGTGGCTAGTCTTGGGGGAGTCGAGGAAGGCAGTTTGCTTTCCCTCCCAGACTCCTTATAACTTCTGGAAGCTGCTCTTTAAAAAAAAAGAAAAAGAAAGGAAAAAAAAAAAGGAAATGGTAAAAAACATTTTGGTTTTAAGACTATGCTTTTTGAGCATAAGCAAGATTGGGAACGCCGTTATTAAGAGGGTTCTGGAAGAAGAAACAGATGAACGGCCGAGGATAAGGAGAGATGGAAGACTGTTGTTCTTCATTCCCAAAAAAAAGTTAATGGAGACATTCCATACAGCAGGAAGAAGGGAGATGAATCTTGAGGAGGCTGAAACCATTATCAGAGGTAAGAAGAGACAATAAGGCCCCAAACAGGAAAAAAAATGTATTTAATACTTTAACAAAATGCAAAATAAAGTACCCAAGTTACAAAACATAAATTCCTTTGGTTCAATAATCACACCACTATTTTTACCTTCCAATGGCTACAGACATCATCCCCTCAAAGTGAAGTCACACCATCCCCCTCATACTGAAGACATCATGCCAAAACTGTTTCACGCACCCCCCCATTCAGTGGAACCGCGGGCAACTTACATGAAGCTGGGCTGTGGGGCAAGAAAAAGGGGAACAGGTTGGTCTGAAGGGAAAAGGGAGACTCTACACATGCAGAACAAGTCGATGGGGGAGTTCTCTGCTGGGTCACTATGGTATGAATCATACCGCCGTACATGCTACGTGAGGCTGAGTCCCTTGGTACAATCACATATAAATACACACAGTTCAGCCACCCTGAGCATTCCCAGGGAGAACAGAAACAAACAAACCAATACAGAGAAGCAGGGAGAGAAGCAATGGCACCAAGAGGCAGATCACAGAATACCAGAGAACATCCAGTCCAGATCCTTAGTTTTACAGACGGGGCGAATGAAGCCTAGAGAAATGAAGTGTCTTACCAAGAGACCCACAGTTCATGGCAGTTGGTATTAGAACTCCATACTTTCTTTCAACGTGAGCAAGAAGAGAACAGGATGGAAGAGAAATTGCCGGGCCGCTAAGGCAGGGCCCAGAGCCGGGCTCTCACTGCAGTTCTTCTGTCTTTTGGGAAGAGTACCTATGTGGTCTTAAGGCTTTCCTGGGTGTCGCCCAAACTCTCAAGCACCAGGGGTCTTCTGGGTCTTTCTGGGGTCCCTGTGGCTCTGGGACCGAGGGATCCAAAGAAACTGAGAGCCAGGCCGGTTGACCAGGACGGAAGATAACGGTCTTTTAGCTGCTCCCCACTGATCTTAAAAGAGTCATAATCAGCTCAGAATACAAATGTAGCTACCTCAGCCTCGGCTACCGTCACCTAACTGGGGACAGAAAGAGGAATCATGGAGCTGGATTCTGCTGAAGGATGAAAACGGAATAGGAGTTTGCAAAGCACACTCTATTTTCTATCTAGCTGAATGAAGAAGAGGATAAATGAATACACGGAGACAATGGATGTTTGGTTCCATGAGAGATACTGGTTCTGTCACAGAGCCTTACTGAGGGTACACCTTCTTGTGCCGCTCTGCTGGAACTGTGCAGGTATCATACTGTGCCCCTGGCCAGGGAAATACAGGAGAGTCAGCGCAGATTCGAAGATTTAAATTAAATAATACGATTTGTCTGATGGGTAGAGATCTGCAGAAAAGGCAGGAAGCCATCCCCAGAGCAGCTCTTTTCTTTCACTTCTTTCTTCTCCCCGGTTCATGAACACAGTACACCAGATCCCGGAGCCATGAAGACGGAACCGCCGACACATCTCAAAACATGCATTTGAAGTGGTTCAAGCAACCTCTCTCACCATCGTGTCCCCTCCCAGCAGTCACTTTTTAGACAGGGAGGCAGCAGTCGACTGTGACTGCGAGATCTGACTGCACTTCTCAAAGATGACCTCGGCTGAGAGTTTAGGCAGCCCCTGATCCAGAGGGCACTCATCCACCAAGCTGTTCATGGGCGTGGGGGGCAGTGGGGGCTCCTCCTCATCTTGACTCAGTCCAGGAACCAGGGAGTTACCTGCCCTGTCCAATTCCTTGTCTGCCTGCTCCCTGCACACACCCTCTGTCTCACGCTGCCCTGAAGGGATCTTCATGGAGTCAAAATACGCTGACAGGGCCTCCTGGAGCAGAGGCAGAAGTTTCTTCCGAGAGACCTGGGTGTTGCCCTGAAGATAGGCTTGGAGGTGAGGGTGGGTGCTTGGGGCAGGGGTTAGCTTCAGGGATGGAGAGTGGGAGTGTTCCAGCACTCCACAGATCTAAAGAGGAGACAAGATGGGGAGATGGTACATGAGGTGCGGAAGCAAACAGCTGCGGTTTCTAAGATAGAGACTTCTCTTACAGAGAAACATTTTTTTTTTAAATTAAATCATCCAGAGTTCAATATTATTGCTTCAGAAAAAGGCACATTAGCTAATACACATAGTATTTGGAAACAGAAGAAACATTTGAGATCATATATTTCGTTTTATTGATAAGTAAACCCAAGCCTGAAGAGCTTAAGTATCTGAGAGCAAAATCCCGTAGATGATGGGAGAGGCTGAACCACAACCCAGGACCCCCAGCTCCTGACCTAGCGTTGTTTCAAGTGCTTAAAAACTTGATCTCCATCCTTAGTTACAATGGGACAAGCATCTAGATTGAAGTCAGGGGCAAGACAGAGGCAGAAAGAATGAGCAGATCAAAGTGGGGGTGGAAGGTATTCCAGGCACAGTGCCGAGTCTGACCATTTACAAATATCATCTCATTGAATCGTTACCACTACCTTATAAGATGGGTACGGGTATTACCCTCATTTACAGGTAGGGAGACAGAAGCTCAGATGGATTAAGTAATTGCCTGAGGTCATAGTTTGAACGAAGCAAAGCTGACACTTGAACCCAGGTCCACCACTAAAGCCAGTGTTCTAAATCACTCTTTTATATAATTTCTACCATAGGAGGGAGAGGAGAAGGGAGGGCACACTGTGAGAAGAGGGGTGCAGTGGGGAACCTTCAGGTATCTGCACAGCTTCAGAGGACAGCACAAAGGGGGTGTGGTGGGGAGAAGGCAGGGACATTTCAGAAGGTGGGAGAGGCACTTCCTATGGCCAAAGCACCCTTGCCTTCATGACATGACTAGTAAGAGCCACTGTTTGCTGCCTGCTTACTCTGTGCCCCGCAATGTGCTTTACATACGATCTTGTGTTTAATGATCACACCAGACTAATCAGTGGTGATATTATGCCATGTACAGACTCAGAAGTCAATTGACTTGCCTGAGCTCAAGGAGCAGGTAAGTGGCAAATCTGGGAGAGAAAACATGTCCTTCTGCCTTTTAAAACTATAGTTCTTGGGGCACCTGGGTGGCTCAGTTGGTTAAGCATCTGCCTTCAGCTCAGGTCATGATCCCGGGACCCTGGGATCAAGCCCAGAATTGGGCTCCCTTTCAGCAGGGAGTCTGCTTCTCCCTCTCCATCTGCCTGCCACTCCCCCTGGTTGTGCGCTCTCTCTCTCTGTGTCAAATAAATAAATAAAACTGTAGTTCCTTCCACAGTGCCAAACTACCTTCCACTAAATGAAATTACATTTACTTCCAGAAAAGGAAAGGGTGACATAACCTTCTCTGGAAGCAAAAGATTATCTGACTGTATGCAGACCAGTCTTTGGTAGTCCTCACACTGCCCAAGAAATCCCAAACATTCCTGGACTGTCTTAAGCCCACTCTTAAATTCTTCCCTGGGCTAATCAGTAACCAACAGAGGAAAAGAAAGGGGAAGTAGTGGGAAAAGTGGCCAAACAGATCAGGAAAGAAAATAAACCTGCTCTTGGATTTCTTCTCTACAGAGTTAGCAGTAGATAGAGTAATTCATCCCTGCATGGTTAAGTAGTAGAAAAGGCATCTCTGGTGTTTCCCATTTTCAAGGCAATAGGGTAAAAAGAAAGGAACTGGTTTTCAGGGATGAGGAATTAATGATTAGACCAAGAATTGAGTTTTAACTCCAGATTTATAACACTGCTTTTTAATCTGATTTCAAGTTCCTTCAAACAGGAACTGTGTCTCTAATTGTCTTTGGAATCTTTCTTTCTCAACAACAGTATGATTAAGGATATTCACATGTAGAGAGAATGGGGAAAAGCGAGGAGGGAAGATTCGGGAAATACGTCAAGGGACGTCTGTGTAAATACAAGAACCAAGGGGTGCCTGGGTGGCTCAGATGGTTGAGCGTCTGCGTTTGGCTCGGGTCCTGATCTCCAGGTCCTGGGATCGAGTCCCATGTTGCGCTCCCTGCTCAGCAGGGAGTCTGCTTCTCCCTCTTCTTCTGCCTCTCCCCCTGCTTGTGGTCTCTCTGTCTCTCCCTCAAATGAATAAATAAAATCTTTAAAAAAAAAATACAAGAACCAAGGACAGGTCTTTTTTTTTTTTAAAGATTTATTTATTTGAGAAAGAGAGAGCTCGTGCACACATGCATGCAAGTGTGTGCCCACGCAAGGGGGTGGGCAGAGGGGGGGAATCTTGAGCAGACCCCCACTGAGCCCGATGTGGGGCTCCAACCCACAACCCATAAGATCATGACCTGAGCGGAAATCAAGAGTCAGACAATATACTCAACAGACTGAGTCACCCGGCGCTCCCCAAGGACAGGTCTGTACAGCACAGGGTGGTGCGTACAAGCAGAGCTCCGTAGGGACTTCAGGCTGTAGAAGGGACAGACTCACCGTCATTCGGAGTGCTGCATGGGGACAGAAAATAGCCAGCTGCCGCACTGGCTCATTGTGAGTGTTGAAAAAGATAGTCATGGTGACCAGGACATCACAGTTGTGAGACTGGCAGAAAGCATGGAGATCTGCAATGAGGCCAGACCTCTGCAGAAAGGCCTGAAAGAGAAGAAACAGGGCAGTGATAAGAGCTTCAGCCGGACCCTCTTTGTCACCAGCGACAAAACATGCTCACGAAGGGTTTCTTTCCATGTTAACCTGGGGCTTATACTCCATAAGAACAGTATCTCATATTGACTCTGTGCTATTTATGTGCTGGGAAGCAGCAGGTAGAACGGGGAGAATATAGGTTTTAGATTCAGAGAGAACTGGTTTGAAAATCAGCTCTATGACCTATTAGCTATATAATCAGGGAGTTGTATAGTAAGCTCCTCGGACTTGAGTTTTTTCATTTGTAAAATGAGGCTAGAACCTTTATCAAAAGTGATTTTTTTTTTTTTTAAGATTTTATTTATTTGACAGAGAGAGAGCGAGAGCAGGAACACAAGCAGGGAGAGTGGGAGAGGGAGAAGCAGGCTTCCTGTGGAGCAGAGAGCGTGATGTGGGGCTCAATCCCAGGACCCCGGGATCATGACCTGAGCCAAAGGCAGACTCTCAACGACTGAGCCACCCAGGTGCCCCAAAAGTGATTGTTTTAAAACTTAAAGCGTGATCATGTAAGGAACATGCCGGGCACATACAAGGCTCTCCTGTTCTTGCCATCAAACAAGCAAGGCCTTTGCCGCGGAGCTATTTTTATTCTAAAACAGAACAATGGGGCATACCAGTAACAACAGACACGGGATGCCTGCACCCTTGGCCCTTCGTTCTTTGCCAAACTCATCTTCTCCACAGTCTCAGGTAGTATTTTTTCTACTGGATGATACTGCCAGCTATTTCAGATCAGGGCTTTGCTCTATCCCTGGCATTTCTAATGTGTCGATTTGTACTGTGTCAATGTATGCTACTTGGCAAGCCTTCTCTGTTCTTATGTTTGTTTCTCAAACGAGGCAGCAAGGGGAAAGACCGGGCTCTTTTGTTTCCTTGAAATTACTTAGTATTTAGTAGAAAGCTGTACAGACTATGAGGGAATGTGTTCAGATCAGGTTGTCAAATGATGTAAATCAATATGACATGGAACCAGGTAGTGAAATACCATTGTCAAAGTTATATTCAGTCACCCAGTCAACAAAATTTACTGAGTACCCACAATTGCCACGCACTGCAAAGGTGCTAGAGATACAGCAGAAACAAAAGAAACAGGGTCCTACCTCTGGTGGAGCTGATAAACTACCAGACGAATATGGACAATAAGCAAGGAAACCATGAAATTGATTAGATCAGTCCATTAAGTGCTATGAACAAAATTCAAAAACTGTTAGATTTTTGAGCACAGAGAATATTATGTCAATTACAGTGGTGAGGAAAAACCTCTTAAAAGAGGAGACATCTGAATTAAGACCTGAGTGATAAGAGCTAGCTCTGCAAAGGCAAAAGCCAGTGCAAAGGCCCTGAGGTGTGAATGAGCTTAATGGTTCCAATGAACAGAAAGAAAATAGTGTGGCTACAGCAGTGTGAGTGCAGGAGTGGGGCTGGAAGGAGATGAGGTCGGAGAGAGAGAGGCGAGGGCCAGATCAAGGAGGGCCCTGTAAACCACAGCAGGGCCTTTAAATTCTATTAGGAATGCAAAGAGGGACACCTGGGTGGCTCAGTCAGTTAAGCATCTGCCTTCAGCTCAGGTCATGATTCCAGGGTCCTGGGATGGAGCCCTGTGTCGGGCTCCCTGCTCAGCGGAGAGCCTGCTTCTCCCTCTCTCTCTGCCTACCACTCCCCCTGATTGTGTGCTCTCTCTCTGTCAAATAAACAAACAAACAAATAAATAAAAATCTTAAAAAAAAAAGGAATGCAATGAAAAGGCAGCAGAGGGAGAAAGCTGATGTGATCGACTTACATCTTTTTTGTTTTGTGTTTGTTTTTTTCGGACCTACATCTTATAAAGAGATCACTCTGGCCGTTGTGGGGAGAGTGGTTTGTAGGGTGCAAAAGAAGTAGGGAAGCCAGTATGCAGCCTATCACAGTGGTGCGGTGAGAGGTCATGGACTGTGGGAGTGCCAGCAGACGTGACAGAAGGTACACAGGTACAAGATATATTATGGAGGGGAGCCAGGAGTGAGGAGCAAGGTTACGCACGTAACTGAGGGCTTTCTCTCCCACCCACACCTCCACTTTGCTCTTACCTCCAAATCCATATATATTGCACTAATGGCCACCTTGGTGTCTTGTCTGGAGATGGTCTTCTGATCCTTTCTCAGCATCTGCTCAGTGGTCAGTCCTAGACAATGGATTTGAGACCAGGGGTCAAACAAGAGAGCCCAGGGTCCCCAGACCAGGAAGGTGAGGACACCAAGACGGGTCAAGGATGAGGAAAAACACAGCCTCTCTTTGAGGGGCAATGAATAGGGGAGATAACCAAGAATGTAACTACATAAGAAAAAATTATTTTAAATAACTGAGCCACAATAGTTGCTGTTTCCCCTTTCTGCATAGTTTTAACTTTCTACAAGTACATGTGGTACTTTCCTTTTTTTTACGTCAACAGGTGGTATCTGGGTAAAAAATTATGGAAGTTATTTTTGTTCTCCTCCTTTGTCCTTTGTATATTCACCCTCAATGTTTCTCCTGCTTCCCTAAACAATCATCTAGATCTCACTCAGATAATTTAGTATTCCTTCAGCAGATTTTACTTATATACCTATATTCTCTGATTAGACCAGAAACCTGACACTCATATATTCCTCCTCTTCCTACCCAATAGCCAGGATAGAACAATCCAGTAAATGATTGATAAGTTCATGATCAGACTCACATACTACCTTGGTTCTCTCTGCTATAAAGCTTAAATCATTATGCATGCTCTGAAATTGTTTCAATGGTGTTCAAGAATACAATGAACAATCAGGGCACCCAGGTGGCTCAGTTGGTTAAGCAACAGACTCTTGATTCTAGCTTAGGTCTTGATCTCAGGGTCATGAGACCATGCTGAGCGTGGAGCCTGCTTAGGATTTTTTTCTCTCCCTCTGTGCCCCCACCCCCAAGTCCGCGCACTCTCTACTCTCTCTCTAAAAAAAGAAAAAAAGAATACGATGAACAAGTCTCGCCCATCTGTTTTCTCACGTGGAAGGGAAAGAAGTCAGTTTACTGTTTCATACCTGATATATCAAACTTTGCCTTTTGTAGAGAGTCAAAGATGTCATTCCTCTTGGGCAGATCTGGGAAGAGGGCCTCCAGTTTCTCCACATATTTGCTGTCTTTTGGGGTTGCCTTTCCAACTTTCAGGTCCATGTTGACACAATCCAGGATGATTGTTCCTGTGGAGACGAGACAAAACTCAAATCCTATGGCCTTCCATTCGCAACCACTAGAACACATACATAACCCTCAAACCAGATGGACATAATAGAGAAGACCGTGTGGCAAACTCACTGAAAACAAAACAAGAAACTGGGACTATGTCTTGAGTAAGACTTCCCCAATCCAAATTAAAATGTAGGCAGGAAAATGGGGAAAAGGCAGAAAGGGTGCCTGAGCACCCCAATCATCAGAGATCTTGAAACCAAGTTAGAGAGAGATGACCTCCCTTCTGTAGGCCAAATTCCATTAAAGAAACTTAGAAGTCAGAAGAGATAGTCTAATCCAATTCTCTCTCTCTCTCTCTCTTTTTTTTTTTTACAAATGGAAAAAATGAGAACAAGAAAGGTGAAGAAACTTGCGCAAGGTCACATAACAACCTCCTGGACAGGAATGGTATTAGAATCCGTTCCCTGCTTCTGTGGCTGGTTCTCTTTCCATCATACAATGCTGCAGTAGGCAGCCTCTAGGTCTGTTGTCCCGTGCTTCCTTTCTGCTTTCACCACAGCCATTTTTTTTTAAAGATTTTAATTATTTATTTGACAGAGAGAGAGAGAACACAAGTAGGCAGAGTGGCAGGCAGAGGGAGAAGCAGGCTGTCGCTGAGCAGGGAGCCCAACGTGGGGCTTGATCCCAGGACCCTGAGATCACTACCTGAGCCGAAGGCAGATGCTTAACCGACTGAGCCACCCAGGCGCCCCTCACCACAGCCTTTTAATGTCTAATTGTCCCCTGAAAGGACCCAGCCTTTGAAATGGACGGGATAGCTTGGAGAGGGTATGATCAAGCTGGAAGTCTAGACTTTTCCATTCTCGGGAAAACTGGGTGGCTCAGTCGTTAAGCATCTGCCTTCAGCTCAGGTCATGATCCCGGGGTCCTGGGATCAAGTCTCACATCGCTTCCCCCTCTCCCACTTCCCCTGCTTGTGCTCTCTCTGACAAATAAATAAATAAAATCTTAAAAAAAAAAAAAGAATGAGGATCTAGACTTAAAAAAAAACAAGAGACTTTTCCCCTCTCCCGACCAGAAAGACCAGAAAGCCACCCTCACCGTGCAGAAGGGCTGCAGTCTGCCTGTCCAAGATCTCTGGTGCCCCCTGCAGGATTCTCTCGGTCACCAGGGTAGCGCAGGACCCCACCAGCTCCACGGACACGGGGCAGGGAGGGCAGTGCCTCTGCTCGATGGGCCGATGGTCTAGCACCTCGGCTACCGCCTCTTCTAGGGCTGCGTCACCTCTGTGTGCGGAAGCGGGGGGTAGGGCAAAGAGAAGGAAAGATGGGTAGGGGCACTCCAGCCGGTTCTAACCAAATCTCCACCTCACCCATGAAGGAAAATGCACATCTTAGGCAAACATTCAGAACTTTGGTCACTTCTACCTCTGCCTCCCTGTTCTCAAGTCTTTTCTTACATGTTGTAACTGAAGTCATCTTTAAATAGTGTATAAGTGAATTTGGTGAAGTATCAGCTACAAGTATCTACAAGTATTTGATGTCCTTGGGAGTTGCCTTTCGGATTGACACGCTTGGCATCCAACATCTAAATCTCTCCTGTCATCTCAATCCACTTAATACCCAAATTCCACACAGTTCATCAGATTCCATGGCTTCTATCTTTTCTACACGCCCCCCACCACCACCATGGCTCTGCTACTGCCTTATTCTAGGCCCTCAGTATCTCTCATCTGGATTATTCCAACAGTTTCCTAACCAAAGACCGACTCCTGATCTTGGGGCCCCCCTGTGCTGTCCTCCACAAAGCTGCTGAATGATCATTTGAAAAATGCACATTTGATTTTGTTAGGATCTGGAATAAATCTAACTCCCAATAGTTCCCCACTACCCTAACACCAAGTCTTGTCTCCTTGGCAGGGCCTACAATCTGGCCCCCACTGACCTCCCTAGTCTCACCTCTTCCTCTGTCCTACTTCTCTGTCACATTTTATGCTCCAGCCATGCAAAACAAATTCCAATTCTGCCAATTTACCATGCTATTTCATGCCTGTCTGCCTTTGCTTATATTAATTCCTTTCTCTGCCTGGATGCTTTTCCTAACTACCTTGCCTCCCCACTCCAGGAGCAAACACTCAAGAGTGAGATCAAGGGTCAACTCTCTTAGGAAACCTTTCCTCACACCCTCTACTCCCCTTGACTATATTTAACTACCCCATCCTTCGTGCACCTCTTGTCCTCTAGAGTGTCGGTTATCACACACCTCCAACACCCATCACAATGCAACTAATGAGATATTGCCTTATGTAGGAAATAATTTTGCTTTTTAAAAACTAAAAATAGAGTAGTAACCATTATTCCAAAGCTTCTATTACAATAAATCTGCCACAAAATAGTGATACCAAAGGCAGCTTTAAATGATTTCTGAGTTCTCCTTTAGTTTCACCTCTCCATGTTTCTATTTCTTTTTGTTACTTGCATAACTGGAGAACTGACAATATTTTCTGTTGATTTTCTATATCTGATATGACCCAGCAATTACAATTAGCCTGTGAGATCCCGAGAGCAGAAATTCTTTCTTCCTCTCTTTATTTCTTAATCATCAGAACTCAACATGGCACATGATAAATATCGGCCTAACTTCCTTCTACTTACTTGGGTAAGACATGATGGTCAACAAGGATAAGGGTGAGCTGGCCAGCCTGGTGCAAGGCATGGAGGTCAATCTCATCCCGGAAAATCAAGAGGGACTCTGGAATGTTAATCTTCTGAAGGAAGAAGACATTGTCACCTCGTAGAGGTAGCTCAGAACGATTTATATTTAAGACTGGCACAAAGACTTCCTCAGCCTCTGTCGTCTGGATAAGGAAAGTGAAAAGAACACATGGCAATGTTTTGGAATAAACAGGAAAAATAACAAAATTATTGGGACTAAAGGAGATGTGATCTTGGGTAAGTCACTGACTTTCTCAAAGCCACAATTACCCAGTTGATAAAAAAATAAAAGGACCAGGGCGCCTGGGTGGCTCAGGCGTTAAAGGGTCTGCCTTCGGCTCAGGTCATGATCCCAGGTCCTGGGATCGAGCCCCTCACTGGGCTCCCTGCTCGGCAGGAAGCCTGCTTCTCCCTCTCCCACTCCCCCTGCTTGTGTTCCCTCTCCTGCTGTGTCTCTCTCTGTCAAATAAATAAATAAAATCTTTAAAAAACAAAAAAAAAAATTAAAAAAAAAGGACAACTCTTGCCCTCTCTCCTTCTTAGCATAACATGAAGGTCAACAAGGTAACTCATGGAAAAGACCTAGTTCTAGATGCTGCAGAGAAGGGATTATCAGTCCTCAAAAACTGACCTGGGCATGAGACCACTGGTACCCAGAAGAACTCAATAAGTTTGAATATCGCTTTATGATTTACAATTTCTTCAAAATACATCTACTCATTTGATCCTCCCAGCAACATTGCAAAATAGTATCATTTCAGATTCTAGAGATGGTGACCTGAGACTCAGCAAAGTCAAGGAATTTAACTGACCCAAGACTAAATAGTGTTAAGTAGCAGAGCTGGGACTTGCATCCAGATCTTTTCATTCTAAGGGACTCTGTTGCTAAGTACTCACCTTTGCCAGGTAAAAAGCCAGGGCAAGAGCTGACACCATGGAGTCCAAGTCACAGGCTTCATTTCCCAGCACGATGTGTAGCGGCCGGGACTCCTGGTGAGGAAGGAGAATGGGACACTAGCAGAAGCATTTCTATTTCCGTTTACCTTATATGTGAGCAGGGCTTCACACACCTCTTCTCACTGGTCTTCACAGAGGAGGTAGATCAGATAATCTTACAGGTCCTCATTTCATGGATGAGGAAATGGCTGGGAGGCCACCCATGTTTAGCTAAATTTAAGCATTCCACACATATCCAGTAAGTAGAAAAGTGCCCTTTCTCCTACTACACATCTCCTTGATTATCAACTTAAAAAAGAATAGCAGTAAATAAATCTCTAACTTCTTATGCTTCCTTGGGCACTTGAGAAATCAAAGGTAGAGCAGTTGAGGTAGCTGATGTATTCAAGCCATATCAACCCCAGTTTGTTTTTCTGGTCTTTGACCCCTGCCATTTTCAAAATAGGGAAAAGCATCCTTATACTTCTAAATCATAAGAGGTGAAGAGCTCTTGAAAATGAAGGTAAAAATAAAATCTAGTCCAGTCATCCAGCCCATGAAAACTCCCCCAACCCTGAGAAGCCTCAATGATAAGCAGATATAACTAACACTCTCACTACCCAGGACACAGACACTTTCCCCAGCAGGTTCAAATTAAAACAAGAACAGTTGGGCGCCTGGGTGGCTCAGGCATTAAGCGTCTGCCTTTGGCTCAGGTCATGATCCCAGGTCCTGGATCGAGCCCCATATCAGGCTCCCTGCTCCGCGGGAAGCCTGCTTCTCCCTCTCCCACTCCCCCCTGCTTTTGTTCTTGCTCTCGCTGTGTCTTTCTCTGTCAAATAAATAAAATCTTTAAAAAAAAAAACAAAAACAAGAACAGCTGCTGCTGCTGGAACTTTTATTTTTATAATTTATTATTTACTATTATTTTTAAGTAATCTTTACACCAAATGTGGGGCTCGAACTCATGAGCCTGAGATCACGAATTGCATGCTCCACCGACTGAGCCAGCCAGGAGCCCTGGAACTTTTATTTTTAAAGCTTGAAAAATCCAGCTATTAATAAGAACCGAGGAGGGAGGAATATCTGCTATTCCTAACCTTGTTCTCTTGCATCTCCCTAGCTGTCAGAATCTTAAATAAAATACATTAAAACCACAGTGCCCACAATAGCAGAGACAAAGCAGGGTTTTGCTTTGTCGGAAACATTTATTTTATTGAGTGTGCCGTGCATTGCTCTAATATTTTTACATGCATGAACTAACCATTTAATCTTCAAAACAACCAAAGAGGTAGGTACTTTAAGAATTATTATTTCAGGGACGCCTAGGTGGCTCAGTTGGTTATCTCTGTTTTGAAGATGAGGAAACTGAGCACAGAAAGGTTGAAGTAGGGACACCTGGGTGGCTTAGTTGGTTAAGCATCTGCCTTCGGCTCAGGTCATGATCCTGGGGTCCTGGGATCCAGCCCTGCATTGGGATCCTTGCTCAGCGGGGAGCCTGTTTCTCCCTCTGCCTGTCGCTCCCCCTGCTTGTGCTCTCTCTCTCTCTGACAAATAAATAAACAAAAATCTTAAAAAAAAAAAAGGAATTATTATTTCATTCCAGGAATGAGCATTCTGCCAGATATAATGAGACCATAAAGTCCATGGCTCAGCTTAGGGCACAAGAATTCTCTCTTACCAGTTTATTTTTGAACTTCTATCTCAGCCTGCTTCTGACAGAGGAAGAGATAAGAGATAAAATGAGACATACCAGTTATAGCAGAGTTTCCTAATTTCAGTACTACTGGCATTTTGGACTGGATCATTCTTTGTTGTGGGTGGGGGCTGTCCTGTGCGAGGGAGGATGTTTGGCAGCATCCCCGGATTCCACCCACTAGATGCCAGTAGCACCCTCAGGAATGACATCAAAAATGTCTCCAGATTTGCCAAATATTCCTGGGGTGGGGGTGGGGGCAAAAATCACCACCAGCTGAGAACTACTGGGTTACAGACAGGTGAAAATCCAAACAATCTGACTTCTTCAATCAGGAAAGATTTGCTAGATGCAAGAGTTTCAAAAAGTAGGAAAGGGGTTCAGGGCAGCAAAACACAGCAATCAACAGTTATCAAGTAATGTAACTATAGGAGGAAAGGGAATCTAGGTGAACCTAGAATCATCTTGCCTCTTTGGCTGTTACCCACTCCCCTCCCTTCCCCAGGAAGCTACAGCCAGAAAGGTACAATTTTATAAGACTTCTAGTGGTATAAATTGCCCTATCTGGTGCCATAAATTGCCCTAAATAGATTTTTTTTTTTTAAGTTTTATTTAAGTAATCTCTACACCCAACATGGGGCTCCAACTCACAACCCAGAGATCAAGAGTCAGATGCTCTTCCAACTGAGCCAGTCACGTGCCCCAGGTTTCTGTTTTTAAACCACCTTTTTCCGCATCTCCTACTCCCAACCCCCAGAGAAGTACAAAAGGCAGAGGTTACCTGTCGAGGTTTTGCAGAGAGGACTTCTGGGGAAAGTTTGCCCTGCACCCGTTTCTCTAAGCCTACCTCACAAGGGTGGCAGCCCAGACCTGCCCATACTGAACGGTAGGGGAGAGCGGAGATTCTTTCCAATATTAAACTCTTTTCCTACATTATACAAGAATTCAGTCCTACAGTTACTCCTCTAACTTGCAATTCCTCCTCCGGGTACCAGAGAAAGTCCCCCTGTTTCCTGGATACCAAGAACTGCCCAGATGGCTGTGGACCAAAGTGGCAACAAAGCACTCGACGTAAGTGGCTGCAGAGATAACGAGCTCACTGAAGCAGTAAGGCGGGCACCATGTTCCCTAGAAAGGGAACCGTATCATAAACACGCATGGCCATATGGTTCTGACTCTGGAGAAAAAAGGGATGCGGAACGGAGAAAAGGCAGAGCAAGCAGGACAGACCTAGTGCTGGGCCCCCAAAGAAACTTTCCAAAACTCACATTAGTGCTGCTTCAGCTGAATCAGAACCGGTCAGATCCCCAGCATGGAGAAGGCTAAGCAGAAAAGCAGAAAGAAGGGACCACATACCACTAAGTCTGTGACTCTGAGGAGAAATGAAATCCACAGGAAGGTGAATAACTAATCCCTTGCTCAGGCAAGCCAAGAGAGCAGCCATAAGGAATGAATACAAAAGCAATCCTCTGGGACTTTTGCCATATCTTGGAAAGGACTGAGCAGAGGCTGTGGTGGCCTTCCTTTCCCTGTCAGGGCCCACCACCACCCCAGCCTGTCCGGTCTATGCACCACCCACAAAACGTGCTGTGCATATTCCCAGCTCTGACCTTCGCACTCTGTTCTTCTCTGTCAGAAAGCAGCAGAACTGCCATTTGAAGAGACCACAGACTAGGCTAAATCCCTGCTCTGCTGCTGCTCCTTTTCCTTCTTCTTCTTCTTTTTTTTTTTTTTTAAGATTTTATTTATTTGATAGAGAGAGAGAGAGCGCACAAGCAGGGGGAGCGGCAGGCAGAAGGAGAAGCAGGCTCCCCACTGAGCAGGGAGCCCGATGTGGGACTCGATCCCAGGACCCCGGGAATCATGACGCCCAACGGTCGGAGCCACCCAGGCGCACCCCCCACCCCCAGCTCTGCTTCTTACTTGTTGTGGGACTTGGGCCTCTCTAAGCTTCATTTTTGGTTTTAAAAATGATAATACTGTAACCAGTTTCATGAAGTTGTTATGAGGATTAAATGAGATAGCCTGTAAGTGCCTACTGGGTGGTTAGAAAGATGAGCTGCCTTCCATCTTCTTTCTCTACCCGTCCCTCCTGGTCCATTCATGCCACCTAAAGCCCCTGTCTCTGTGTCACCTTCCCTTTCCACCCAGACCACAGCAATCCTCCTCCTCCAGACCTCCAGCTGCCAGCACTCATATGGAACTCCTACCTTAAGGAACTCGCTATCTTTTCGTGGGCATGTATCTTAATCTTGAACATAGTTTATGACTTTGGCGACTAAACACTCTGTTGTTCAAACAGGGACACTTTGAGAATGAAAAGGGATGCAATAAATGGTTATGTGCGAATAAACTAAAACTGTCCTGGGCTGCCCGACTTATAAGGCACCCTTCTCTTCATTTAGGAAAAACGTGTAACTCTTAACCCCCACCCCACCGCATCCTCCACCAGCTGAGAGCACAAGCCAAATAATCTTGCTTTTCTGACCATCAGAGGAAGGGGTGAGCACAGATACAGCTATACTTAGAGCATGAGGAAACCTGAGCTGCCAATGGAAGAAATACAATCTGAGAGCCCCAAGTAAATATAAACTTTTCTTCCTAACAGAGAAACCAATAAACAAAAAAACCACCCAAACCACTAGTCACAATGACTAGATCCTGATGCTCTTTGTGACCTCAATGCAGGGAGTGAGGATGGGCTCTCGGGCTGGCAAAAGCAACTACCAGCCTTCTGAAGCTGAATATGGTCTGGTGCCTCCTCTACAAAATAGTTAATGAGGGAGGAAAAAAAGGAGACAGGGAGCCAGAGATAGAGAAGCCCTCCCAGCAGAGAAAATGGTACCGATACTGACGAAAGGACTATGGTGTCTTCAGGATAGCCAGCCACTCCCGATTCCTGCCTTCCACAATGAGCAGTGCAGACAACGCGGATTATCTGAAGGCTGCTGGATGAATACCTACACTTGAACGCGGCTCCACCCTGAAGCAAAGGTTCTTCCCCACTAGTAGTGAAAGATGAGTCACCATGAATAGGACATTTAGTTAAACAGGATTTCTTTCTTTTTTTTTTTAAAGATTTTATTTATTTATTTGACAGACAGAGACACAGTGAGAGAGGGAACACAAGCAGGGGGATTGGGAGAGGGAGAAGCAGGCTTCCTGCTGAGCAGGGAGCCTGATGCGGGGCTCGATCCCAGGACCCTGGGATCATGACCTGAGCCGAAGGCAGACGCTTAATGACTGAGCCACCCAGGCGCCCCTAAACAGGATTTCTTTTAAATGGAACATCCTACTATCGTTGTGGCAGAGGCTGCAGACAATGTCTCTGGTATCAGATGCCAGAGAAAAAAATCTGGTATCAACAGGAGAGTTGGCTGGTTATAAGCTGTCTCTATCCTGTGTAAAAGTCAAGCATCCACATTTCCCGAAAAGTTAACATAGCTTAATGGAAACACTCAAACTTAACAGAATCTCTGTCTAAATCATGTCTTTCTTTACACACGAAACAACAGTGCGGCCTCTGGGGAATGGGATGAGGAGGAGAAGAAAAGATCTTGTTCTTTTTCATTTCATATCTTCTTTGTACTTCGGTTTTCTCACTGTGTGCATTTACCACTTCTATAATTAAAAGCTATCTAAGCTGCGGGCCACCACCTGCATGTCCTGCCACCAGCTCCTCCACTAACATTCCTAGAGTCCGGTTTTCTCATTTCTCCCAGCCCTGGCTAGGCTGTGTGATAAGAAGAACTCTAAGACACAACCTCACCTTCACAAGTTCAGAAAAAGAAAGATCTAGATCTTGCTCCTTAGGAGATGAATGCAGGCAAAAAAAGGTCAGGATACCAGCAATACCAGAAAAACCCAGTATTTTTCAGCTTCATACTGCTGTAGGAGATATGCTGTTAACCTGGGGGGACTCTAAAGCATAGATGCTGAAAGATAGATGCATGCCACGAAAGGCTATTTGGTGAGGTTTCGGGTCCAAGGGCTCTTTTCCAAATGGTGGAAAGGAGACCCCTCATTTGGGTTATTATGGGGGGAAAAATTCCACTGCTTAGCACTCAGAACAGTGCCACAAAGATTCTACATTGGTCCTCCAATGAGCTCCCAGTGGTGGAAATCAGAGGTAACCAAACGAAATGGTTCCAAATTGCCCTATGCATTAAATCAACTTTCCCCAAATCTGTATTTCAGAAGGAAAAATTTGGTGCAATTGGTAATATTAAAATTGTCCTTCACCCCTATGCTTCAGCAGTCGAGTCCACAGAAGTAAATAGGTGACTTTTAGGATTTGTTAAAGACCAGAATTTATCGGCCAGGGGAATTTGCAGAGTTTAAGACACTTAGAAAGGAAAGCATAGTCAACCATCCGTCTAGGTCTCCACATGGGCAGTGTAACTTGAAGTGGGGGGGGCCAGGTGACCTCCTAGAGCCTCTCTGCTAACTGGGAATAGCAGCCAAATGAAATGCTGCCTGACCAGTCCACATGGCTGGGAGATTCCAACTAACTCAGAGTACCAAAAATAAGCCACAGTAAGTACCAAAAATAAGTCAAGCTTATAGTTTTCATTCCAAACACACTTTGGGCTTATCCCTTCCAGGCGGGGGATTCTTACGTAATTTATGTGCGTTAAGGCCACAGAATAAAACTGGAGGCAAAGAATGCAAGTTTTGGGTCAACAACACATATGCCTACAGTATTGAGCATGTTTAGCTTAAAAACAGATTTAAAGTAAAACATGATTAGGGCGCCTGGGTGGCTCAGTCGGTTAAGCGACTGCCTTCGGCTCAGGTCATAATCCCAGAGTCCTGGGATCGAGTCCCACATCGGGCTCCTGGCTCAGCGGGAAGCCTGCTTCTCCCTCTGACCCTCTCCCCTCTCATGCTTTTTCTCTCAAATAAATAAATAAAATCTTAAAAAAAAAAAAAAAAAAAGTAAAACATGATTCTCTAATCTAGAATGAGTTCCACCCGCCAGACAGAAACAGCTCTTCTAAAGCAATAAGGCCGTGGGCACAGGTTCTCTCGTACCTCCGGGGCTCACCTGGAGGCCAATGGGCCAAGGAGGCCGGGTGAGTGGTGAACTGAAAGAGGGGCGGGGAGAAAAGGATAAATACACCTCGCGCGGCACTACAGGCGGCGGCAGAGCCGCTCCACCTTTTGACGGAACTGACACAGGCGACAGTGAGCAGAGGCTCAGATGCAGGTCCCAGATCCACGATTCCTCCTCGCAGCTCTTGGGGAGACCCCAAAGGCAGCAGCCAAAACCCGGGAGACGGAGCAGCATTCCCCAGAGCTAGGTTCTCGTTCCTCACTTCCCCCCGGCCCCAAGCTTGATCCGATCCCAAGCCCCCTCCCCACAATTCCGTGTTCCCTCCCCACACCTTCGGGGCTCCCCAGATCCCACATCTTCGTTCTTTCCGGACCTCATGCTTCATTCCTTACGATCACAGACCGGGATTCGTTACCTGCAGAGCGGCTCGACAACCCTGCAGGTAGTCCTCCATGGTGAAGTCCCAGGTGTGCCACCGCCCCTGTCCGTGGAGGCGGTACCAGGAGAATGCGCCCCGCCCGGGACTCAGGGGCTAGGGGCGAAAGTCAGGAGGCGGGACTCGAACCCGCCACACAGCGATTCGGCCCCAACCCCCGGAGGAAGTGCGTCATGCGGCGCTCCTGGAGTCCGACGTCGCCCCGCCCCCAGCGGCGGAGGCGGAGCTCCGCGCCCAGAGACTCACGGGGCCCCCTTCCCAGAGGCGCGAAGTGGGGCATGGCGCAGGGCGTCCTGGGAAACGTAGTCTAGGAGCTCCGAAACGACCCCAAGAATGGAGGGAAAGAGAATTTTCCGAGATTACTCATTTGACAGAGAAATGTATATGTGTCACAGTAACCTATGTTTGTGGCATCTAAACTTTCCCTTTCGAGTCAGGCTAAGTATAGCATCTTTCCATATATTACACCGAGCATCTGGGGTTGACGTCTTAAATTACAAAAGCAAAAAGTCTTCCTTTCTCGGATTCTCCCCTTTACCAAACTGACCCGTTGCCGCCAATTTTCTGCTGTCCATGTTATAAAAACATTAAAATAATCTTTTGACTCCTCTTCTTAATACCTACGGTCTCTTGCCAATTCCTGCTGCTACTTCCTTTACAACTCAGTAGTAGCCTGTTTGTCTACAGCCTCGGCAAATGACTCTTCCTTTTTCTGGACTGTTGTAACCTGGGTTTTTTGCGCCCTGCCTCCCTAATTGTTCAAACTGCCCTTTCAGCCTTCAGAGTTGCTTGAAGTTTCATCCTGCGGCAGCCCTGTAAGTCAAGTTAGGAGGGCCCTTCAGAATGTAGAGCTGGGTTCCAACCTCCCTTAACTGCCGCCTTCCAGCCCCACGGTAATGCAGAGTACTGCAAATAAGTGTACTCTCATCATCAAATGCCTCCTCCTTTATTGATCCATCCCTTTATTTCTTACTGCCAGCTTTTCCTGCTACCCCCTCTTCCTGGCCCCCCCAAGAATTGAAAGGAGGTGACCCATGAGAAGCTGAGGCCTGTGCTGGGAGCAAGGACTGGAGCACAGGGGTATTGGATCTCCTGCTTGCTCAGCTAGTTCTCTCCCTGCTGCCTCTCTTCCCAGAGCCTAGGGAGTCTTCCACACCTTCTGCCCAACCAGTTCCATTTCTAGACACACACACACACACACACAAAGATACCGTAAGGGCTTGGAAAGCAGCAGGATTTTTTTAACTTTAAATGAGTAAATATGCAAATATCATGCTCATTGGCCCTGCTTCTGTGGATTCAGACCAAAGGCCTGCCAAACCCACTGAGAAAGCCCAAATCCAACCAGCCGCTGCTGTCCAGCCTTGCTCCTCCCCACCATCAGCAAGGGCACTTGCTCTTCCCTATTCTCACCAGAGAGGCACAAGCGCTCCGTCCCTTCCAGCAGCAGGCGGAGGGAAGAGAAAGGGTCTGTTGTTTTTCTCTCCTTGTTTCTCTCTCTCTCACTGCTGATCACCAAGCTGCTGACCAGGTCAGAAAGCCCTGATGGAAATTCTCCAGTGCTGGGCAAGCCCCTCCTCCTCCAGGGAGCTTGTCCTTGACTAATTTTTCTTTGTCCCAATGGGAAAAAAGAGAGAGAAAGAAAAAAGAAAAACCACAAACTTCCTTTGAAAACCAGCTTGTAGTCAGGGCCTGGAGCGCACGCCCTAGACTCGGCAACTCAGGAATCCTGAAGACGCTCTGAGCGACCTGGGAGCACCTGGGCTGCACTCCTGCCTGCCCCCCACCCTCCTCTGGTGACCCCAGTCGTGGGCGTGAGTCCGGAAGTGGCCACCGCCAAGCCGGGACAGGCGCTCATAAACCTGTGTAGACCTGCATCAGCTCTGGCCTTGACAGCTGGAAGGCAGCTGGGACTGTGGCAGCGCCCCTCCTTGTAGCCACCTTCCTCATCGAATTGCCACTGCTGGACCCTCCTCCTCTAGCCTGGAACAGCACCCACTTCTTTAAGGTAAAAACTTTGTTTTAACCGTTTCCTTTACCCCCACCCCCGCCCCCCGCCCAGTTCTCATTTTCCTCTGCAGCTCTGGGGAGGTGACATGAAATGTCCCTCCACTTTTGTTCTCTACAAGTCTGGATTTTGAGAGGAGCTAAGGCAGGAGGGATATGTAAAAGGGATGAGCTTGGTCTCTGCATTTCCTTCGTGTAAGGAAAACTTCCCCTTCTCACTTGCAAGCAAATAGACAGGGCATGGTAGGGGTGATTGACTTATTTGGGGGCAAAATTTTCTCTCTCTCTCTTTTTTTTTAAATATTTTATTTATTTATTTGACAGAGAGAGACGCCGCGAGAGAGGGAACACAAACAGGGGGAGTGGGAGAGGGAGAAGCAGGCTGAGCAGGGAGCCCGATGTGGGGCTCGATATGGGGCTCGATGTGGGGCTCGATGTGGGGCTCGATGTGGGGCTCGATGTGGGGCTCGATGTGGGGCTCAATCCCAGGACCCTGGGATCATGACCTGAGCCGAAGGCAGACGCTTAACGACTGAGCCACCCAGGTGCCCCTTTGGGGGCAAAATTTTAAACCAGTAGTTGCATGAAGATTTGGGTCAGACTGAGAAGGAGATGGCAGTGGGAAAGTTCCTGAGGGTGTGCGTGTGTTACTGAAGCTACCCGCCCATTTTATCTGCTTCTTCCAACTTCTGGCTATTTACTGCCACCGTGAGGGAGGGGCCAGGGCTATTTTACCTCCCTCACCCACCACCAGAGGATAATTCCAGCAGGAGAGAATGCGTGGGACTTAAGAAGAGGAAAAGAATGAAATCCTGATTTGTTTGAGTGCCCTCCCCCTCATCCTTTCCTGCTCAGACATACTGGTGCCCACCCCTCCCGGAGTGCACCTTGTAGAGTGGCTATCTTCATTCCATCTCTTAAGACTCAGCCCACTTAGCTTTGCCCAGTTTCTCCGAGACCCAGCTCCCTCCGGTTTCCAGAAACCCTCGGTTCCTTTTGGCTCATCCCCCTCGCCAGCTAACCACCCAACCCCCACTGAATTATTGATCATTTCTAGCATTGGACACAAAAGATAAGAAATGAACGCTGCTTTTCTCCAGGCTCTTTTAACTTTCTCAGGCTCTGATTTCTGCTTCCAAGGCTCAGCCTAACTGTCATTTGGGAGGGGAGGGGAAAAGGAGATGAGAGACCAAAAAAAAAAAAAAAAAAAAGTAAGGTGCTCAGGCAATTTTTGCTAGTCTGATTCTAAATTAACAACATGTAAATGAGACACAACTAGCATAAGTTATATTTGAAGCAGAAGGAGGATCAATTGGGGTGACCAGGCTTCTTTTGATAACTTTTCTGTCTTTCAACTTCATCTCCCAGGCCTTAACCTAGCCCTGAACTGCTGCCACTTTACAAGAAGGAAGCATGGTGTCAGGTTAGGAGGGAGCTGGAGAAAAGACAAGATTTCTGACAAGTCTAATTTCTCCCCTTTTCTTACCCTGAGTAAGGGGGAGAGGGGAGCTAGGAGGTTGAAGGGAGATATTTTCCAGGAGACAGGGTTTATGGCTTTTTATTGTTTGCTATCCACAGCCTTAATGAAATGTCTGTGCTGGACTGGATGCATAGTGCCAATAGAGAGAGCAGGTTAAACAGGTCCAGGGTTTACATCTAAGATGACCTAGGTGGGAACAGACAGAAAGAACATACGCAGAGGTAGGTAGATGAATGCAGAGGGAGTATTTGCTTTTCTTTTTTTTTAAGTTTTTTTTTTAAAAGATTTTATTTATTTATTTGAGAGAGAGAGAATGAGAGAGAGAGCACATGAGAGGGGGGAGGGTCAGAGGGAGAAGCAGACTCCCCTGCCGAGCAGGGAGCCTGATGCGGGACTCGATGCAGGGACTCCAAGATCATGACCTGAGCCGAAGGCAGTCGCTTAACCAACTGAGCCACCCAGGTGCCCTTTTTTTAAGTTTTTATTTTAATTCCACTTAGTTAACATATAGTGTTATATTAGTTTGGGTATACAGTATAGCGATTCAACACTTCCATATATCACCTGGTGCTCATCATGAAGGAATATTTCTTTTCTTTTCTTTTCTTTTCTTTTTTTAAAGATTTTATTTATTTGAGAGAGAGAGAGAACTCGAGTGGAGGGAAGG
Source organism: Phoca vitulina (assembly GCF_004348235.1). Taxonomy (NCBI): domain Eukaryota; kingdom Metazoa; phylum Chordata; class Mammalia; order Carnivora; family Phocidae; genus Phoca; species Phoca vitulina. The sequence continues at coordinate 1,618,032 of NW_022589799.1, forward strand.
GGCAGAGGGAGAGGGAGAGAGAGAATCCCCAGGCAGACTCCCCACTGAGCATGGAGCCCAACACAGACACACACGGGGCTCGATCCACAACCCTGAGATCATGACCTGAGCCGAAATCAAGAGTCCACCATCAAGAGTAGGCAGCCCAACCAACTGAGCCACCCAGATGCCCCGTGAGTGAGTATTTCTTATGTAAATCAATAATCAGCATGGTCACATTCCATATAAAGAGTGGGCAAGAGAGTATCTCTGGGTTTAGGTGATTTGGGAAGCAGAGAGGAACTGAAGAGAAGTTGGTACCTCAACTCCAGCTGTCAAGAATTTACTGACAGAATTTGTCGGGGGAGTGGTTTTTGTGCTAAAGTTACTTACCAGAACCAGTCTCTGATTCAAGTCCCCACGGCCTACATTTCCCCTCTTGGGCCTACAGGAAGCCCCTCCCAAAACCCTTTTGCTGTGGTTTGGGATTGTGTAAAGTTCAGTAGACTTCTTTCTCCCCGGTGTTTCATCTTTTGGGGCATGATATGCCTGTATCTCCACTCTTCACCCCAAGCACTCTGTGACTGTTAATCTTTTCACGCTTGGGGTGGAGCAGAGAAAAGGGAACCCTAAGGATACCTGTTTGGGGGCGCCTGGGTGGCTCAGTTGGTTAAGCGACTGCCTTTGGCTCAGGTCATGATCTCAGGGTCCTGGGATTGAGCCCCGCATCATGCTCCCTGCTCTGCGGGAAGCCTGCTTCTCCCTCTCCCACTCCCCCTGCTTGTGTTCCCTCTCTCGCTGTCTCTCTCTGTCAAATAAATAAAATCTTAAAAAAAAAAGGATACCTGTTTGTGCTCTGGATGATCCGTGAACAGCTTGGGGGGGGGGGTGGTTTGGTGTAGGGCAGAGGAATGACACCATCCTGGCTATGGTGGGGGTTACCAACCTGACGCCTGTTACAGGGTGAGCTAAAGATCACTGTATTAATAACCATTTGCACAGCTGACCCTTGAACAACACAGGCATTAAGGACACTGACACTGATACAGTTGAAAATCCATGTATAACTTTGGACTCCCCCAAAACTGAACTAATCGCCTGCTGTTGACTGGAGCCTTACCAAAAACATAGACAGTCAATTGACACATATTTTGTATGTTATATGTATTATATACCGTATTCTTACAATAAAGTAAGCTAGAGAAAAGAAAATGTTATTAAGAAAATCACAAGGAATACACCTGAAAGTAATGTAAATTGTGTGTCAACTATACTTCAACAACAAAAAAAGAAAATCATAAGGAAAATACATTTACAGTACTGTTCATGTATTTACTGAAAAAAATCTGCATATAGCGGACCTGCGCAGTTCAAACTCCTGTTGTTCAGGGTTAATGGTACAGTTTTAACGCTTCTTTCTCTTTTTCCTTTCTGTCTTTCTCCTTTTACTTTCCCTTTCTCTCCATCTTTTTTCCATTCCTTGTCCTTATTGTTTTAGGGACGCTGACTCCATCCAATGACTTCAATCCCACCAGAATCCTTCCTCCCAGCCTGAAAGCCCTCTACCCTCATTGGTCCCATGTGGTCACAGCAAGTGAGAGGTGAAAAGAGCTCAGGCTGGGGCCCTTCTGTTTACCCAGCTGAGAAAGACATGCACTCCCTGTAGCCGGGAGTGACTGTGTAGACACTATCTAGCCTTCCATACTGTAGTCCTTTAATAAGACTTTTCTGGGTCCATTTGCTTTCCAGCCCAATGACTTCCTTCTTATTGGATCAGTCTTTTTTTTATATACCAAGCCTAGATTAGGCAACTCCCTGAGGGCAGGAAAGTCCTTTGGTGCCCCTCAGTTGACCTCTTCCGACCATGGAACACCATCAAGCTGAGCATCCAGCCTCTGGTGAGGCCAGGATTGCAGAGGCAGTCAGCCCTGAAAAGCACGAGGTCGTGTCACAACCAGAGGAGCACCCCCAGGACAAGGATGCTGGAGACGCTGACGGGACAGCTGGGCAACAGGCGCCAGTAGACCAAGCTTCACGGCTGGCCCAGGGCCAGGATACCCTTGAGTCCCCGCCACCTGATATGAGTTCCAGCCAACTGGGGCCAGCCCACAGGACACAGCCTGAGGTAGAGACAGTGGGGGCCTGCTCCAGGCCCCAAGAACTCCCCCTGCCCCCCAGGGCCCAACAGCCTGAGCTAGATTTCTACTGTGTAAAGTGGATCCCCTGGAAGGGAGAACGGACACCCATCATCACCCAGAGCTCTAATGGCCCGTGCCCTCTCCTTGCCATCATGAACATCCTCTTTCTTCAGTGGAAGGTAAGAGAGAGTTTGGACGGGGGCTCAGAAATTGCTGGGGAGAGTCCTCCTCCCTGACCCACCTCCTTGATCATCCTGCTGTTCTCAGACCAGGCAAAACTTTCCAGATTATTGTCTCTATTTCTCCTGCTTGAACAAGTGAGATAAGATATTCATAAAAACAAGACAAAACAAAACAATTCTCTGTCCTACTCTTGTATCTTTTACTGTCTAGCAAATGGGAGTGTCTCGCAATACTTCACATTCATTCCCTCACTGCAGTTGCAAGCCTTTCCCACCACGCCTTCCCCTTCTCCGCCCCCGTCCTTCTATGTATTTCTCCTTCAGTGCTCTGTGAAGGAAAATGCACACATGCCTAACCCTTTGGTCACCCCTTCTGCCTCCAGGTGAAGCTGCCCCCTCAGAAGGAAGTGATCACATCAGATGAGCTCATGGCCCATCTTGGTGAGTGACTGGGCCTTGGAGAGGAATTACACAGAAGGTTCAAGAGCTTACACTTTCCACTCAGCCAGAAATCCAGAATATTGCGGGACTTCCCATTTGGGGCTCTGATGTGGCAAGGAGGGTGAAGGTCTACAGGGCTTCTCTGCAAGGCTGGGGAATGAAAAGCAAAAATCAAGGTATCAGGAGTCCAGGATTATAACCCTACTTCTGCCCTGAGCTTTCAATGTGACCTTGGGTGGGCCCTTCACCTTTGTGTCTCTTTCTTCCTCTGAAAAGTGAAAGGTCTGGATTAGATTCTAAGGCTCTTTCCAGCTCTGAAAGTCTGTGGTCTGTGACCATTCTCCAGGAGAAGAGGAAGCAGCTTTTGGGACAATTGGGGAAAACTGATGAGGGATCCTGTCTTGTAGGAGACTGCCTCCTGTCCATCAAGCCCCAGGAGAAGTCAGAGGGACTTCAGCTTAATTTTCAGCAGGTAAGGCAAAGGTCTGGGGGCATGGGAGTTTGCAGGTTTGTAAGGGGACACCTAGGCTATGAAGAGAAGCCTTTCTCCTGCTTCTCAAGAAGGCCCCTTGAACTATGATTTCTTTCTGCAGGGGGAGGAGGGTATATCTCTGTCCTAGAAAATATGTTCCTTTATATAAGATAAAGAAGGGTTGAGGCAAGGGAGGAACGGAATGGCCTGTAAGAGAACCAGGGAAGAAAAGCAACAGGATTAATTTTTTTTATTTCTGGAGCTAGGAGTCAGGGGAGGGGAGGCTAGAGTAACCATCATTTTCTTCTCCCCCTGCCCAGCTTTATTGGGATATAGCTGACATGTAAGATTGTGTAAGTTGAAGATGTATAACATGTTGATGTGATATAAGCATCATTTTCTTTTCTAACCCCAGAATGTGGACGATGCAATGACAGTGGTGCCTAAACTGGCCACAGGTCTGGATGTCAACGTGCGATTCACAGGGGTCTCTGATTTTGAGTATACTCCTGAGTGCAGTATCTTTGACCTCCTAGGCATACCTCTGTACCATGGCTGGCTGGTTGATCCGCAGGTGAGGGTGGGACGGCCCAAATGAGACTCTTATCCAGCTCAAACTGACAGACAAGCAAGGTGTTGTGGGGTGGGTGTTAGGGAGTTAGGGATTAGATTGGCTTGGGAAGAGAATAGGCATTAGAGGCTGAACCCAGTGCAGAATTCCTTGAATTTTAACCTTTTTGAGGGGCAAACATGGGCAAAAACAAATGCAAATAGGTCAGTTCTTCAGAAATGCAGTTTCAGGAACCTTTGGTTATAGGGTTGCAATCCTGTGGGCATGCTTCGTTTCCTTCCTAAAAAGTTCTTCATTGTTTTGGTACCACCCCACCCCACCGCCCATGCAGAGTCCCGAGGCTGTGAGCGCAGTTGGGAAACTGAGTTACAACCAGCTGGTGGAGAAGATCATCACCTGCAAGCACTCTAGTGACACCAACCTTGTGACAGAAGGTGGTAGAGCCCTGCTTTCTCTTCTGGGGGTCTTATGTGGAGGGAATGATGGCTACCTCGGTGTATTGTTTACCGTCTGTCTCCCCCCACCACATCCCCCTAGAATGGAAACCCCATGAGAGAGAGTTGGGGGAATTGGCTGTTCGTTCAGGACCTAGGGCGGTGCCTGGCGCAAGGCGGCCGCTCAGTAACTATTTGTTGGATGAATGAATACAGCCAGGCTTCAAGGGATCTCAGAAGGTGGGACCATCCTTAGGGCTTCTGACAGGGACTCTCTGGGTGATCCTTCTTCCCACTGTGGACTTTGGATTGAAGCCAAGCCCCTCGTGCGCCATTTTGTGCCTTCTGACAGGCCTGATCGCAGAGCAGTTCCTGGAGAGCACTGCAGCCCAGCTGACCTACCACGGGCTGTGTGAGCTAACAGCAGCTGCCAAGGAGGGTGAACTTAGCGTCTTTTTCCGAAACAACCACTTTAGCACCATGACTAAGCACAAGGTGATGAGGCTTTGGAGATGAGATGGGGGTGGGGCGGGTGGAGTGCTGTCACTTCCTCGAGGCTTTTTCTTCCGGGTCAGTGTGTCCGACAGGATAGGGTAGATTAAGTTCAGGTACCAGATGACCCCGAGAATCCCTGTGCTTTACCACAACCAAGGTTTATTTCTCCTGCTGGATGGCCACTGCGGATTGGCTGCCATTCTGTCCCACATCGTCTTCGCTCTGGGACCCAGGCTGACAACACGGCCTTCATCTGGAATGTGGGAGGGAAAAGGGAGAGAGGGACACCATGCACCCGCTTTTAATGCTTCTGCCTAGAGATGACACGTGTCATTTCTGCCACCTTCTCACTGGCCAGAGCAAGCCGTATGGACTCAGCCTGCCCTCAATGGGACAGGAGAGTGAAGTCCTCTCCCAGGAAGGGAATGGAATTAAATGGAAGAAGGAAAGGTCTTTGGCTCTCCAAGGATTTAGGCCAGCCCCGAGACCCACGGGAAGTAGGGTAGGGAGCAGCGTCTTGTGTGGGCCCCGGCCCCGAGGCCTCCCGCTGGCCCACGGTGGCCGCCCTCCTCGCCCTCCTCACGGCCAGCCGACCGCTGCGCCGCAGCCCGGCCTCCTCCGCACAGTCGCACGGCGTTGGGCTGCGAGTGCTGGCGCCCCCTCGCCCCAGCTAGCACGCCAGGCCGCGCACGCGCTCTCCCCTCGCCCCAGCTAGCACGCCAGGCCGCGCACGCGCTCTCCCCTCGCCCCAGCTAGCACGCCAGGCCGCGCACGCGCTCTCCGCGTCTCAGCCCAAGCGCCTGTGCGTCGGCCCTCCCGCCCCCGAACTTCGTCCTCTTCTCCGCAGGGTCACTTGTACCTACTGGTCACCGACCAGGGCTTTCTGCAGGAGGAGCAGGTGGTGTGGGAGAGCCTGCACAACGTCGACGGAGACAGCTGCTTCTGCGACTCGGACTTCCACCTGAGTCATTCCCTCGGCAAGGGGCCCGGAGCAGGAGGTGCGAGGGGCTCCCCCGAGAAGCGGCGGCAGGTCGACCAGGTGTGTGGGCTCGTTGGGAAGGGTGCGGAGAGCCCATGTGCGTCCGAGCTCCTCGCCGTTGGCGAGTGACGTGCGTGTCCTCACGTAGACATCATGAGCCACGACGCCCCCTTACCGCCACCTCCGGGCTGCCTCCGAGCCTGGAGTGTGTTCTCGGTCACCACCGAGTGTACTAGGCTGTGTGGTTTGCTCTGGAGGAGGAGCTGGTGAATTTGAAGGAGAAAAAAAGACGGGTTTGGAAACCTAGAGCCAGCCTGAATGTGCCCCAGGCCCCGGCGACCTCACCGCTCCCGATCTCGGCCCCTCTCTAGGACTACCTGATCGCCTTGTCCCTGCAGCACCAGCCGCAGGACACGGTGGGTCTTAGCGACTTGGAGCTGGCCCGGCAGCTTCAGCAGGAGGAGTACCGGCAGCAGCAAGCAGGCCCCCCGGCGCCAGTGCGGGCCTCGCCCCAGGTGAGCGGCTCGCCGCCCTGCCCGCCCGCCCGCGGGCCCTGAGCTCCGCCCTGCTTGTCCTCGTGATTCCTGCCCTCGTCTCTTCAAGGTGCTCCTCTCCCCTGGGTCCCATCTTCTCCCCCCCAGCCCCCCCGCCCCTCCTGCTCCTGCCCCCACGTCCTTCTAGAACCTCTGTCCTTGTGCTCTTCCGGGCTGACGAGTGACCCACTGTTAAATCCCATGCAGGGGAGAGGAGCCACGTCTGGACGCCCATTCGGGGAGCGTCGGCAGAGGCCGAAGCAAGACTCAGACTGTGTCGTCCTGTAGCTTTGCCCAGTGCTGGGGCTGCCCTCCCTCTTTCGGAGGTGATGGCTATTCTACTTGCTCCCCCAGCTCAACCCCTGAGATATGCAGGGTAACGTATTTATGGACGTGGGGGATCAGAGCAGGCAGTAAATGCCAAGGTCAGACTCGGTAACATCCTGCCCTCGTGTGCTGCCACCTTCTCTGCCTCCCAGTCGTCCAGGGCAACATTGGGGTTGGTGGGGTGAGGATTTCTGGTTCCCAGCGCCCCTGCCCCAGAACAGTCACACTCATATATGGACTCAGCCTCCAGGGTGAGGTCCCTGTCTAGAATGCCTCTCGCCTACTTCCACCCCCGACTGGCTGGGCCCTTCCTGGCCATCCTGCTGGCCTGTCTCCAATTGTTTCAGGGTTTGGTTTGGGTTTCTATCTCCATTATTTGTAATGGCTTTCCTAGGGGTTTGGAAATAAAACTTCTTTCCTGAGATCTGTTGTTTGCCTTGCTCTGCCGCACTTGGGGTTCAGTATTTGCCCCAATTAAGGAACGCAAAAAGGTGGGGGAGGTTATAGAGGCCCGGAGGGTGGCTTTGCTTGTCATTTCTAATAGGGCCAGCAGAGGGAACCAAAGCCTGCTTATTTTCTTTTCTGTCTATTAGTTTTTGATAGGTCTTGGATGCGAATGGTAATCCAGTTTGGGAAGTGGGTTTCCAAGTCCCTGCTTTGGACAGATGCGATTTGGGGGTTGTGCTCCCTGCTAACCTAAGACTTCCCAGGCAGGGGAGGGCAGCTTGATCAGATGGTCCTTTGCTGCCTCTCTATTACTGACCTCATTCCGGCTCCTGTTTCTCAGTTACTTTGCCTGAAATTTCCTGGGGAAGAGAGAATAATTGGGGGGTGGGGAGCTTCGAGGGGGGTGTTTGTTGCAGCCCTAGAGCCTCAAACAGGATCCCTGTTGAATATCCAAGTGCATATCAAAGGCACCTCCAACTTCAAGGCCTCCTCCCAGCCCATGTCCTGCTCCACCCAAACTTCAATCAGGGAACACAAACAACAGTGAAGTTTGCCAAGAGAATTCAAGAATCAGTGAGATGTTTTGGCCAGGGTATGGGAAGGATGAGTAGGGCAGAAACCATCAAAGAGCTGTCTATACCCAAGACAAGAGATGGGGGACCCAGGTGAGGCATCACTTTGAGATGAGGAAATCAAGGGATTCAAGAGAGACTTCAAATTCTAGCCTCAACGAGAAGCTGGAACATGTGGCGCTCGGTGAGGGGTTATCCTATTTGGAGGTCCAGCTGGTTTCCTGCAGGCTCAGCCAAACATGGGGATCTTAGATCCTTGGATGTCATGGTGTGGTAGGGAGGGCAGGAGGCCAGGGAGGCCTCACATGTCTTCGGCCCTGCACAGGGCTAGTAGAGCTGACCGGCAGTCCCCTTTCACTGCCTCCTGCAGACAAGAGAGTCAAGTGTTAGACCCCACTACCACCATGGCCCAGGCATTCTGTTTCCTCCCTTGTGCTGGTCCAGAACTGTCTGATGTCAAGAGTTGTGTACGAAATTAACCAAAGACTCATGAGTTCTCCAGGGCATGAATATGCTCGGTGGTGTGCAGGGAGGGCAGAGTGGAGGTAAGGGGTGAAGCTCTGGGGCTCCAGGTTAAGTACTAGCCAAGTCTCACCTGGAGAGAAGAGTAGAGGGACTTGCCAGATTTCTTTTTGAACTCCGCTCGGATGCTTAGAAGGTCAGTCTCACTTCGAGAGATAAGGATGCGCATCAGGACTTGGTAATTGGGCTTGATGTCCTGGTAGAGGGAGAAACAGAGGGGGAGAGGGTGGTAGTAAGCTTCTCACAGAGTAGAGACTGGACAGCATGGTAAATTACTCTAGAAAGGGGAAGCGAGGTGTGAGTCCAGGGAAAAGAGAAGTGTACGTTATCTAAGAGGAAAATGTATCCTTGTCACCCTCATGGAAGGTGATACAGCAGGAAAGATCAGTCTCTGTGGGAGCAGCTGGATAATTCTCGTTCTGGCCACATGTCTTTCTAGGCCACGCCACTAGCTTAGAGCCTCATTCCTCAAGATCTCAGTGGTGGGCAGCTCCAAAGGCAGTTCCTCCAAAAAGGATAGGAAAGACTTGCTACCTATAAAGACTTCCAGCATGAAAGCCAAGAAGTTCTCAACTTCCAAGTTAGTGAATGTCCAAGGAGGATATACCCAGCCTATCCCCAAACTGAGTTGATGGGGCTCTGAGAGAGAGCAGGGCCATGTGGCTTTTGGTTCTGAGCCTGACCTACCAGGGCCACCTCACATCCCCATCTGTATACATCAGTTTCTCCTGGTTGGACCCCTGGGTCCAGCATCACTGTCTTCCTCCTAAGCCTGTACCAAGCCTCCTGCCTTTTGGTTAAGGAAGGTAATGGAGGATTCGGTTTAGAAATAATAGAGGTACAATACGTGAATTATAATTGGTTATATCAAATCATGAATTTTAACTGATTATAATAAATGTGTTAGTTATCACAAGAGATTTCTAAATAAAAACGTTGGTTGCAAAAATCCTATTTATGTCATGGGCTGTGTACCGGCGCTGTCACAATTTCCTAATAGCTTCTTTTCCGGTGTTTCCTGTTACTTGACTCACGAGACCCTTCCCAGAACTGCCTGATACCCACACTTACGGCATCTACACAGATCATAAATTCCCACGAGGGAGAAAAAAAGAAAACGAGGAAGTAACAAGATGCCATATTTCATTTGGACTCATTACCTCATGGTCAGTGCTGAGAGCTGCTTTATCTTAAATTTCATGTATCATCAATTTTGTATTGTGATAAAGATTGTTGATCGCTCCCTAGTATCCATTCTTCCCCTTCTTCCAACTCTTATTACTCCAAAGTTGTAGAATTGGGGCAAGGTACTCATTAACTGAAAATTCTGGAACATTGATGCACAAGCATCCTGTCTAGCAAACCTACATTAAACATAATTCTTGCCTTGTTACTTGAGAATGTACGTGGCATCTCATACTTCCCCAGGACCTTTTAATGAGCATTCATTGTATGGTTCAGATTGGTCCCAATTTTCCTGAATCAGTCTTCACTGAAGGTCATTTTTCTGAATAAATATTTGTCACAATCTATGTTTTCATATATTTCTCATAAGAGAATTAAGAAGCATATGATTGAGTTTTTCCTTTTTAAAAAAACTTTTCAGAAAAATAGGCCTATATTATTTTGTGACTCCTACTTCTAGGATAAACCTGGCATTTACAACTAAGAGCATGGGTCCCACAATCCAAATACATTATAATCATTTACCGCTGGGATACAAGTTTGTTTATGACCAGAATTTAGACAGATAACCAGAACTCTTCAAATCAGTCTTAGTGTTGGCTCAGTATAATAGTATGGAGTTTACTGGGTAAGTAAAATATTAATCTACTGTCAAAATGGAAATCTCCATTGATGATAAAATAAGTGCACATATGTACTGTCTTTTGAATAGCGGTCAACAAGGCATGATGGTTTCTCACTCAGTATACAAGAAGCTATGCCATCTACCAAAATGATAACTCCTTTTATCTTCTTAAAAATTTGGGTGAGTTTTTTATTTATAGGTTTTGGGGGACAGTTGTACTAATAGGAGACCTAGCTCAATGAGTAGAATGACTGGATTCTGTTTATGAAATTACTCAAACCAACATCACCAATTTAAGTGTGGATAATAGGGAACAAGGTCCGACCAGTGTGGAGAAAGGTGGTCCTGGGTGCTAGAACTCTAATGGTATAGCTTATAGGATAGACCAACACCTATTTGAGTTGACACATGGCAGTTAAATGTCTTAAAAGACCATTATGTGTGTGTGGTTTTTAATTATTTTTAAATTCCAACATAAATAACATACAATGTTATATTAGCCATTATGTGTTTTATAGGAAGCCTATATGATTTATTAGCTGTATATGACCTTGGGCAAAGAACTTAACCTCTCTGTACCTCAGTTTTTTCATCTATAAGACAGATGGAGGGTGGCCATGGAGATTAATTGAAATGTGTGTAACAAGCTCAGCATAGGCCCCGGGACACAATGAGAGCACCCAAGAAATGTTGGTTCTTGTCATCACCATCATTATTCCGGTGACAACTGAAATTGGACATGGTGCTGTCTTACAGAGCAAATTCATATCTATATTTGGCCACCTAGACATCAATTAGGCCAAAATTTTGGCTTCAGTGCCCTTTTGAGTCAACTCATTTAGCTTTAACCACAGCTCACGCCTCTATTATTCACAAGACAGTTTGCAAACCTAGGAAAAGAGAGCTACTATATGTTTATAAAGTAAATATGAGGTTGTTACATTAGCAACAGTGTGAAACTTCCTCTCTCTTGCCCAGAAGATGTCTCCCCCGTTTTTGTTCCAAAGGGAGGGAAAAGAAGCGTCCCTCTCACCTGGAGGGCTTGATGAAGTTTATCAGCAAAGTAGAGCGGTGTGTTCCTGATCACCGAGGCTGCAAGCAGAGAGGGAGAGATGGAGAGAGCCAGCTCCCACGCTAGGCGAGAGCCCTACCCGGCATGTGCTGAACAGGCCCTACCTAGGCTGAGCAGAGCTGCCTGGGCATCTCCGTGGAAAAGGTGGTGGACAGTCTTCTCCAGCTCGTGCCCAGTATACCGCTGGTACAGATCGAACACTTGTGGGGGGTGTGGGAGGTAGTTAGAAAGATAAATGGGAGCGGGGGTTGATTATCACAGAGAAGGATGAGCCCTCCCCACCTTCCTCAGCCAAAACTCATCATTAGAGTAAGCGGGGAAGACAAGAAGTCTTGCGTGTACCTCGGACGAGGTGTTCAGGATTTCGCTGGGTGAAGATTAGGACCCACGTGCCCTCTGTGCTGGGCCCTTCAGCCTGTTTCAATGCCTGGGAGGGAGGAGTAAACCGGGATCATTGGTTGGGGGTAGGGGAGCCACGGTTGTGATGTTCCCAGAATCTGTCATCATGATGATGGAAATGGGATTCAGAGTGGAAAAGCTTAATTGAACCTGTGAAGCGGTTGCCTTTATTTATGGTTAAAACAAACAAACAAAAAGGGAATAGGGCTAAGAGAGGGACTCTGCCCTCACAGCTCGATTCCCCAATTTGGGGAAATCCTGGCACTCAAGGAATTAATCTCCAAGGGAAGGTCTGAGGAGGGTTACCCCACCCAAATGCCCCTGAGAGGAGAATGTGTCAGTTGACGAGCTCACTGCCTGTGAGTTCAGGAATCAGAGGCTAAACGAGTGAAAAGGCTTCAGATGGTCACTACCTGAAACTTCATGTCCTCACCTGTCACTGAGGACTCCCCCAAGGCAAGGAGAGATTTGCAGGACAAGTGGGGACACTTGTCACTGGCTCTAGGAGCGGGTGGAGGAGGGTGTCTTACGTGCATGGCTGGGCAAGCTCCTCACCCCTGCTCACCTGGACATCCTGTTCCACCAGGTTATAGTCAATGATTCCAGAGTAGCTCTCGCGGGCCCCCTAGAAGAAACTCTTTCAGGAGGACTCTTCGAGGGGTAGCTTTTTACCTCCAGGACAACCAACCCAAACCAACCAAAGCCCTCTCCCCAAAGCCTTCTCTTGTTAATTATACCAAAGCAATGCTCCCCCCTCTCCCCCAACCCCCTCCCTCTCCTGCAGGCCAGTCCTCCTCACCATGGCCAGGGCCAGGAGCAGTTCCTGCAAGATGCCGCTGGTCTCACATCTGATGTCCTCCTCAGCCTCCACCTGGAAATCTGGGGTGGGGGCGGGAGCTCTCTGAAGCCTCCCGATTTTTCCCAATGTAGATATTCCCTGTCAAATGCCCAACCCACTGTGCCCTGCCTGCACTGTCATCTCCTGCTGGGGGTAGCCTGATGGCTGCTGGTTCCCAGGATGTAAAGCAGAAGCACCATTATGGCCACCCTGAAAACATCCCTAAGCTGTGAGTAACCCATGCGCTGTAGGGTCATGCACCACAGGGAGCCAACCTGCTAGGGGAAGGAGGCGTCTGTTATTTGAGCGCTGGCCAGCAGTCAAGGGGGATAGGGAAACCTACATCATGAGGCCAGATGGCTAGGGCCTGGCCCCCTCATTGGAGGCAAGGAGAAGTGATGTGGAAGGATGTGAAGAAGTGAAAGAAAAAGAAGGAAAAGAAAAACAAGCAAGAAGTGAGAGGTAGGGGGCGACTGGGTGGCTCAGTCTGCCTTCAGCTCGTGTCATGGTCCCAGGGTCCTGGGATCGAGCCCCGCGTCAGGCTCCCTGCTCAGTGGGGGGCCTGCTTCTCCATCTCCCTCTCCCCCTGCTTGTGCTCTTTCACTCTCAAATAAATAAAATCTTAAAAAGAAATGAGAGGTAGGAGAGGGATTAAGAAAGGCCAAGAATGGACATCAAAGGAAAATTAGGGAAAGCAAAAAAGGGGGGGGGTGCTCAGATGAGGATGAGGGAAGGCCAGTTAGCGATTAGTGGGTGAGGCATGTGGCAGTCAAGCAGGGGCCTGAGGGGTAGTACCCATGACTTAGAGAGCAGGTCCCCCACCTTTCCCCCCGGTTGCAGCAAGGTTCCATTCAGCCTGGGATGTGGTGTGAGGGCAGAATCAGGAAGGGGCTGGGAAGATGACATGGGTACCCTTGGGATCGTCACAGTGCCCGACCTTGTCATTACCTCGGAATCTGCCCTGGAGCCCCAGACTAAGATGGCTACTCATTGCTTCTCTTTAAAGAAAGGAAATGATCACATTGGGCTCTCGCCCTGGGGGAGACTGAGAACTGGGTGGGGGGAGACCCCAAGGGCACAGAGCTGGGGCAGACAGGTTCCCAGAGGGCTTGCCTGTAGGGAGTGCCAGAGAGTGGGCGCTGTCCTGCCATCCCTTCCCCTCCTTACGTGCTCTTACTATGTTTGTAGACCGTCAGGCACTCGTGCAGCTGGGCTGGGCTTCGGGTGGCAAGAATTTCCACGGCCACATCCTCAGCAGAACCTGAGTTCTACAAGAAATTGGGAGGCCACTCTGAAACTGGGCCATGTCATTAGGATGGCAGAGAGCAGAGGCCGACCACTTGTCCTTTAAGGGTCAATATGGGCTGTTTAAAGGGGGCCCCTGCCAAGTCGACTCCTCTGGAGTGGGCAAAGGCAAATCAGTCAACCCTCTCCTCCCCTCAGTGGTGTCCTCACTTCCTAGACACCCAGCGAGCCTCCTCTGCTGGTACCTTCAAGGCTGTTCTCAACTCCTGGGCATCGAACAGGGCTGCGGGCTGCAGCAAAGCCATCACAGTCCTCTCGAGGTTGCCCGAGAGCGCTGCCTGCAGGGACTTCAGCAGGTCCTACAATAGAAGGTCCCCATGGCAGAGGAGCGGGCACCATGGGGAGGGCCCCGGATGTGTGGGGAGCTTTGGGGACATCTGGCCGGTTTCTTCCTAAGGCCAGAAGCACCAGCCATCCCCCCCTCAGCTGCTATTGCTGTACTCCCAAGTCTTCCAGGGGGCTGCTCAGCCCAGTCCACTGCTCCTGGGAAGTCAGCGGCCTCACCTGTTGGGTGCGCTCCTGGAAGGCTCGAGAGATGAGCTGCCTTTGCTCTCTGCTCCTGTTGGTCAGTACGTCCACGATGGAGCCACGGTCCACACCTGAACCAAGATGAGGGCTGGGCCATCAGCTGGGCGGAACCCAACAGAATCTTTACAGGGCGGGGATCCCCTTCCTCCTTGGACTTGAAGCCTCCAAAGGGTGTTGCAACACCCCCACTTCCATTCAGCCTCAGAAGAAGATGCAGGGCCGCCTGGGTGGCTCAGTCGGTTAAGCTTCCAACTCTTGATTTTGGCTCAGGTCATGATCTCAGGGTGGTGGGTTCTGTGCTCAGCAGGGGTCTGCTGAAGATTCTCTTCCTCTCTCTCTGCCCCTCCCCCCAATGCTCCTGAGCACTTTCTCTCTCTCTCTCAAAAAAAAGAATTTAAAAAAGAAGATGCAAATAAGATGCCAAAATGGCATGCGAACCTGACCCAAAATTAGGTGAAGGTGGCCTGGTGTGGTGGGGGAGAGATGGCTTGGTGATTATAGACTTAGATTAGAATCCCAGCCCTGCCATTATGAGCTGTGTGAACTTGGGCCAGCCTCTTTGTCTCACCAAGCCTGTTTCCTCATCTGTAAAATGGAAATAAGACTTACCTCACAAGGGTGTCCCGAGAATGGGAATGACATACCTAACATGGTACTTGACATACAGGAATTAAGGCATTCCACAAACATTTATTGAACAACGTCACTTCCTCCTTCCTGGCTCCTTCTTGGTCTGCAGACTGGTTTTTAAAAGGTGGATCCCCAGGTGCAGAAGGAAAAGGGCTCACCTTGGCCTGCAATGGCCCTCAGCAGCCTTTGCACATCCTTGTCCACGCTGAAGCTCAAGAAGGTCCTGAGGGTGCCCAGGGTTCCCCAAGCTGCAGTCTGTAAGAGCATGAGGGGTGGGGGGTTGGGGGGAGCATCACAGGTCCACACATGCCTGCCCCAGTGCCTCAGCATGGCCCTTGGCATGGTCTCAGGGCCTGCTCTCCCTTTTCCCATCCTCCATTCCCTCGCCGCCCTGGAGTTGATATAGTAACAACAATTCCAACGATCACAGCCCCTACCTTGCTGGCAAGGCCCAGGTGGCTGAGGATCTCCTGGGTCAGGGATGATCTTGTCTTCCCGCTGGCCACAGACATGGTATGACTGGCTGTCCCAGGGAGGGAAACAGGAGCCAACTGAGGAGAATTTCCTGCCCTTTGGGCCTCTTTATGACCCCCAGACCCCGAGGCCCACCTCCCATGCCTGTCCTTTCCCATGTTGCAGAAAAAAAGAACATCAACCTGCTTGTCAGGTTTGGGAGCCCAAATGGAGGGGTAAGGGGAAGTCCCCATCTTCCCCACCTCTCACCCCTCCTTCAGGAAGCAAGGATTGATCAGGAATGCTGTTAGAATGAGCACCAAACAAACCCTCCCTGACTCCAAGGTGGGTCCCAAGGCTCCCAAACTTTGGTCTCAGGTGGATGACCCCCTTCTGAGATCCATATCCCTTCCTTCTGATGGCCTGGCTAGGTGTTCCTGGGGCAGTGCAGGGGAGGTGAGGCGATGTGGCAGGATTAAGTATGTGGGGTGGGAGATAACAACCTCTAAAACATCTCCCCACCTTCAGCCCCAGCCCAGGAGTAAGCCCCTGCCCCCTGCCCACCAGGCTGTCTACCTGCTGCCTGCCTTTCCCCCTTGGAGTCTCTGGCAGTGATCTTCAGCTCAGCAGGTGTGATCTCGGGGCTGACGTATGTGTTCCTTCAGGTACATGGGTGCCTAGACAAGGGAGCAAGCACTCACATTAGAAAGAGAAAACTCCAGGGGCGCCTGGGTGGCTCAGTCGTTGAGCGTCTGCCTTCGGCTGGGATCATGGTCCCAGGGTCCTGGGATCGAGCCCCGCGTCGGGCTCCCTGCTCCGCGGGAAGCCTGCTTCTCCCTCTCCCTCTGCTGCTCCCCCTGCTTGTTCTCCCTCTCTCGCTGTGTCTCTCTCTGTCAAATAATAAATAAAGTCTTAAAAGAAAGAAAAAGAAAAAGAAAACTCCTTTCTCCCTCTCCCAAGGGATCCCCAAGCTCTCCCTCCTCCTTCCCCCCTGAGGGCCCAGGTCCAGTGCTTACCTGGAGGTGCTGGGGGCGAGTGGCAGTCACAGCCTGGAAACTGCCTGTGTGAGCACCGGCTTCTGCGTAGTCGGCCAGTGTGCCTCCCAGGCCGGGCAGCCAGTCAGATGACCTCTCCAGCAGCCCAGCCCAGCTGTCGCCTGGGCTCCGGCCCCTCCCAAATGTGGGAGAGGACCCGGCCGTACCTGGTCCCACAGGCAAACCCCTCCCTAGCGAGCATCTTTCCTCCCAGGAGCCGGGCCTCAGCCCGCGGAGAGAGAAGTCTGCTCAGCCTCTCAGCAGCTCAGCTGGACACAAGAGGCTCGGTGCGTTGCTTCCCCTGTGAGGCCAGGGGGGAACCATAGAAGCCCAGGCTTTAAGTCCAGCTTCTGACCTGGCTCCACCTCCGGCCCCAGCTCCCTGGGGGGACAGGTCAGACAGGCTCCAGGCTGATTTAGAGGCTGATAGAGAAAAACCTGTTGGGGCACATACCAGCAGGGCACCCCAGCCCGCACCCCAGAGGGGGTCCTAACCCCCAAACTCCCTGACTACTACTACCTTATCAGAGCCAGTAAGCCTGGGTGGGAAGGGCAGGGGAAGAAAGAGCAGGTATTTGAGGGTGGGCGCAGATCAGCAGAGTCAAGGGAGAAAAATGCAAAGAGTGTTCCCTGTGGACAGAAGCATGATGCTCCCAAAAGGCAACAGGGAGATGGGAGAGGCTCCCTGGGTTCCTGTGTCTTTGATTCCTTCTGGTGCCTTTTGGCTGCCAGGACTGTTTTAGCGGTAGTGATGCAACCGCTGCAGCTGGGCTTGGGGCTGCCAGTGCACAGAGCAGCAGGTGAGCGGCCCTGGGAGCCCCGGGGCCCCTAGCAGGTAGTCGCTTGAGCCTCACAGCCAGCTCCCGGGGACCTAGGAGCAGTCTCCTTCCTGCTTTCCTCCAGAGGTCCAGTGGGGGCTGGGCACGGAAGCTGGAGAGCTGTTTCCACTCCTCTGCCCCTCTCCCCGCCAAGGAAGGCCCTCGCCGGTTCTCTTACCTCCCTGAGGAGGGACCTGCCCCTCTTCCACAGAGCAGACCAGGCCTAAGAAGGCACGAAGGGAGATTTCCTTGGTGGCAATCACTGCTTCTCACTTTGTCTCCTGTTAAACTGGGAAACATCCACCAATTTTTGCCGTGAGAACGTGGGTTCAAGCCCCAGCTCTGCCACTCGTTCTGTTCTGTAACCTCAGCTAGTCATTTCAGGTCTCTGTGTCTGTTTCTTTACCTGAGAAAAAAATGGGACTATTGGGAGAGACTGAAGTGTGTGGAGGGGGCATCCTGGGCACCTGAGAATAGTCTTCCTGGGAGAACTGAATTAGGTAATATATGTGATGGCATTTGGCAGAGAAAAATGCCTTGTAAAATAAGGCTGGCAGATTTAATGAAAAAAAATACAGGACACCCAGTTAAATTAGAATTTCAGGTAAACGACAAATAATTTGTTGGTATTAAGTCTGAACCAAATATTTCATGGGATATACTTAGGATAACAATCATTTGTTTATCTGAAATTGTGATTTAACTGAGCATCCTGTAATTTACCTGGCAACCTAGAAGATGGGACTCAGTTTCAGCATGGTGATTAAAAGCAAAAATTCTGGAGCCAGATTTCTTGGACTCAGAATTCCAGTCTCCTATGTGACTTTAGCAATTACCTCAAACTTTCTTTCTTCTCCTTTTTTAAAGATTTTATTTATTTATTTGTCAGAGAGAGAGAGAGAACAAGCAGGGGGAGGGGCAGGCAGAGGGAGAAGCAGGTTCCCCACTGAGCGGGGAGTCCAATGTGGGACTCAGATCATGGACCCTGGGATCATGACCTGAGCCAAAGGCAGATGCTTAACCAATTGAGCCGCCCATGCGCCCCTACCTCAACCTTTCTGTGCTCAGTTTCCTCATCTTCAAAACAGAGATAATAATAGTGTTTATATTATAAGCTGTTGTGAGAAATAAATTAATACATGTAGAGCACCTTATTTTTTTTTTAAGATTTTATTTATTTGACAGAGAGTGCGCACAAGCAGGGGGAGCGGCGGGCAGAGGAAGAGGGAGAAGCAGGCTCCCCACTGAGCAGGGGCCCGATGTGGGGCTCAAGTCCAGGACCCTGAGATCATGACCTGAGCCAAAAGCAGATGCTTAACCAACTGAGCCACCCAGGCGCCCCTTTATTTATTTATTTATTTATTTAGATTTTTTATTTATTTTATTTGACAGAGAGAGAGACACACAGCGAGAGAGGGAACACAAGCAGGGGGAGTGGGAGAGGGAGAAGCAGGCTTCCCACGGTGCAGGGAGCCCGATGCGGGGCTCGATCCCAGGACCCTGGGACCATGACCTGAGCCGAAGGCAGATGCTTAACGACTGAGCCACCCAGGCGCCCCTCAGGTGCCCCTTTAGAAGAGTGCTCGCACAGACTAGTAGGTACACATGTCAAAATGTTAACTAATATGTAACAATAAATATTGATATAATGTTATTTTATAAGGAACTGTTATTGTTAACTTGTCTCCCTATGGAGTCCAGTCTTGGCTCTCTTCTGCAGGTTCTATTTTGCCAATCTTCAATCTGGCCACAGGAGGGCATTAGAAGCCACCGAGAGCCGAATGCCCTCTAGTGGCCACTTGAGGCCTCCGAGGCACTGGCTCCACCCACAGATAACCCAGGGGCTCACTTCGGGCACTTGTTGGGAAGTGCAGTCTCTGGAGGACATCAGATTCCTAGGTGGACTTGGCAGGCAGGCATGGTCAGCAGAAGAGCCTCAAGGAGACACCTACTCAAGGGACCTCCCCCCCACCAATGGGACCTCAAGATACTTGCAGGAAACGTCCTAGGCTGGGTTACCCCAATACAGTGTCTTCTCAAGTCCCATGCCTTTGGCCTTCCGTATCCTTCAGAGTCCATTCTGGGCACACATTCCAAGTAGGTTTAGAGGGAAATGAAGGGAGAGGGAGAGGGCTCTTATTTCCCCAGTCTGAACTTCTGTGAGGGATTCCTGGCAGATCAGCAAGGCTGAATCCTGCGTTTGAAGGATGTACGCAGAAGGGCAACCACACGGCAGAAGAGCGGTCCTTGTGGTCCAGGAGCGTGAGGAGGGAGTACGGGAGATGCTCTACTGAAACTTGGTGGAAACTCACTTCTTTTGTCCTGGCGTTTTGTTTTGTTCAATTCCAGGGCCAGATTGAGGTTGTTTTCAAATTTACTAATCACCTTTCACCCCCGTGCTCTAAATTTTAGAATTTCAGAGTTGGAGGGGTTCTTGGAGATGACTGGTCTACTCTTATTACTGACTCAGGAGGCAAAGTGACTTCCCAAGGGCCACAGTGTTGGAACCACATCCAGGTCTCCTAACTTCTCCTGTGCTTTCTTCATTACTTAGATGAGGGCATAGCTGATTTGGGGTCCGTCTTAGTAGAGTATATAGGGGACAGGCAGTAATATATAGAGCCTCAACTGTTGACTCATGAATTCAGGTTCAACTCCAACCCCATATTGCTTTTCTGCAAAATCTTGCATTGCATGATTTCAGAACACATAGAAATTCCTCCCGGGTATTTTTCTCTTGTTATGAAACTTTTTCTCCCCAGAACTCCTGGCACCTGAATCCCTCTGCTCACATAGTAGCCATGCTCTATTCCTTTACCCAAATAGGCTTCTGTGTTGCACGAGCCAGCCTGACTTTCCTCAGCTGGGGTCCATGGCTTTTCCTGTCCACGAAGCCTGCTTATACTTAAATCCCAGCTTGAAGGCCTGGTGGTGTCCTCTGCCTCAGGCCACCTCAGCAGCCCATATAGAGGAAGTGAGTCACAGCAAGGCAGGCAGTTTGGGGCACTGCGGGCGTGGCTGTGTCTGCCCGGGGGCACTGGGGGATGGGTCAGAAAGGTGGCGATCGAAATCTCCTGGTCCAGCTGCGGCGGGGAGTGGGTGTGTGGCCGCAGGTGCAAGCGTCTGTCCTAAGTATGTTGACAGAACTGGTAGCATCATTCTAATGCTGCCTGAGGCCACTTCCCCTTCTCCATCCACCTTCTCTTTTGTCTCTTGGGGGAGGGGTACACCCTCTTATCTTTATTTCTCAGGCTTTGGCTATCCAACTTCTGCCCCCAAACTTCCCCTGCCCACTGCTATCTTAAAAAAAGTTAAACGGTCTTCAGTCCTTTAAGGAATCATTTAAAAAGTCTTGCGGGGACCTTGGAGAAACCTGGCATCTAGGAAAACTGCTTGAGAAAAGGGCTCAGAAGCCAAAAGAAAGGAACCAAATAGTACAGAGGCATGAGGAGTTAGAGAGGGACCCGAAGGTTAGCTGGAGCCTGAAGTAGAGACACTGAACCCTTCTGGAAAAGGGTGTGTGGGTATGTAGCAGAGAGGAGTCTGGGGAGAACTCTCAAGAAAGGTAGAGGGAACTTTGGATTGGAAGGCAGAGGGAGAGGGTTACAGAGAGGTAAAAAGATGTAAGCAGTGCTAATCAGGGAGGAATTCAGCCTGGGGCAAAGTAAAACAGGGCTGGAGGGCTTGGTGGGAACTGTAAAATCAGGCAGGTCAGGCTAAAAGAGGCGGAAGAGTCCCCTGGGGGCTGGTCTGGGGGGAGATGGGCCAGGGGTTGGGCCAATAATTCTCATTTCTCCACTGGTAGGAATGAATGGGCTGAGGGTCCTGTGGCAGAGAGCAAATGAACAAATAGCTTGAAAATCAGTCGGCTTCTGCTTCTCTACCTCTCCGGAAAGAGCCTTAGGTGAGGGCCAAGCTCTCAACTGGAATAGGTGGGGAGGTCACTCTCCTTCCTAAGAGAGCTATCAAAACACCTGAACTTGACTAGATAAACCATGAAAGAAGCTACTGTCAGAGGTTCTAACCGTGACAGGACAAAAACACCATTTCATCGAGGTAAAAAACGAACTTACCTCTACGTGGAGTAAGCTCTAGCTCTCTTTCTAAACAAACCTTCAAACACATCCTAGCCACATTCTGTCCATGCTAGGAGTCGAGGTCAGTTTTCTAGGATAAACATGTCGCATCTTCCCGAAACGTCAATTTTACCAGACTAAGGGAAAGGCATCTTAGAAATATGAGTTAGAAGAGGGAAAAACAGTGTAGATGGCACTCAAATACATTCTACAAAACAAAAGTTGGGGGTTGGCTCTTTCAGAGTATCTACTACAGCGGGGTAGGTTTTACAACACCCGGGTGGAAACGTGGGTTTTGTGGCGGGGATGCAGTGGGGGATCTCGCAGGGGCCGCAGGCTCTGCGCAGGGAAGGGCAATGGAATCACGAGGGTCCGCTGCCTGGGCCGGCCCGGAGAGGCGCTCGGCCTGGCCGCACCGCACTCGGAAGGGACTCCCCCAGGCTTCGCTCGCCCGAAGCCGGGGCGCTCGCTCTCCTCCCTCCGCCGCTCAGTGGGTATAGAGCTGGGAAGTGTGGCAATCGGTCGGGCCGGGGGAACCGGGGGCCGCAGCAGGGCTGAAGTCGCCGACCGCAGTTGGGGGCGGGCGGGTGGGGCAGGCGCTCGGCCGCTGCTGGCCCGGGATCCCCGGGCATCTCGCGGGTCTGTCCCCGAGGGCCACGGAGAGCCCGGAGTGGCCGCCGGGCCCGCACACAGCCTTCCCTCCTCGGGGGGTTCTCCCGGTGCCGAGATTACAGTGGGCGCGGCCGCGGGGCTGGCCCGCGAGGGCGCGGGTCCCAGGGCCGGGAAAGGGGCGGCGGCAGCGAGCGGGGGCTGGGCGAGGCCGCCCCGCGCACAGGCCTGGGCCCCGCGGCCCTCCCTCCTCTGCCCTGCCGTCGCCGGGCCGCAGGCCCACGCCCAGTCTCCCGGTTCCTGGGCCGCTCGCGGCCTTGCTCTCCCGGGCTGGGCTCGGACGCGGCTCGGCTGGGCTCGGCGGGCGGAGGAGGAAGGAGGGAGGGAGCGGGCGGGCGGGCGGAAGGGGGAGGAGAGGAGCGAGCCGAGCCAGTCCGGAGGGGGGGCCGGAGCGCGGACGCCAGGAGAGACGGAGCAGCGGCTCCCGGCCGGGCCAGCTCCGCGACGCCGCTGCCGCCGAGTGAGTCGGGACCCCAGCTTGGGAGCCGCGGGCGCTGCGCGCAGGGGTGGGGCGGGGAGCGGCCGCGGAAAAGTTGGGCGAAGTGGGGGCCGCTCCGCCGCGGCTCCGCCGAGAGGGCCCCCGCTGCGGAGGGAGCAGGGGGCGACAAGGGCAGAGGGCCCGGGGCGCGGGCTCTGGGCGGCCGGGCGGGGGGCGGCAGCCGCGGGCTCGGGGGCCTGTGCCCGGCGCGCTCATGGCGGCGGGCCTGGCGGAGGGCGGGCCGGAGCGCCTCGCGGGAGCGGCCGGGCCCCCAGCGCCGCCCGAGGGCAGGCTGGCCGGGCGCCTCGGCGTGGTGGGGCGCGCCGCCCCGAGCCGGGAGAGGCAAGCCCTTCTGGCAACAGGTAGGGGTGGAGGGAGGGCCCGAGCCACAGGCGCCCCCTTTGTTGGGGAGAAGAGCTTGGTGACCATTTGCGCGAGAGCCCCAGCCTGGCAGCGGGCCCGCGGCGTCGCTCCTGGCCTGCACCGGTCCGGTGGCTGGAGTGGGAGGGCGGGGAGGGTCCTGCTGCTTTCTGTTCGCACCGGCCCCCGGTGCCCGCTGCGGGAGCGGGGTCAGAGCGTCCATGTGCTTAACGGGAAACAGGAAGGAGTGGCTCTGAGTGTCTGCCCCGGCCCCCCAAGGCTAAGGCTCCTATACCGTTATGGGGTGTGTGTGGCTGGGCTGGGGAGGGGGAAGCTGCTGGTGAAACTGGTTTTCGGGGCCACGGCTTGTTAATTACCGGCCTGGAGGCTCTCTGGCAAGTAGGTTAATTGCAGGTGTGTGGCGCTAATATTTGGCCTCAGCTTGGGGGTTTCTCTCTCTCCCCAAGCCAGGCTCCCGGCATCAAAACCTGGGCTTGATTCCCTGAGTTGCTAGACCCAGTACTCAGGGGGCTTTTGAGGATCCTGAGGAACGGAGTGAGCCCCTCTTCACAGAGAAGCGAATCTGGGAAGGCCTCCAGCAGGCAATCCCTCCCACATCTGTGTTGGAGGGGGTCGCTGCCCCGTACCAAAGTCCAGGTGACCGGGGCCAAATGTGGGTGGCTGACTGCACTTGTGATGGGCTCCTAGGGATAAGGACTTGTCTGCAGCCTTGTCCCTCTGGGCCTGGCCCGAATCATAAAGTGACCTGCACAGATTCTCTGTTCCAAAGAGAGAGAGTTCCTTGTCTCCCTTGGTACCCCAAGGCCCAGTCCCTTCACTGGGGCCTCTGGCCAGCTTTCCCCCTGGAGGCAGGGCCTCCTCTCTCCCCTGTCACTGGCCAGGAGCCTGGCACCCTGCGGGTCCTTTACTGTGCTCCTCAGCGCTGCCCCCCCCCCACCTCTTTAACCTGCTGGCCTCCCCCTGCTCCTGGAGGCTCTAGTCACATGCAGTATTTGGGTGTGTTGGGGCCTCTAGTGGGGCGGCCCAGATAAGCTAAATTTGGGGACCTACCCTGCCTTCTGGAGCAATGGCAAACCTCCTGTTGGCTTCATCCATGCTGCAGCCTTCGAGTTCCTAACACGCTGTTGCTAAAAGAAAGTTTTCAACAAGACTTACTCGAATCCTCCCACTTTTTTGGTAGTCCCTCAGGCTTCAGTGGCAGCTGGGAGCCTGTGGGACCCTGTGTTTGTCAGTCTCTCCTCCTCTGCTGATCCTATTTTGCTCAATTATTTCTTCAAGCTCTGAGAGCCAGCGGGACTGTTTTCACATTGAGTCTTTGAGATCCCTGCCTCATGGACTCAAACCTCTGCCCTCTCAGCATTCTGGGTTTACAGGCCCCCATGGGGACCCTCCGCCCCCTTTACATCCATCTCTGAGGGTTTGGGAGGGGTCAGTCAGAGATGGGGCAACGGCTGGGGCCTGGGCAGAGCCCTCTTCAAGTTCCTGGTAATCCAGTGCCCGTGAAATCCCTGCTCTGCCGGCCCCTCTGCAGCCTGTGCCTCAGAGAGTGGCGTCTGTGTCTCTGAGGCAGGTGTGTCTGTGTGAGAGGGACAGGCAGACACACACACTCTGTTGTCTCTTCACGTGTGCGGTGAGTAAATTCTGTGAGTGGGAGAATATCTGTAGGTGTGATTTCTCCCTCAGACAATCAGATATCTACCCTGAGGGCCAACTGGCCAGAAAAGCAGGGTTGTCTCCCTATACCGAGTCCAGGTCCCTGTCTTCTTGCCGCAGCCTCTTGTTTATGGGATCCCGTGCTTGGCTTGGCGCGCTGGTGCCAAGAAGCTAGCATCCCTGCCTCGGAGCAGACCTGTTGGTTCTGAGCGGGTGTGTAAGCGAGGCTGCCGGGAGCCCCTGTTGTCCTCCCCACCCTGCCCCCCATGTTGAGTCAGAAGCCCTGACCCTGCTGAATCTGGTGCCTCTCCCTGCTGGGCTAGGCTCTGGGGGTGGGGAGGGGGCAGGGATGGGGTAGCTTTACTCTGCTAATGGAAGTACTGGGCAGCAAGGGAGGGCTGTGGTCACAGAAAGCCTGCTACCCAGGTGTGAGAGAGCCCCCATTAATCTGCATTTCACCACGTTCTCTGGCTCTCCCTGCTTGGGATGGGAAGGAGATAGGTGTCATCTTGTCTTGGGGTTGAGATAATTGCACTCTCCTGGTGCTTGCCCTTGACCACTCTCTGGCCCTTTTTCTGCTAACTTCTCCAGCTCCTCACCTTCTTTGTAGGTATAGATGGGCAGAAGACAATCCTGGGCCCCAGGAGTCAGGGAGAGGGGCCCCACTCACACCCTCTGGGACCCCAGCCAGCCCTCTGAATCTTTAATCCTCCAAATGTCCCTCACAGAGAAACTTCCTGCCAGTTTCCACTGACCAGGGTGGGAATGGGGCCCGATACCCAGGCCTGTCTGTACTTTTGGCTTTAGATCTCAGTGGAGGACAAGGTGGGCTCTAAGAGACATGGAAGTCAGGGGACGTGTCAGTCATTTTCCCCCACCTCCAATCTCGCTAAGCTAAAAAGGTGGGAAGGAGGATCCAGAGGCATGCTAGCACATCTAGGTATTCTGCCTTTTCCTTCTCTACTCAATTTTCTCTGTGAAAAAAGTGTGTTTGCACACGGTTGTGTGGGAGAAGTTCCACTGTGGAGAATTATGTTTAATTTTGTTCGGTTCCAAAGGCTTCCATCTCTTTAACTAATTAAATATTTATTCTGGCTAAGGTAGAGGGGAAGGGGCAGTGCCCTCGGGAGCTGAGGCCTGGAGAGTGTGTGTGTGTGTGTATGAGTGTGTATGAGTGTTCCTGGGCGAAGGTGGAGCTGAAGCTCCTTGATTGTCAGTGCTGACCTCTGACTTCATCTGAGAGCAGTGACCAGCAGTGGGGACAAGAGGGTAAAGTCCTCGAGCTGGAATACTGACCCGTGACAGGCCGAGAGGGATTTCTGAGAGGGATTTCGCAAGTGCTTGTGTGGTGGGTGTGGGCGGAGCCGGGGGAAGAGCCGGCGGAGCACCAGCCCCGCTCGGCCCAGATCTGATCAGCCTTCAGCCAGGGGCACCGCGCTCTGTGGTGCGCGGTGGACAAGTCTCCCACTCTCTTCCCTCCCGGTGGGAGGACACCACCTTCCTTCTGCGTCAGCTTTTAGTTCTAAGTCAGCCTGAATACCAGCATCCCCGCTCCCCGCCCCGCCCTCCTGAGAGGATGAGGGCTGGGGGCCCAGAAACTTCTGCCCTTGTCGTCCCGCTGGTCTTCACTGCCGAGTCCCAGGACTGCCAGGCATTCTGTTGGTCCTGGCATCACTGACTCCGTGGGACCATCTTGCTGCTGTGCTCTCAGCTCCCAGCAGCTGCTGTCCCCCCTCGGGAGCCACAGACAACGGCTCTAGAGGACACCTCTCAGGAGGTCTGTACCCTCCCTCATTCCAGTATCCAAGTGGCCGGTGGTTGGTCACTACCTCCCTGTGGAAGGAAAGGGGGAGGCGGGCTGGGGGGCTGGGGAAGCAACAGCTTTTCCCTGAGCTGAGAGTCTTTGTGATGGGTGTTCCCCTGCAGACTAGTTACTATTTTCTGGATGAGCCTTAAGAAATAGCTCCTAGTTCCACCAGATGCCTCGGTCTTCTGTCTCCATTGTCTGGCCCCCAATCCCAAATTCTTTGCAGCCTTGCCTTCACTTTGTTTCTGAAAAGACGCTTCAGATAGTTCTTCTGCCTTATGTGCAGGGATTGGATGGCTCGGCATGGGGTGTTAATCTCCTGTGGAATAGTTTGATGTTTACTGATTGTCCTGGAGCTCGCCATCCTTTAGGGACATAATTTTGCTTTACTCTGGCCTCTTAATTTTCCCTAGGGACCTGCTGTCCAGATGGGTTGTAGGGAAGGAGGAGGTAGGGTTTGCCTAAGCCCTGCAATCTGTTTTTGGGCTTCCTTGGCACAGAAGCCTCCAGCTGTGGGTTGGCTTGAGGGATGGAGGGGCTAGCTGGAGAGTGGGGGTGGGGGGAAGAGAAGGTGCCTCCCACTTTACTCAGATTGTTGGTTATAACTTCTAGGGCCAGATCCTGCCTGTCCTCCATGCCGGGGTAGCAAAATGACGGGGAGACCCCAAGGTTCTTAGTTCTAGAGAACTGGGACTCCTGGGGGTCGTCAGCATCATCTTCAGTTGTAAATGGTGAATGTTAGAACTGGAAAGCCACCATATTACAGACAAGGAAACTGGTTTGTCCAAGGCCATGTGGCCAGGACCAGACTCCAGGGCTTGAGTCTCTGTCCCCTGCTCCTTTGTTATACCATGGAAACTTTCATCTTTCTCTTCCCCCATAGCTGCCCCCTGTGATGCCTTCTGCCTTCCCCCCTCCTCACTCAGGATGCTCCAGACCTTGTATGACTACTTCTGGTGGGAACGGCTGTGGCTGCCTGTGAACTTAACTTGGGCTGATCTAGAAGACCGGGATGGACGTGTCTACGCCAAAGCCTCAGACCTCTACATCACACTACCCCTGGCCTTGCTCTTCCTCATCGTTCGATATTTCTTTGAGCTGTGAGCATACCAACCTTCCCCCATGCCTTCCCTGGCCGCCAGCCACAGTTTCTTGCACTTAAGTTTGTCTCTTGCTGTTTAATTGGTCCCGGACCCTGCTCTTCTGGCCACCCAGATCCCTGCCTACTATGTGCCCCCCCACTGAACGCAGCATTGTCTTCCTGAGGGCTCAGCACCCCCAGGCCCTTTCCTTCAATGGTCATTTGTTCTCCCTCACCACCCCGCCTGGTCACTAGTGAACACAGGCAGCTTTGTCAGCTTTGGGCAGCCCAAGGAGGCCACAGAGGGGGTTGCCGGGAAACTGAGGCCCAGGATAAAGTTGCCTGAGCTTGCAGTTCTTTCCCCTGCCAGCTAGGGGCTACCAAGAGACTGAGGTGCTTTAAAGAGACAGACCCTTCTCACTCCTGTCCCTTCCTCAGTTATGTGGCTACACCACTGGCCGCCCTTCTGAATGTAAAGGAGAAAACTCGGCTGCGGGCACCACCCAACCCCACCTTGGAGCATTTCTACCTGACCAGTGGCAAGCAGCCCAAACAGGTGTGCGCCGCAGGCCCTGCTCTGGGATCACTGAGTGCGCCCTGGGGAGGGCGCAGGTTGCAAGGCCAGCCCTGGTGGGTGAAGAGATGAGAGGGCAGTGGTGCTGACCTAGGCTCTTGCTGGGAGGCGGTGGCGGGAGGATGGGGGCGCTGAACGTAATGGGCTTCTTCACCACACCCAGGCAGAGGTAGAGCTCTTGTCGCGGCAGAGTGGGCTCTCTGGCCGCCAGGTGGAGCGCTGGTTCCGCCGCCGCCGAAACCAGGACCGGCCCAGTCTCCTCAAGAAGTTCCGAGAAGCCAGGTAGGGGAGGTTGGGGCCAGAGAAGCTGGGTGGCAGAGGAAGGTCTGATGTCTTGCTGCGAGGGGTGGGCCATGGCTATATGCAGGGAGAGGTTGTGCCTAAGTGAGGAGGTGAATTTGGTTATTAATGATATTCTTTTTTTTTTTTTTTTAGATTTTATTTATTTGACAGAGAGAGAGATAGTGAGAGCAGGAACACAAGCAGGGGGAGTGGGAGAGGGAGAAGCAGGCTTCCTGCGGAGCAGGGAGCCCGATGCGGGGCTCGATCCCAGCACCCTGGGATCATGACCTGAGCCGAAGGCAGACACTTGACTGAGCCACCCAGGCACCCCGATTAATGATATCGAGAGGGAAGATATCTGGGGGCACTTGGCAGTGGTTGGAGGGCTGTGCCCCTCTCCCAGCCACTCTCCTCGCCCTTTCTGCTTCCTCTTCCAGCTGGAGATTCACCTTTTACCTGATCGCTTTCATTGCTGGCATGGCCGTCATTGTGGACGTGAGTGGGGGTTCCTGGGAGGTGGGAGTAGGTTCTCTGTCAAGGTGGTGTGAGGCCATAGAATGTGGGTCCCTCCTCTCTTAACCTCTCACCGTCTCTCTGCAGAAACCCTGGTTCTATGACATGAAGAAGGTTTGGGAGGGATATCCCATACAGGTATGAGATGGGGTCCTGACTCCTTATCTGGGGTGATTAAGAGGATCAAGGTAGGGCAGGACTAGGACATGTACACCCTTATGAAGAGATGGTCTCTGGAACATGTGGCAGAAGGCACTGGAGTCATGGTGCTAAACAACCCCGGGGTAGAAGGGCTGGGTTGGACAGTGAGACCCTTGGGTCCTGTTGTTTGGGGTACCTTACCTTTCCCTTTCTCTCCTTTCTTCCACACAGAGCACCATCCCTTCCCAGTATTGGTACTACATGATTGAACTTTCTTTCTACTGGTCCCTGCTCTTCAGCATTGCCTCTGATGTCAAGCGAAAGGTGGGTCAGGGAGCTGTGCCATTAAGCCTAGAAGCCAAAACAAAGCCCTGGACGGAGAGCCTTCCCCTTTGATTTCTGAGTATTTGGATGGAGCTGTGGGTTAAGGGGAACTAAGTGGAAGGGGGAGGAAGTAGGATTAGAGTGGGGGCTGGGGAACAGGAAAAAGTCCCCTGGAGCCTGCATCTTTTCTGCAGGATTTCAAGGAACAGATCATCCACCACGTGGCTACCATCATCCTCATCAGCTTCTCCTGGTTTGCCAATTACATCCGAGCAGGGACGCTGATCATGGCTCTGCATGACTCTTCCGACTACCTGCTAGAGGTCAGGCTTCCTGGGCATTTCTTCAAACCTAGAGACTCCGGTGCAGGTTCTCCTGTCCCTCTCCTATTTTGGGGGGTGGTGGTGGTGGGGGTTGACATTCCTGGGACCAAGGAGGTGGGGGCACAGAGCCAGCGTATATATGAATGTATGTGGGAGAGTCAGGAGCCTGTGATGATGGACGGGGGCTATCTGTGCAGTCAGCCAAGATGTTTAACTATGCGGGATGGAAAAACACCTGCAACAACATCTTCATCGTCTTCGCCATTGTCTTCATCATCACCCGACTGGTCATCCTGCCCTTCTGGTGAGTAGGCCAGACTATACTCCTGTCCTCAAGGAATCAGGAGTCTTGCCTCTCCCCACCTCATTTATCTGTCCTTACCCCAACCCCCTCCTTCGTGTGTTTACAAGCCCGTCTGTCCTTTCCCGTGGCAGGATCTTGCACTGCACTGTGGTCTACCCACTGGAGCTCTATCCTGCCTTCTTCGGCTACTACTTCTTCAATTCCATGATGGGGGTGCTACAGCTGCTGCATATCTTCTGGGCCTACCTCATTCTGCGCATGGCCCACAAGTTCATAACTGGAAAGGTGAATGATCCGTAGGCCCTGCTACCTTCAACTCTAGAAGCAGCCCAACCTCCCCGCCCCATCGGCAAGCGTCCTAAGACACTCCTGTGGCGCCCTGGGTGCAGTAGGACAAGCCTGCCGAGAGAGGCATTCCGTAAGCGTTTGAGGACAGCACGTAACCCTTCTTTTCCCTCTCCACAGCTGGTAGAAGATGAACGCAGCGACCGGGAAGAAACGGAGAGCTCAGAGGGGGAGGAGGCTGTAGCTGGGGGAGGGGCAAAGAGCCGACCCCTAGCCAACGGCCACCCTGTCCTCAGTAACAACCATCGTAAGAATGACTGAACCATTGTCCCTGCTGCCCCTCAGATTAATGCATAAAGCCAAGGAACTAGGCTGGCCTCCCCAGAGGACCACTTTAAGCCCTGGGGAGAAAGCAGAAAGCAAGGAGAGAGTTCCTGTGTCCCAACCCCCTGCTTGTCACCCAGTTGCCTTTAACCAAACTAACCAGCCTATCCCCAGGTAGAGGGGAGGTTGGTATATCCTTTGTCAGAGGGGGGGATGGACTTATTTTCCTCTCTGTTTTCTAGGTTGTCCTTTCTATTGCTTTTGAGGCCCTGCCTCAGCTCTGGGGGTGGCAATTACAACTCACATTCCTTATTCTTCAGAATTTGGCCCTAGCTGTTTGCTTCAGACTCCCTGACCTCCAGAGCCAGGGTCGTGCCTTACTGTCCCATCTGTGGGCCTCATTCTGCCAAAGATGGACCAAGGCTCACCTTTCTAGGTTCCCTAACTTGGGCCAGAAACCAAAGCTGAGCTTTAACTTTTTTTCCCTCCTGAGACACAAATGAATTGAGTGTAGGAGGGTACATAAGACCCTTACCCTACCTCTGCCAAAAAAGTGTGTGTGTTGGGGGCCCATACTGGGACTGCTTGGATGGTCTACGTGTTCTCTGCCAGCTCTCTGTCATCACAGGTCTAAGATCTTACTGCCTCCTTCCTCTGGCCTCATCCCCTAGGCTAGCTGGTTTGGAATAGAATGGCAATTAGTTCTTATTTTTATTTATTAAACATTTGGTGTTTTGGTTTTAAAGCCAGAATTACAGCTAGCACCTGGCATTTCAGCAGAGGGACCACTTCAGACCAAAATGTACTGTTAATGGTTTTTTTTTTTTAATTAAAATATATTAAAGATTAAGTAAAACATGGTAATAAGTGTCTGAGACTAGTAGGAACTGAGAAGGGAGATCAACTAAATAAACTAAGGTAGTCTTCCTCATGGTTATGTAATGTTTCCTTTTTAAAATTTTACATGGCAAATAAGAAAAAGCAAAGGTAGAGAAGGTATGAGATTAATGACAGCTGCCCCTTGGGAAGGATTGGGGGCGGAAATAGCTCTGTCACCGAAAGACCCAGAACTGGGAGAATGGGGGCTGAGGAAGATAAATCAAATCACAATCTTCGTTTTAACATCTTGTTAAAAGACATTCAAGAAACCATACAAATCAAGGATAGTAAATACACAGCCCTCATTCCAGGAATGAAGTCTGTCAGAAGCATGAACACTTGAACAAACATAGGCTGGGAGGGAGGAGTAACAGGAGGACTGAGGGAGATCAGGCCCAGGTCGGCGCGGTGACCTCCCCCCACCCCCGGCGCTTCAGGAGGTGGAGGAGGGACCTTGCCTGCTAGCACCACATTGGAAGGGATCTCCTGATCCAGAGCTCCCATTTCTACCTACCAGGAGCTGGGGGAAGAGCTAGACGGGAGACGTGGGGGTCAGAGTTGAACAGTCAGGAAGACCCAGTTCCTGAGGAAAGGACGGTTCAGGAAGGGTTCGGAAAGTTGAGAAGAAGGCTGTCCACTAAAGAAGACGCCCTCTGCACTCGATGGCCCCGCAGCAGCAGAGCAGTTCCTTGCCTTCCACACTGCCCACCTCGTAGTTGTAGTCCCACGTGAGCTCTGTGCCAGCCCGGATCCTCCTGGGCAGGAAGACAGGGGAGGGGGCGGCGAAGGCAGCACGTCACCACGCGCGAGCGGAGCTGGAGCACCAGGTGGGGGGGCTGCCCCTCCTCAACCCTGGGCTGCGGCTCTTACCCAACCAGCCCCCTCCCTGACCCCTTCTTACTTGCTGGCAAAGAAGGCCACCCAGGGGAAGCGAAGATCGTGAGTGTCCACGAAGACATTCTGGACAAACAAGTTGGGGCTGCAGCTATGCTGTGGGTTTAAGGACAGGACCCATAAGAACCGAGAAAACCACCCAGCTTTGTGGGGTGAGCGTGAGTTGGACAAAAAAATGCCATTTGATCCTCCCCATCATAGCAGAGAAGTTCTGAAAGAAAGCTACCTCTTTAAGATCCTAAAGATCAAGAATTTCTAACAAGTAAAGGTAGGTGTATATAGTTGTGTTAAAAAGAACTAAACATTTGAGGACAGTGGGATAATCCAGCATCTAGAGGGGAGAGAGAGGGGTCTCACATTGAGGTAGCGGCCCAGGTTGCCTTCGAGCTTGGCATCAATGATATAGCAAGACTCTTCCCCATCATAGAACTGGCGTGTGTTCTTGCGAACAGGTGCACTCTCCCCCTTTTCCACGGATGCCATGTTGGTTGATTTAATGGCAATCCCATGGGTTGATTTAAGAGCAAAGCCTCGGGTTGATTTTACTGCCACCTGGCGTTTTGTTGGACCTGGACAGGAAGGAGAACAGGGTTAGGCCCCATCCCACCTCACGACTGGACCTTCGACCCCCATTTCCATCCCACTCATTGCACTGCAGGAATACTGATGAGCTGTGACCCTGAAAGCAAAGATCCTACTTGGCAGTTTTTTCAAGCAGGATTAGAGCTGCTGGGTAAAGGAACTGAGGGAAGAGAGTAGGGAAGTGAAAAGGAGAGAGGAAGGGGATGTGTTGAACAACATTAACAGCTGAGCTGGGAATCAGAGAATCCTCCCAGACATGCGTCAACTCTTTAAGATCTGAATGTTTTCCCACTTCTTTAGCTTCCTTAGAAAAGCCCCTATCCCAACTTTCCTACCATCCCTTCCTACTACCCCCAACATTCTTCCAGACTACCAGACATGTTCTTCTTGTCCTCAAAGTCATCTGCCTCAGAGCCAGAGGAGATGGTCTGGATATCATCGCTATCCACTGCTGTGGCTGAAGTCTGACCAGTGGTGGGCTTCCGGCTGGTCCCACTTTCCCCCTCGCTTTCTGTGCTGCTGGACAATGTTAGGACATCCTGGGAAACAGAAGGGTGAGAAGAAAGAAGAGTAAATGGAGAGGACCCATTCAAGTTCTTGCTCTTTCTACAGTTAGACAGGAAGAAGCTAAGACTACAGCAAGAGAAAGATTAGATGCTGGCTGAAGGAAAAAGGAGGCAGGAAGCCACAGCCAAAGAAACAAGGGATATATTGGGAATTATCACTAAGGCCCTGATGAGGTGAGGTACAGCTTGAGGAAGAATGTCACTTACATCAGCATTAGACTGAGCAGAGGCCATGAGTCGTCGGCTCTGATGCATACTAGTCTTACTAGGTGGGCGGCGAAGTCCTTCAAGCTTCATGGGAGAAGGATTGTAACCATAATTTCGAGCGCTTTCAGTAACTCTAATGGGAGGAGAAGGGATGAGAGGGGGTCAGATGATGGGTTTCTTTGATAGGCTTGAAACAAGGCAGATCTGGAAACAGGTCAGAAAGAGAGGCTCTTACATTGACGTCTTGTTTCGGTCATCAGGGTCCTGGAAAAGAGAGCAAGTGAAAGGTTAAAATGTTTTCAATGGTCCTGAGTAACAAATCCAACAATTAGACTTGATCTCAAATGACCTCCAAAGACCTCAGCTAGTGAGAAGTACGCTATCTATAGAGATTGCTCTGCAGCTTGACAGAACACGCATGTTCTCATGAGGACACCACCTGAGAGGGGGTTTCCAGCCTTTCCAATGACAGGCATAAAATGCTCAAGGCAAACACTACGGGCAGAATCTTACAAGGACAAGGGACACAGTTTACCACCCATAATGTGCTAAGTTTCAACATCAATAAAAATACATCTAGAATCAATTGGTTTTTTTCTTTAAGGATTTATTTATCTGAGAGAGAGAGAGAGACCGAGATAGAGAGTGCAAGCAGGGGGAGGGGGCAGAGGGAGAGAGTGAGAGAATCTCAAGTAGACTTGAGCCCAATGCCGGGCTCCATCTCATGACCCTGAGATCATGACCTGAGCCTAAATCAAGAGTCAGATGCCTAACTGAGCCACCCCAGGCGCCCCTCAATTCTTGGTTTTTAAGTATAACAAAAGACAGCAATGCTGTAGATAATTTGAAATCAATGCTGTAGATAACATGAAGTAACACTTAACTTAAAAAAAAAAACTACTGGGGCGCCTGGGTGGCTTAATCATTAAGCGTCTGCCTTCGGCTCAGGTCATGATCCCAGGGTCCTGGGATCGAGCCCCACATCGGGCTCCCTGCTCCGCAGAGAGCCTGCTTCTCCCTCTCCCATTCCCCCTGCTTGTGTTCTCTCTCTCACTGTGTCTCTCTCTGTCAAATGAATAAATAAAATCTTAAAAAAAAAAACAAACTACTTATATATCCTTTACTTTCGAATGAACCAGATACTTCTTCCCTAGGTTGATTTTAAGATAATTTGGTCCTTTCAGCACTAGGCATGTGCTGCGTGGAGGGGGAGATAATCCGGTTTGCCACAGATACCCATCCGCACGTAATCTACACGCTGAAGAGTGAAAGTAAGCCACATTAAGTCACTACACCAAAGTTACACAGAAGCTGCCACTCTCAGAGTTTCCTGCCACCACTTACCTCTTTCTTGGCCTGCTTGATGTCTCCCTCATCCTTGAAGCCCAGCCCTGAGGTGGAGGCCTTCTCAGCCTCCCCTCTGCCTCCCCCAGCCCGGCCTTCCCCACCTTCGCTAGTCTTGAAGGAGGACCGGCTGTCAGAGTCAGCAAAGCCACCCTCGCTGACACTATTGCAGCTCAACCACGAGGCCACCTTGTTCTTGGGTGTCTCTTCAGAGGAAGGCGGATTGCAGCCACCGACAGGGATCGTTGGAGGGATAGGAATATGCGGGGGGCCAAGGTCTGGGGGGCGGGAGTCCTTGGAAGCTGTCTCCGACAGGCCGTTCTCCTTCTGGCCCCGGGTCTGCCGCCGGGTGGCATAGCTGCGCCACACGGAGCTGGTGCTGAAGTCCTCATCCTTGCAGAAGTTATCATCGGAGCTGTCATCATTGGACTCTTCGGGATCCTCTGTACCGCTGTTGCCATCTTCCTGGTCTTTCAAGTCTACCCCGCTGCTGTCCGAGGAACAGGGGGCATCACTCTCATAGCCTTCCTTGAAGTTCTCCACGCTCTCGATATGGTCCAGATTGGCAAAGTACTCATCACCCATCTCCAGGCCCTCCTTGTCCGCAAAGTCATCTGTCAGGATCTTGCCTGGAGTGAAGAGAATTAAAGGCCTTCCATGGTTATGAGGATCTTTTAGAAAGTATAGGGGTCCTTCCAGCAATACCGAGCCCACCAGCACACAGTCAAAACACCTCCATTATGCTCTCCCTTGTCTCCTCAGGGTCTTAACTATGAGAAGACAGGCAGCTTTCCTCTAGTTTTAAATCTTGCCCTTTCTGCCATCCCATCTTCCTCTTGGTTTACCAAAAGGGTGTCCGCAGCTATGCTAAAAGCCTGTGGATGGAGAGACGTGGGAGAAAACGACACACTGGACTCTGCTCCCATGTCCCTTGTCTGAAAAATCCTCACGTCCACTTTCATCCCTTTTCCTTCTTGTCCTTATAAAGCTCTTCGTCCCTTCCTGGTCCACCCAGACAGGTACATCATCACTTGTCCTGTTCTTTACAGAAGAAAATCCTGGCCTCCTCTTACTCCCAAGTTTTATTCTTCTGTTCAGCTCCTCTCCGATTCAATTCCCCACCATGTCCTAATCCCAGAGGCAACTCTTTTGTTTCATCACCAACCTGCATAAATACAGACAAAGGAGCCTTTGGCAATGTCATCCAAGCAGCGGATACCCCAGCCCTTGTTCTGTGTCTTGAATAGCTGTAGCCGAACCTGGAGTCCATGCTGCACCAACCGGTTTGTGCACATGTTTGGGTCACATTTGCAGCGCTTGTTACACTCGTAAACTCTGGGAGGAGTGACAATAAACTCAATCATAACATGATCACCAGAGCATCCGTTCAGTCCACAGAACTGTTACAATTCTTAAGGTTTCATCATTTAGTAGGTAGTGATCTAAGTGAGTGAATTTAGGAACTATGCTCTTTGATTCATTTGGGAATAGAGCACAAGGAAATAATTCAGAAGAGGGAAAAGTGATTTATACAGGTAATTTATAGCACTAGTTAGTAACAGTGAATACCAGAATGCCATCACCTGGAGAAAAGGAAGCAAACTGATGTGAATACAGATTAAGAGCCGTTGAAATAGTAGACAGGCTACATCACTTTATAGAAAGAGATATATAAAAATAAAGATATGTGAGATAAGCAAAAGCCAATATAATAAATACTGAAAGAGACTAAAGGGGCGCCTGGGTGGCTCAGTCGTTGAGTGCCTGCCTTCGGCTCAGGTCATGATCCCAGGGTCCTGGGATGGAGCCCCGAGTCGGGCTCCCTGCTCGATGGGGGGCTTTGCTTTTCTCTCTCCCACTCCCCCTGCTTGTGTTCCCTCTCTCACTGTAACTCTCTCTGTCAAATAAATAAATAAAATCTTTAAAAAAAGAGAGAGACTAAAGAGGAGGAATTGGAACAAAAGTTTGGGTATAGCTGACTTTCATCCTTTTATTGTGTGAACATTTACTAACCACCAAAAGCTGTTCTACGTAAAACACTGGGAACTCAATAATGGAAAAAGTCATAATCTTTCCTCTCAGGGAGCTCATATTCTATCAAGTTTAAGGAACTGCACAGATTATTTAAAAAATAAACTATCAAAATTAGAGAGATCTAGCTAATAGTTATACTGAGAAAACAGGTATCTTTTCAGGCATCAATGTTTCTGCTCCATCTACTGTTGGAAAGATGACACCAGTACGATTTGAGAGTTGATGACATTAGTCCTATCCTTTTGGACAAAGTTGGTAAAAGCAGCTTCTATTCACTGAACATATAAACATATACTTTGTGTTTGGCATTGTGCTAATAGGCTTTACATATATTCTCTATTCTATCCTTGGAGCAGCCCTATAAGGACGTTTTTTTAACCTTAAAATCTTGGGAAGTGGGGTGCCCGGCTGGCTCAGTGGGTAGAACATGTGACTCAATTGCAGAGGTCATGAGTTTGAGCCCTACACTGACTGTAGAGATTACCCAAAAATAAAACAATGAAAGCATAATATACACAGAGGGAAGTACACATACATGTCTACAGCTCAATGAGTTTTCACAAACTGAACACACCATGTAACTAGCACCATATCAAGAAACAACTTCATTAGGTCCCTCAAAACCTCAGTAGGGATGGCGGGTGTTTGTGTTCAATTCTTCTATTTACAGCTAATAAAACAAGATCAGCTTAGAATGGATGAAGTCAGAATTTGAACTTAGGTCTAATCACCACCCTATGAAACTTTCAGAGTAGCTATACTGTATCATTCATTCATTCAACAAAATTTGTTTGAGTGGTTACTATGTACCAGGCACTGGGTCAGTTAGCTGCCGGTGATATACCATGCTGAGCAAGACAGACAGGTTCCCATCCCCATGGAGCTTATATGCTAATGAAAAAGAACAAAAGCAAGGCAACACATAAATGAAAGTTGTCCCAGATGCTATAAAAAACACAAACAGGGTGCTAAATGAGAGCATGAAGGGAGTAAAAATGACCTAGTTTTCGGGTGGCCAGGAAAGCTCTCTCTGAGGAGGTGAGATTAAAGCTGAGAGCTCAAGGTTAAAGAAGATAACCATGCAAAGAACAGTGACAGATGCCAAGCAGAGGGCACAGCATGTACAAAGGCCCCTGAGGTAGGCTGGCAAACACTGGGCAAACTGGATTCAGTAACTGAAGAATATCAGTGTGGTTAGAACAGTTTTGGAGGGAGAGAGATAGGAAGGGGCCAGATAGTACAGTGTCTTGTGACCCAAGATTAAGAGTTAGAATGAAATCCCAAGTGCAGTGGGAAGCTATTAAAGTTTTAGGCAGGGAGGTGACATATTATTTGTGGTTATTTGAAAATATTTCTATGAAACATTTCAAACACGAAAAAAGAACACTCATCTACTGCCCAGCATTAGCAAATCTAAACATTGTTACAAGACTCAAGTTTCATTATAATTAAAACATAAATGATATAGGGATGCAGCTAAAGCTAGTAACTGTCTTTTCCTTTGCTTAGTTTTCAACTTGCATTCAGCACAAATTCATCTTCTGACTTCCCTGGTAGCCTCCATCTCTTGTGAAGATCCTCAGACATACCAGGTTTTCTACCAAGCCCATTCTCCCAGAGCTCCTCTTGCAGCCGGATGCGCGCTGCTCTCACGCTGGCTGTCCTGTCTGGTGCACAGCTGTCAGCCTGGAAGGCTCCTTCACCCCACCATCTGTGGGCGCCCCCTCAATCCTCTTTTGAGTTGGAACCTCTATTTCCTGGATCAGTATGCCTTCCTCTCTCTTGACTTTTCCCCTTATTCTGGCAAACAATTCCAGTTAACTAACTTACTTTTTCTTTTTTTTCTTTCTTTCTCTTTTCTTTCTTCCTTCCTTCTCTCTTTTTTTAGAAGATTTTACTTATTTATTAGAGGGAGAGAGAGCACAAGGAGGCAGAGCAGCAGGGAGAGGGAGAAGCAGGCTCCCTGCCAAGCAGGGAGCCTGATGCGGGGGCTTGATCCTAGGACCCTGGGATCACGAACTGAGCCAAAGGCAGATGCTTAACTGACTGAGACACCCAGGTGCCCCTCCAGTTAACTTTCTGGGAAGAGGACTAATTGACAATTTTGAGGTATTTCATGTCTAAAAAATGTCTTTAGTTTAACACTTAAAACTCATAGCCTGGGGCTTAGAACTCTAGGTTACAAATAATTTCCCCTTCGAATTCTGAATCCTTAATTTCCATCTAGCTTCCAATGTTATTTTGAGAAGGCTGAAGATAGATTCTGAGTCTTTATTTTTATGGTCTATTTCTCTTCTCCAGAAGCTTTTAGGATTTTTTTTTTTTTGTCTTCAGTGTTCTGTGGACACAATGATCACATTTTATCATCACGTTTTTTAGTGGGGATCTATTTTCATCCGTTATGCTGGGACATGACTGGCATTCTCCATTTGGAAAGAGACCCTTCAATTATGGGAAAATTTCTGAATTATTTCACTGATGTTTTTCTCCTCTCTTCTGTTCTCTCTGCTAATTATGTATCTTGAGCACCAGGTTTCTTAGTTTCCATGTTCACATATAACCATTTTACCAAGTTTTATATCCCCCTCTTTCATTGTCTGCCCCTTTCCCTGCCCTTCTCAATCTTACATGCTGGCTTCACCTCCTCTGCTCAGTCTCTAGTTGGAGAGCCCAGGGCTTATTCCTGGGCCCCCTTATCGTTTCTTTTATCAATATTCTCTCTACGTGAACTCATCCAGGCTTTAAATATCACCTCTCCCCTCTGTGTTCAGGGTTCCTAATTCTTTATGTCCAGCCCTTATACTTCTCTCCAGAAATCTTATTGCCTTCTTGACATTTCTCCCTGGAGTGCCTAGGAGGCACCTCAAACATAACATGGCCAGAGCAGAAGCTGAGTTTCTCCCAGACCTGCCACTCCTCTACTCTTCTCAGTAAAAAGCACCAACACCCACCTTGTTGCTGAAGTATAGTTCAGAGGACTTGTCCTTGATTCTGCCACTTCCCTCCCACTCCAGTCAATCTATCAAGTTCTGTAGCTCTACCTCCAAATGAATCCCAACTCTACCCTCTTTCAGCTCTACTCGCTGTGTGCACTCTAGTCCAAGCCCCAGCAACCACCGTCTCTCGCCTATATTCCCGTAATCAATCTCCTAAGTGGATTTCCCAGTTTTACTTTTGCTGCCCTAAGACCTAGTCTCCACAAAGCAGCCACGGTAACCTTCAAAAAGCAGATGGCATCATTTGCCTGCTTAAAATTCTCTAACATTTCCTATCACACCATGATTTGGTTCTAATTTTTATTCTCATTTACAAAGTCCTATATAATCAGGTCCCTGCTATTTCTCTCTGAACACATCTCCCTTGCCGGCGTAACTCCAGTCTGTTAGGATATACATACAACTATGAAATTAAGAACATTTTTAACTGCAATTCCTAGATCCTATTCAATCATTAGAAGTCTTCATTTAAATGAAAGCCCAAGGAAGAAACATGTGCTGGAAATTCAGTAAATAAGATTTAATTGATAAAAAACACCTGGTTTCAGTTACTCTATTTTTGGTTCTAATTTTTAGAACTCCATCGCCGAGGTACTTCGCTTTCCCCTACTTACCCTGTGGGCAAACACTCTTCTAGTCTCTTGTACTGGTAGCCAGAGTTAGGGTTGATCTGGCCGCCAGGGGTGCAGGCTGTGGCCTGGATAGTTAGCTGATGACAGGCACATTTGGACCTGAAAAAGAAGGGTATGACGGCTAGAGCTGTGAGACTTTCTTTGGAGGCAGGAAGTACTACAAAAGGATAGGGAGAAGACAGTGAAATTCTTTTCTGTCATACACGTAAATGAGAAGGGAAGAGACAGTAAGAACATGACAGAGTGAGAGTAAGATAGAATGAAACCAAGTGGCAACTGAAAGCACGATGGAGGGGCACAAAGGAAAAGGGGGAGGATCAGAAGAAACAAACACAGGACACGAGTACCCAGGGGCATGCAGTGGGGGCCAGGTCAGACCCGAGCCTCTCTCATAGCTTTCATGGAGGCCTCATGGCAGGAACTCCAGCCGAGGAGGGATGTAAATAGGAAACAAAGGAGATATAAGGCAAAGGAAAGACAAGACAAGGATAACAAAGTTGGAGGCAGGGCCAGAATTACCCTACCAACTCACTTGTCACGGCACCCATCCTTGCAGTCACAACCGACCAGAAATTCTGGGCCTGTGTTAATGAAAACACCCTTGCCCGGGATTCGTTCCTTACTGTAGGCCACCTGGGGTGGCGGGGTTGTGTCAATCTCATTGACACAGGATAAGGGAACATCTTCCTTCCCGTAAGTGATGTCCAAAATATAGTAAAAAGGTTTATAGGGCTGAAACTTTCGGTCCACAAGAACATATGGATCCAAACAGAACATCTCCAGGAAGAGGAAGTCACAACCAGTCTCAAAAAGATAGCGTTCAATCTCCTGCATTGTCCGAAGGCAGAGGCCACAGGGTGTCTTATAGATAACATGAAAGCCCATCTTGCGGTTAACTCGGCGGCGGGCCGTCATCCGCCGGAAGTCATAGAGTAGTGGGACCAGCAGAGGATTCTTGCCCCGGTACTGAGCACTTCTCATAGGTCTGACTCGGGACAGACAGGTATAGCTGCACACATGAGGTAAGTAGAAGAGCTTCTCCATGGGGGCGCGGTAGGAGGGCTCTGCTGGGGCCCTCTCCAGCATGCCGTGGAAGGCGGGGGGCGCTGGAGGTGCTGAGGGTGCTGCTGGGGCAGAGGCTGTGGAGCCTACAGGTGATCTGCGAAAGAC
Organism: Phoca vitulina; assembly: GCF_004348235.1. NCBI lineage: Eukaryota > Metazoa > Chordata > Mammalia > Carnivora > Phocidae > Phoca > Phoca vitulina. The sequence goes on from NW_022589799.1 coordinate 1,659,529, forward strand.
ATACAAGAGATCAGGTAAGAGGGCAACAGGACCTGTCTGCTCGAGAAGGACCCCTTGCGGCTGGCTAACCCACTGACCTTTCCAACAGCTGTGCCCGGGAAGCTACAGACGACACAGACAAGCCATGTTTTCCCTTGTCTGGACAATGAAAGGCCCTGGTTACTCTTCACGGACTGAAAATCTCTCTACCTCAACAGTATCACTTTTTTTTTTTTTAATATTTTATTTATTTATTTGAGGGAGAGAATGAGAGAGAGAGAGCATGAGAGGGGGAAGGGTCAGAGGGAGAAGCAGACTCCCTGCTGAGCAGGGAGCCCGATGTAGGATTCGATCCTGGGACTCCAGGATCATGACCTGAGCCGAAGGCAGTCGCTTAACCAACTGAGCCACCGAGGCGCCCCAACAGTATCACTTTTCCTAACATTTTTTTTGCCTGTGAATTATAGAAATACAGTCCAGTTTTCTACCAATGTTTTTCCCCCTTTTATGTGTCCTACAGACATCTTTACTCACTCCTGTGATTCAATGAGAACAGCAGTAGTAATCCCTTTCTATTGTCCCAATCATGACACCACGTTCAATGACAAGTTTTAACAAATAACTTCTAGTGAGTCCATAGTTCTAGGCACCTAATTTCTAATTCAATTATTTTTACACCCTGTTTGTTGGAAAATTGCCAAGTTAAAGCTTTCTTTTCGGGGCACCTGGGTGGCTCGGTCGGGTAAATGTCCGACTCTATTTCAGCTCTGGTCACATCTCAGGATCCTGAGGTTGAGCCCTGCATCAGGCTCCTCGCTCGGTGCGGAGTCTGCTTGAGATTCTCTCTGCCCCTCCCCACACTTATACGGGTACACTCTCTCTCTAATAAATAAATACATCTTAAAAAAAAAAAAGCTTTCAAGTCCAAACCACAAATAAATAAATCTTAAACACAAACAAACAAACAAAAAAGCTTTCAAGTCCAAACCCCTCACCATCATAACCTTAACTAAGCACCTTGGAACCAAGGAACATCCCCCATACAGTGACCATTTAGTCCACGCTGCCACCTCCCCACAGAGAGTCTGGGAGTTTCTCACCTGTATGTCTGGTTGCTTCCAGGTTTCCCAGCAGGGACATTTTCACTGAGTGCAGGAGATGTAGGGGAGGAATGACCAGAGCCCACAGAACCTGGCCGGAAGGATGTGCTCTTTTTGGCTACCTGCTTCCGAGATTGGGCAAGCTGACTTTCCAAGCTGCTAAGAGATTAGACATCATACAGTAAAGAATACAGAAAATGCAATGTGAAAGAAACTAGTAAATAAAAAAGAATCTCACTCACTCATTGTCACCTGCCTGTGGGGACTGAGGGGGAGCAGGTGGGGCAGGTGGGGCAGGGGGAGCTGGGGGGGCAGGAGGGGCTGTAGGCTGCGGGGGCTCCATTGGCTTGAACTGGGTCCCAGTACTGGTCAGATCCTGGGTGTATTGGACCACAGGGCCTTTGCTCCTTACAGCACCTAGAGGAAAAAGGAAATTGACCACTGAAGATGACAGCTTTGTCAAGTATATTCATGCCCATACCTGATCCTCAATTTACATAATGTAAACAAGCAGCAATGGAAACATTTTGAGTAAGTGTTAAGACTGTTGGTTTTCATTATTTACACCAATGAGTGAAAATACTAGCACAGGCTGGCTTTGACTCAGTAAGGTTTTATCTTCCTGCCTCAAACACAGTTTATGTTAGTAATTAGGTTATTCTTTGGTGAAAAATTTTAAAAATGCGTTCTTTGATCAAGTAACGTTATCAGGAAAAATCAACCAAAAAGTATGCCAGGAACATATAAAAACAAAAGCAGTTTGGGCTTTAAAAAAATGACCATGGATCACATACAAAGCAGATAATCCTCATGTGGATAACAGAGGTACCTACTACCACATCGGCCCCTAACAGTCGTTTCAGATTTTTACGGGGCCGTTTAGAACGCATCAGAGCCACTGCCTGTGGAGGCAGCACCACAAATCCACCAGAACTACCGGAAACAACTCAGGGCACATCCTGTTTCCAATGAGTCAGTAGTGTCATCCTGGTAAACGAAGGACAGCTATTGTATATGCTCTCCTTTGCTGCTTTGTCCATTTTTTTCCTCCCCTTCGGTGTCCTTCAGGACATACCCATATTTGGACGTGTCCTCAGCTGTCCCCCTTGCTTCTTCTCCAATGCAGAGGCTGAGGATGTCTTCATGCTGAACATGGGCTCTAGCCGTGTAGAGCCTCGATAGATCCATTCACATCTTTTGTCATCCTAGGGGATTGGGAGGAAGGAAGGTTGGAGGGAGATGAATTAAAGGCTAGAATCTATCCTGCCATCTGTGGAGAATACACCTCCAGGTGCCTCCTTGAAGGAAATCTCCCTGATGAATCCCAAATTCCCTATCTGTTCAATAAACTTATGTTCCAGGCTCCATGACAGCCATGAGGAAAATGAGAAAAGAAAAACATATGCTCCTCACTTAAGAAATTACAGGAGAGACAAATTTTTTTTTTTTTAAAAAGATTTTATTTATTTGACAGAGAGACACAGCAAGAGAGGGAACACAAGCAGGGGGAGCGGGAGAGGGAGAAGCAGGCTTCCCGCGGAGCAGGGAGCCCGATGCGGGGCTCGATCCTAGGACCCCAGGACCATGACCCGAGCCGAAGGCAGAAGCTTAACGACTGAGCCACCCAGGCGCCCCGAGAAACAAATGTTTATATTTAGGATAAGTGGTGTGACATGGACCATAAGGCCTTAGGAACAAAGGGCTGAGGATAGCTCAAAGGACTGTAACTCTAAGAAAGGCATGAGAGGGGAAAGGAGGACAGGCACAGAAGATCCAAGAGTTAAACTGGGCCTTGAAAGATCATCAAGGGGTGCCTGGGTGGCTGGCGGTTAACCATCTGCTTTTGGCTCAGATCATGATCCCGGAGTCCCAGGATCGAGCCCTGTATCGGGCTCTCTGCTCAGCGGGGAGTCCGCTTCTCCCTCTCCCTTTACTCCTCTCCCACTCCTGCTTGCTCTCTCTCTCTCTCTCTCAAATAAATAAATAAAATCTTAAAAAAAAAAAAAGATCATCAAGACCTCTAATTCTTTGATGCCTTTTTGTCTCACTATGCTACCAAAACCCTGACCCTGGACAAATGGAACTGCCTTCTCTGCCTACATGCAAGTATTCTGAGAGAGAAAAACAAACCAACATGCAAATTAGCTCATAATTAAATTCAGGGAATTTATTTTACTTTTTAAAAATTATTACTTTTTTAAATTTATTTTTTACTTTTTTTTTTTAAGATTTTATTTGAGAGAGAGTGAGTGAGCATGCATGTGCACGAGCTGGGGGTGGGGGGGAGAGGCAGAGGGAGAGGGAGAGGAAGCAGCAGACTCCCTGCTGAGCAGGGACTCAATCCCAGTACCCCAAGATCATGACCTGAGCAGAAGGCAGACACTTAACCAACTGAGCCACCCAGGTGCCCCAGGGAACTTATTTTCAATAACCATCAGAGAGAAACAAAAAGACAAAGTAAAATTTGTCCCCAAACAGTGAGAACAGATAGGATAAGAAAGAGGAAAATTACGGACGACTACAAAATCATCCTCATTACTGCCTCTTACGCTCCCCCACCCCACCCTGACCCTTGCCTCCAAAACTCTGGGGAAGAACAGTACCAGGAAGAGGATCCTGACTAGGCTGCCATCCACCTCCTCGACCCGGGACTTCCACCATGTGCCTTCCCACTCAGTCTTGATAAGCTGGCCACTCTTGAGCAGCACCATGGGGCGGTTGGGGTAAGCCGTGATATACTCTTCTATGAAGTCCCGGCAGGAGATGTCTTCTATGTCCTCCCAAGTCTTTTTCACTGTCCCAAGGAAGAAAGAGGGCTGAGAGAGGGTAAGTGGAGCAGGTCTTTTTCTCTCTCTTTTTTTTAAGTAATCTCTATGCCCAACGTGGGGCTTGAACTCATGACCCCAAGATCAAGAGTTGCATGCTCTACCAACTTTGCCAGCCAGGTGCCCCAGGGCATGTCTTGATAGGAAAAAATAAATGGTTGGCAAGGAGTCGTTGGGCATTTTTCAAGTTGGGAGGGAGAGAAAAAATAAATGAAGACAACATAACCTCAAAAGCAAAACCAAGACTACCTAAAAATACTGAACCTATTGTGTAAATGCACATACAGATCAAGTAAATACTAACTAAGCAATATGCAAATATAGGTGAATCACTATTTCATAAAAATGGATGTTTTGTTTAGGAAAATTCAAGTGAAAATTCTTGCTAACTTGATGTAAGTCTAGAGATAAATAAAAAAGATCAGGTGGCATCATGAAATTGATAAAAAAAAAAATTTTGTCCTTCCTTCTCATTCTGTATCAGGCTACTTCTAAGGGACCCTGAATGTATTTACTGCCATGTCATGTGGAAAAGGAGCAGTGTTAGTTAACTCTTTTGTAATTAGAAAGAACTGCTTTGTAGGAGTCTGTTCCCAAGCCACAGACACAAGTATAGAGGACACTCTGAAGCCTCCATCTAATTCAGCTTTTGCAGAGAGCACCTTGCAGACTACAGATTTATACAAATGTTAGATGAAGGATAAGACTAGGAAAGAAGTAACATCTTCTTAAGTATAAATCACTCAGAAATGAAATCAAAACACAGCTACAATATGAGAATCCACCCAAGGTCAGTCATGATCTCCTAGTGTCCCACTCTTTGACTACAAAGATCCAGCACTAGAGATGAGCAAATAGAACTGTATCTCCCAAAAGACATTACTAAAACTTATGCTCTTTGAGATGGAAGCACCACAAATATCAGGGCCTTCCTTCCTTCCTCCTTCCCTCCCTCCCTCTCTTTTCTTTTCTTTTAGTATCAGGGCTTTTCAACTGATTATCTTAAGAAGAAATACAAGGTAGAAGAGGAAATGGATAAATCTCAGAAAGGAAGAAGGGACACTCACGTGGCCGGCAAATGGGATATAGTTCAGACTGTGTGACATAGGAAGCATAGCCATCATCAAAGAAAATGAGAAACCTGTAAGGACAGAGTGATGGCAGAAAGATCAGGGGTTACAATATTTAACATGACCTACAGAAATGATCATATCATATCAAGAAAAAGACCTCTTAATCACAAATAGGACACAATCCTGGGAAAATGTTCCAGTCTACTACTTCCTTCCTATTATTCTTCCTTCTAAGAGTTAGGAATTCTCCTTCAATCTAACGAACTTACTGCTACTTTTCCAAAAGCTATTTATTCTTGTTTCACTATCAGACTCCTATCTTGCTAAGACCATTTAATTTCCCCTTCCTTCCTATTCCCCTAACCATTAAACAATCTTGACAACTTTCCTCCTAGTTTTCCTCCAAGTTTTCCCCTTGAGGAAAAAAGAAAAAAAGGAGGAAGAATCACCTACACGTTCCCTGTCACAAAAAAAAGAGCAAGGGTTTCTGGTCACTGGGGACTAAACACAAAAGCTAACTGTGAGATCTGGACTATGGTTTGAATAGGGCAGGTGCTTTGCTACTGGCCTCCACTCTCTTTACAATCCTCTGTCCAGGTACCTGAGCTTGTTTTTGACGTTCGGTGTCTCAGCTACAATGCCAGCATAGAGCCAGACCTGATTTCCATCCTTGTACTTGGCCACCACCCGACTGCCCACAAACAGCTTGTCAGCAGGAGGGTGGTAATCATAGGCAATATGGTTCCCCGACAGTAGACTCTTTCCTTTGTTGTCGAATTTCACCTTGTACTTCTTTCCTGGTCCTGAGTAGAAGGAAAAGATAAACAAAAATTTTTAAAAACCACCAGTTTCTGTGCAAATCCTGACTGCTACATGAGAGACAAAAGGCAAGGCTGTGGAGAAAAGAAATGATCAGCAACGAAGACCTGCAGGTTGCCTTTCATTAGCTCTTCTTCTAGCTTGAACATACCAACCGTCTGGATGGCAATAAGGGTGCCTTTGTGCCATGTCTTAGTTCTCTTCTTGCCCAGGATGCGCATGCTGACTATCAGGTCACCATCTTTGCTCAGTTCTCCAGACATCTGACTCAAGGTTCCTACAAAAGAAAGCAAAGTTGTCCTAAAGAGATATGGCAGACTGGGGGAGTGAATGGGAAAGTAAAGAGGGTATAATATAGTAACTGGGGAAAATGGGGTAATCATTGATCCTTAGTCACTTTTGCTGCTCTCTTGGGCAGACAAAAACATAGTTGGCTCAACTATTTATGCTAACAGGAAATACCTGCATAATTAAATTCACATGTAATTCAAGAACATCTCACTTTAACCAAGTATTTCCAACTCCTTATTAACAACATTAATTACACTCATTAAGTTCTAGGTAGTATTTATAAAACATTTTCCTGTAGGAGATCTATTAACAACCCCATTGGACAAAGTTTCCCTCGGACCTCTTTATAAGAGTTTGAGTTGCAGGATGCCTGGGTGGCTTAGTCAGTTAAGTGCCTGCCTTTGGTTCAGGTCATGATCCCGGGGTCCTGGGATCGAGCCCCGCATCGGGCTCCCTGCTCAGAGGGGCACTTGCTTCTCCCTCTGCCTGCCACTCCCCCTCCTTGTGCATGCTCTCTCTCTGGCAAACAAATAAGTAAATCTTAAAAAAAAGAGTTTGAGTTGCTCTCTTCTAAACTCTATCTAGAAGTAGTCATGAGCACAGGGCTAAAAAGGTATTTGGATAAAGCCACCACACACTGGAAAATCAGCAGACAAAAGACTTAAGCAGACAAGGAAAACCTGTGGTGTTTAAAGAACCCAACAGAGGTGAGGAAGAGGATTCTGAGATGCTAAAACAAAGCCAGATACCCATGAAATCTCTGTAGGAATTCACCTCCCATCCCCGCCCCCACCCTCTATACCAAGGCACCTCCAGACCCTAACCTTTATGTAAATCCTGGGAACTGCTCTTCTTGTTGACAGCATCCATGAACTTCTGGACATCCTGAGCTGACTTTCTTAAGGCAGCCATAGCTTCACGGAGCTGTAAAAAAGGGGATGAGGGAAACAAGTTTTAAAATAGCATGGGTTAGACTTGAGAATAAGAACTTGTCTTTCAAAAAACAAAATAGAATGAGTTATGGTTGAAAAGGTACGGTAACTTTATCAGGCAAAACTGTCCTTTCTTATAAATCTAATTCAGAAATCAGCTTTAGGGAACTTTCCTTATTAATCTCACCTAGCTGATCGCTGCCAAATTCTACATTCCTATAGCACTTAGTGCATGCATCTCTAAGTAACCTCTGCTGCATCCTTAGAACACCTATTAGAGAACTGGAACCCACAGGGCTGATTACAGAGTGGATAATTATGTTGATGGCTGAAGTGGTCAGGCCAGAAGTTTCTCCCATTTTCATATTCTTAACTCTCACCTTTACCTTCCCCGTCCCAACTCACCTTCTGGTCTTTGGGAGTTCTGCTCCCAGCATCACCTATGGATGAGAAAAGCTCTAATGAGTGTAAGAGACTTACTCGTAAGAGTTTCCAAGAACTCAAAAACTAAGCTACTTTTTTTTTTCATTGAGGCATTTTATTTGCATGTATTATACATAACTAAGCTACTTAAAAACATTATCATGGAGCTATTACTAAAAACTACTGACAACCATATATAAATATGTATGTAAAAGTAGTAAATGGTCCAGAAAGATACACAGCAAATAGGTGACAGTGCTTCCCTGAGGATAAAGTACTGTGACAGGTGGTAGTCTACAGGATTTGGGTTTTTCACTGTATATTAAAAAAATTTTTTTTACTGTTTTATTTATTTGAGAGAGAGAACAAGAGAGCATGAGCGGAGGGTTTTGGGGGGAGGGGCAGGAGGAGAGGGAGAAGAAGGCTCCCCGCTGAGCACGAAGCCTAACACTGGACTCGATCCCAGGACCCTGGGATCATGACCTGAGCCAAAGGCAGACACTTAACCGACTGAGCCACCCAGGCACCTTGTATATTTAAATCTGTTTTTTGTTTTTTTTTTTAAAGATTTTATTTATTTGCCAGAGAGAGACACAGCAAGAGAGGGAACACAAGCAGGGGGAGTGGGAGAGGGAGAAGCAGGCTCCCCACGGAGCAGGGAGCCCGATGCGGGGCTCGATCCCAGGACCCTGGGATCATGACCTGAACCGAAGGCAGGTGCTCAACGACTGAGCCACCCAGGCGCCCCAAAATCTGTTGTTTTTATAACAACAATTTGCTTATGGATTATTTGAATGATTTGAAAAATGAAAAGTGGTCAATGAAATAAAAGTTTATTCTTGAGTAGTGCTGTCCAATAGAACCTCCTGCTGTGATAGATATGCTCATCAATACTTGTTGCTGTCTCTTTTTTATTACAGCCATCCTAATTAGTATAAAGTGGTTCTGATTTGCATTTCCTTAATGACTAATGATGTCAAGCATCTTTCCATTTACTTAGTGGTCATTTACATATCTTATTTGAAAAAATAACTATTCAAATATCTTGCCCATTTTTAAACTGGGTTGTCTTTTTATTCTTGAGTTGCAACAGTTCTTTATATACTCTGGAAAATAATAGACCCTTCACATTTCACGTAATTTAAATAGCTACATCTGGATAGCGGCTACTACTGTATTGGACAATGCAGTTTTAGAGATTTATAACTATTTAAAAACAGAGGGGCGCCTGGGTGGCTCAGTCAGTTAAGCGTCTGCCTTGGCTCAGGTCATGATCCCAGGGTCCTGGTATCAAGCCCCACATCCGGCTCACTGCTCAGCAGGAACCCTGCTACTCCCTCCCTCTCCTTCTGCCCCTCCCCTCGCTCTTGCTCACGCTCTCTCTCCCCCCACCCAAATAAATAAATAAATCTTTTTAAAAAGTGGAAAGCAATGGTGGTAATCATTTCACAGTATATCCATATATCAAATCACTATTTTCACACCTTAAGCTAATACAATGTTATATGTCAATTATATCTCAATAAAACTGGGAGAAAAAGGCAGCAAAAAATAAAAAAACAAAAATGGAGGGGCACCTGTGTGGCTCAGTTGATTAAGTGTCTGCCTTTGGCTCAGGTCATGATCCCAGGGTTCTGGGATCGAGCCCCAAGTCGGGCTCCCTGCTCAGTGGGGAGCCTGCTTCTCCCTTTCCTCCCTGCTCATGCTCTCTCTCGCTATATCTGTTGCTCTCTCTGTCTCTCTCAAATAAATAAAATCTTAATAAAAAAAGGGGGAAAGCAATGTAAATGTCCTAAAATACAAAAAGTCCATTTAACAAAATGGTTAAACAAACTGTAACATCTCCAAATGAGGTTCGCAAAGAATCTTTAATAACATAAGACTGCTAACAATGTATTAAGTTTCAAAAGTTAGGATACATAGTAATTTATTTGAGATGAACCAAACCTTGGAGACAATACAGACACACCCCTATGCATACACATGCATTCCTCAAAGAGCTGTGGATATAATATACGACTAAATACCTGTTAACTTAGACCTCTACAACTATAAAAGTGCATTTTATTTATTTACTTATTTATTCATTTATTTATTTTTAAAGGTTTTATTTATTTGACATAGAGAGAGAGAGAGAGCACAAGCAGGGGGAGCGGCAGGCAGAGGGAGAAGGAGAAGCAGGCTTCCCGCTGAGCAAGGGAGCCCGATGCAGGGCTCGATCCCAGGACCCTGGGATCATGACCTGAGCCGAAGGCAGTTGCTTAACCAACTGGGCCACCCAGGCGCCCTAAAAGTACATTTTAAAAGTAAAAATATTCATGTGGTAAAAAAAACTAAAACATTATGAAAGGACACACAGTAAAACATAGCTCACCCTCAGACTCCTGCTTCTAGTTACTCTCCTCAGAAGCAACCAATAATATCAGTTTTTTTGCAGCCAAAGATACTCTGTAAATGTACATATGTACTCTTTCCCCTCTCCATTCTTTTACTCATATTCAACATGCACTTTTTATGTTGCTTTTTATCCCCACACTTCAAATATCTAGGAAAAGAATTCCCTCTCAGTATCTATAAATCTGATTCTTTTGTCCCCAATTTTGTTTATTGTGGTAAAATACATGTAACATAAAATATACCACCTTAACCATTTTTAAGCATACAGTTCAGTAATATTAAGTACATTGGTATCATTGTGTAACCATCAACTTTACTGAAAAATGTTAAGGACTAAATAAATTGTTTTTGTATAGAGGAAATAGTATAAAATGATCAGCTATCCCTAAATTGATCTTTTAATATTGTCAATAGTTTTTTTTGGGGGGGGGTGAGAGGGGAACATGACAAGCTGATTCTCAAATATATATAAAAGCATGACAGGTGAAAAGAACCAAGACATCCATAAAGAAGAAAACCACAGTGAGGTTACTGCGTTAACAGATGTAGAAACATACAAAGCCCAGTTATAGACAATATAGAACTGACGTAAGAAAAAATGACAGAGAAATGAAACAGAATAGAAAGTCCAGAAATAAACCCACAAATATGGAAATAATTTATGACAAATAGACAATGTAAATCAGTAAGAAGAGACTCATTTCAGTAAGTGGCACTGGAACACTGATTAATAACCATATGAAAAAAAATTCAGATATTTACCTCAAATACTACACAAAAAATAAATTTCAGTTGGATTAAATGCAAAACTATGAAACTTTCAAAGGCAACATAAGAGATCTTTATAATAAAGCCTCAGGGCAGAAAGGCTATACAAACCAATTACCATAAAAGAAAATGCTAAAATTATAACTTCTGTTTATCAACAAATAACATAAAACGTAAAGATAAACCATAAGCTGGGAATGATGTTTGCAACTCATAACTACAAAGGATTAGTATTTGTGACATATAAAGACTTCTATGAATCAAGAAAAAGACAAATGATCATTGAGCAAACAAGCAAGAGATATGAACAGACATATCAAAGAAAAACTACAAGGGGCGCCTGGGTGGCTCAGTCAGTTAACAGCCTCCCTTCAGCTCAGGTTGTGATTCCGGGGTCCTGGGACTGAGCCCAACGTTGGGCTCCCTGCTCCTCCCTCTCCCTCTTCCTGCTGCTCCCCCTGCTTGTGTGCGCTCGCTCTCTAGTAAATAAATAAAATCTTTAAAAAATAAAATAAAATTTAAAAACCACAATACCAAGTGTTGTCAAGGATGTGGAACATAGGACACACTCATCCACTGGTAGTTATAAATATAAATTGGTACAACCACCTTGGAAAGCTGTTTTTTACTTATCCAAGTAATATTAGAATTTCCATATCCTAAGAACTAGCAACTCCATTCTTACAGTATATATATCCTAAAAATTCAGTTTAAGACTGCCAAAATAGAAAGATTCTTGCACACCGTAAGAGACTCTTAACAACAGATAACAAATTTGAGGGTTGATGGAGGGAAGGGGTGAGGGATGTGCTAGAGGTGATGGGTATTAAAGAGGGCACTTGTGATGAGCACTGGGTGTTGTAAGTGATGAAGCACTTACAGAAATCAGTATTGCACTGTTAACTAAAAATTTTAGATTAAAAAATAATAAATAAATAGATTATTTGAATTGAAAACAAATGAAATGTCAACTGGCAGGAGAATAGATATATTGTATCATATTCATAAGATGGAATAGTATACTGTAGTAGTTACCAAACTAAGCATCACACATCAGCATGATGTTAAAGAAATGACTGAAAAATGCATATACTAAGATTCCATTTATACAGTTAAGAAATAGGCAAAACTATGGCACTTCTGATAATAGTGATATGAAAAGGATGATTCCCCTATGCAGAAGGGGAACAAGTATAAAACTGCAGAAAACAAGTATAAAACTAGAAAAAAATTATTAAAAACAATCAATTCAGGGCACTGGAAAGTGACCAAAGACAACAAACTGAGAAGTATTTGTTCTTAAAAAACTGCTAAAATTCTGACAAGGAAGGTTAAGTCTGTGGACCTCTTGCCTGGGGCAGCTCCCATCCCTACTCCACCTCTAGTTGGGTGAGCAGAAACTACGGCTTTACCATTGAGGCGCTAGCCATGACAAGGAGCAGCTCTGTTAGTCTGAGGTTGCAGCTCTTGTTTAGTGTGAGCAGCAAACCAGTCAGAAATTTAACAAGGAGATCCTGAAAATGAGAGAGCTGTAGACAGGCTTAAATAAATTCTCCATACATTCTTGAGTGACTGCTAAACAAGGCACATGCAGAGAAGACCCAGGAGAGTCAATGGAGACTTGAGAACTAGAAGCAACTCTGAATGAATTCTCTATACCTCTGTAAAACTCACTGGCTAAGCGCACATGGGTGGCGCAGTCTGTTGAGCGTCTGACTCTTGACTTTGGCTCAGCTCATGATCTCAGGTTCATGGGATCAAACCCCATGTTGGGCTCTGCACTCATTGTGGAGTCTGCTTAGGTCTCTCTCTCCTTTCCCTTTGCCCCTCCCCTCCACACTCTCTCTAAAATAAATAAATAAATCCTTAGGGGAAAAACAAAAACAAAAACCCAAAAAACAAAAAAACCCCACAACTCACTGGTTAAACTCTGCAAAAAAAGGGGGGGGGCAACGGTTAGGAGCCAAGCTAATGTATATAAAAGCGAATATGAATTCTGTGGGTGACTGCTAAACTATGTATATACAGAAAAGATCCAAGAAACCCAATGGAGACTTGAGAACTAGATGCAACTCTGAATGTATTCTCTATACTTCTGTAAAACTGAATGGCTAAACTATTTTATTTTATTTTAATTTTTCAAAGATTTTATTTATTTATTTGACAGAGACACAGCAGGACAGGGAACACAAGCAGGGGGAGTGGGAGAGGGAAAAGCAGGCCTCCCGCTGAGCAAGGAGCCAGATGCGGGGCTCGATCCCAGGACCCCGGGATCATGACCTGAGCCAAAGGCAGACACTTAACAACTGAGCCACCCAGGCACCCCGGCTAAACTATTTTAAAAAAGGGGGTCAACTGTTAGGATCCAAGCTAATATATAGTAAATTTAAAAACCAAGCAGAGACATCAGCTGCACACTAAAGGGAAGACAGAGTTGGCAGTATAAGAAAAATTATTTTTAAAAAAAAGAAAAAGAATGAAAGAAAACCAAAAACAGAAACCAGAGGGGTGCCTGGGTGGCTCAGTTGGTTAAGCGTCTGACTCTTGATTTCGGCCCAGGTCATGATCTCAGGATCATGAAATTGAGCCTCGCATCAGGCTCTGTGCTAGGCATGGAGCCTGCTTAAGATTCTCTCTCTCCCTCTGCCCCTCCCCCACCAAAAAAAAGAAAAAGAAAATAGCAGCTTTAAATTAAAATTCAGAGTTGCTATATTATCTAAATGTCCAGCTTCCAACACAAAAAATGGTGACGTTCAAAGAAACAGGAAAGTGCGACCTATACTCAGGGAACAAACCATGGCAATAGAAACTGACTTGCTGCATGGGCCTAGATACTGGATTTATAAATATGCTCAAAGACCTAAAAGAAATTACATTCAGGGCGCCTGGGTGGCTCAGTCGTTAAGCGGCTGCCTTCAGCTCAGGTCATGATCCCAGGGTCCTGGGATCGAGTCCCACATCGGGCTCCCTGCTCGGCAGGAAGCCTGCTTCTCCCTGTCCCACTCCCCCTGCTTGTGTTCCTGCTCTTGCTATCTCTCTCTCTGTCAAATAAATAAATAAAATCTTTAAAAAAAAAAAGAAATTACATTCAAAGACTTAAAAAAAGAAAAATATGCTAATACTTAGTAAACAAAAGACCTGATTATAAAAGGAAGCAAATGGAAATTCTGGAGTTGAAATTACAAAAACTGAAACATTCACTAGAGAAGCTAAAAAAGCAAATTTAAAATGATAGAATAAGTAAGCTAGAATATAGATTCCTATATAGAGAAATTGTCCCATTCAAAGCACAAAGAGAAGACTGAAGAAAAATGAACAGCTTCTGAGACATATGGGACAATGTGAGGCATTCTACCATATATGTAACATGGATCTGAGAAGGCAAGGGGAGAGAGAATGGGGCACCTGGCTGGCTCAGTTGGTAGAGTGTGCAACTTGATCTTGGGGTCGTAAGTTCGAGCCCCATAATGGGTGTAGGGATTACTTAAAAATAAAATCTTAAAAAAATGTATTGAAAAAAAATATATTTTAAAAAAAGAAATGACTGAAACACTTCTAAATTTGATGAAAAACCTGAAACTACAGTCCAAATTCAATGAATCTCAAGTAGGACAAATACAGAGAGAATTATACCTAGACACAACCTAGTCAAACTACTAAAATCAAAAGAGAAAATCTTTAAAGCTGTAAGACAAAAATGACTCATACCCAGAATACAAACAACAATTTCATCTGACTTTCCATCAGAAATAATGGAGACCAGAAGGCACTGGAATGGCATATTCAAAGTGCCAAAAGGAAACAGCCAATCAAGAATTCTATATCCCATGGGGTGCCTGGGTGGCTCAGTCTGTTGGGCGTCTGCCTTCAGCTCAGGTCATAATCCCACGGTCCTGGGATCGAGCCCCACATTGGGCTCCTTACTCAGTAGGGAGCCTGCTTCTCCCTCTCCCTGCCGCTCCCCCTGCTTGTGTTCTCTCTCTCTCTGTCAGGTAAATAAGTAAATAAAATCTTAAAACAAACAAAAGAATTCTGTATCCCAGGGGTGCCTGGGTGGCACGGTCGGTTAAGCGTCAGACTCTTGGTTTTGGCTCAGATCACGATCTCAGGGTTGCGAGATCAAGCCCTGTGCCAGGCTCCATGCTCAGCACAGAGTCTGCTTGAGATACTCTCTCCTTCTCCCTCTGCCCCTCCTGCTTGTGCATGCACTCACTCGCGCTCGCTCTCTCCCCCTCTAAAAATAAATATAAATAAATCTTTAAAAAAAAAGAATTTTATATCCCAGGTAAACAAAGGCAGAGAATCCACTTTTAGCAGAACTACAAGAAATATTAAAGGAAATCTTTCTGACTGGAAAAAGATGACACTAGATGGTAACTCAGATCCATAGGAAGGAATGAAGAGCAATGAAAATGTACACATCTGAGTAAATATATATTTTTCTCTTTTCTTCCCATAACTTCTTTAAAAATAAGATTGGTCCTTGCAATAATTGTAACACTAAATTGCTGGCTTTAAACATATGCAGGTGCAATATATTTGACGACAGTATCACCCAAGAAGAGAGTGAAAATGGAGCTATCCTGGTGCAAAGTTGCTATATTTTACCAGAATTAAGTCAGTATTAACTTGTAGTAGATAATGATCAGATAAATATGCAAGCACTTTTTAAAAAGCTAAAAAAAAAAAATCAGAGGAATTAAAATGATTTACTGAAATATTTGTTTGACACAAAGAAGGCAGTAAAAAACAGATAAATACAAAAAATATGGGGTGGAAAAGAGCAAAATGATTGATGTAAATCCACCCATATGGATTCACATGACTGGACTCAAAACTAATTAAAAGCCAGAAACTGTGAGACTGGATTTAAAAAAACCACAAAATCTAACTATATACTGTCTGTAAGAGATACACTAAATTCAAAGACAGAAACAGATTTTAAGTAAAAGGACAGAAAAAGACACAACATGCAAACGGTAATCATTATAAAAATGGAAATGCTATATTAATATCTGCTAAAACAGACTTTAAGAAAAGCGATATCGCTTGAAACACAGAGAGATCTTTTAATAATAAAAAATCAACTATAAATGTATACATAACAGACTCCAAAATACAAGAAGCGAAAACTGAAATAAATTGAAAGGACAAACAATTCAACAATTTTAGTTCAAGATTTCAAAACTCCTTTCCAAGTAATTGTTAAAACAACTAGACAGAAAATTAATAAGGAAACGAACTTGAACAGCACTATTAGCCAACTTAACCTAACCAACATTTATAAAATACTCCATCCAACAGCAGAAGAATACAAATTCTTTTCAAGCACACATGGATCATTCTCCAGGACAGACAATATGCTAGGTCATTAAAAAAATATTTAAATAGGGGCGCCTGGGTGGCTCAGTCGGTTAAGCGTCTGCCTTCGGCTCAGGTCATGATCCCAGGGTCCTGGGATCGAGCCCTGCATTGGGCTCACTGCTCCGCGGGAACCCTGCTTCTCCCTCTCCTTCTACTGCTTCCCCCTGCTTGTGCTCTCTCACTCTCTCTGTCAAATAAATAAAATCTTTAAAAAAAAAATTAATTAATTAAAATAAATAAATAAATAAAAAATATTTAAATAAATTTAAAAGGATTAAAATAATACAAAGTATATTTTCTGACCACAATAAAAAAAATTTTTTTTTTTAAAGATTTTACTTATTTATTTGACAGAGACAGAGATAACGAGAGCAGGAACACAAGCAGGGGGAGTGGGAGAGGGAGAAGCAGACTTCCTGCCGAGCAGGGAGCCCGATGTGGGACTCGATCCCAGGACCCTGGGATCATGACCTGAGCCGAAGGCAGACGCTTAACAACTGAGCCACCCAGGCGCCCTCAACTCTTTTTTTTTTTTAAAGATTTTATTTATTTGACAGAGAGAGACACAATGAGAGAGGGAACACCAGCAGGGAGACTGGGAGAGGGAGAAGCAGGCTCCCTGCTGAGCAGGGAGCCCGATGTGGGGCTCGATCCCAGGACCCTGAGATCATGACCTGAGCTGAAGGCAGACGCCCAACGACTGAGCCACCCAGGCGCCCCGAACCACCCTCAACTCTTACCTTGAGAAGTTTTCTCTTAAAAGACACCATTAAGAAAATGAAAAGATCACATCTGAGAGAAAGTGTAAAATATATCTGATAAATGAATTGTACCTAAAGCCTAAGTTCTCTAAGTCAATAATAAAAAGACAACCCAATTAAAAAAAAAAGACTAAAGATTTGAATAGATGTTTCCCCAGAGAACATAGATAAATGGCAAGTAAGTATGTGAAAAGATGCTCAACTTCCTTAGGGAAATGCAAACTATGATCACAATTTGATACCACACACACACTAGAATGGCTAAAAGACTGACAATACCAAGCACTGACAAGGACGTAAAGAAACTGGAACCCCATACTTTGCTAGTGGGAATATAAAATGGTACAGCCACTTTTGAAAACAGTAAGGCAGTTTCCTAAAAACTCAAACATACACCCACCCTAAGACCTAGCAATTCTACTCCTAGGTGGAATATCCAAGAGACATGAAACACAATGCCCATATAAAGATTTATATAGAAATGTACATAGCAGCATTATTCCTAATAGCCCCCAAACTGGAAACAACCCAAATATTTATCAATTAAAGAATGGATAAAAACCTGTGGTATATCTATAAAATGGAATATTATTCAGCAAAAAAAAGGGGGAGCACACTATGGATACATGCAATAACATAGATTAATCTCAAAATTCATTATGCTAAGTGACAGAAACCAGAAACAAAAGACAATAAATTGTGATTCTATTTACACAAAATTTCTAGAGAAGGCAAAAAGGAAGCAAGCAGATCAGTGGTTACTTGGGGGTGAAAATAGAGAATGTAGGCAAATAGATGTGAGGGATGTTTTGGGGTAATGCCAAGTATTCTTAAATTGGACTGTGAAGACTGCACTACTGTATAAATTTACTAAAACTCAAACTACACTTAAAAGTATGTGAATTTTATAGTATATAAATTATACCTAAAAAAAAAACCCTCAAAAATAGACAAAATCAAACAATCTACCATTTTGAGATATATACATAGGTGCTAATGCCACCTATAAAGAAAAGGAAGGGAATTCAGAATAGAAGTTACACAGAATGGAGAAAGAAAAGTCATTCAATCAGGAAGTAGTACATAGGGGACATCTATGATACTAATAATGTTCTATTTCTTTGGTAACAGACAAGTCCAACAGTTTGGAATATGTAGTCAGTGACAATGGTTTCTCCTTTCTTCTTTTATCTGCTTAATTTCCTGTCTTTCAATTTCAATCCTCAACTTTCTACCTGGACCCTTATCTCTTACCTGAATCAATACTGAGGACATCATCATCTTCATCAGGAATCTCGATTATTTCTGTAGGCCGGGAAGCTTCATCCTCAGAGCTACTGTCCCGGTATTGTAGACCCAGTTTGGAATAAAAGTCCTTCACCAAAGACTCACAGTTAGTCACTGCCCTAATATTGGAACACATGTAGAAAAGGTCAAAGCCAGAAGAAATAGGTGTAAAAGCCATCAGAATTTATATATATTTAAGTATACACTGACCTCAATTTAAACAGGCCAAGTGTCTCCATTTAGAATTCATTTTTATTTTTATTTTTTAAATAGGCTCCATGCCCAATGTGGGGCTTGAACTCACCACCCTGAGATCAAGACCTGAGCCGAAGTCAAGAGTAGGACACTTACCCAACTGAGCCAACCAGGCATCTTTCATTTAGAATTTAAAATGCTTTTCTCATAGAAAAATGTTTAAATAGTGGTTTCCAGACCAGTGCCTCAAAAATCCAAAATAAGCCCTGAGTACAGTCCTCTCAACCACATTTCATCATTTACCTTATTAATTGAAAATGTGTTCTAAGTGACAACTAAGGTACCAGACACAAATCTTCTGGGACTTTTGGAGTAGATACAGGGCTCCAGTTACATAAGACAACAACACTTTACAATCCTCACTCCCTAGATCATCCTACTAATAAAACAAAGCAATTGTTTGGAAGCAGAGTAGAGAAGAAAGAAGGGGAAGGGACTCAAGACCTGAACTCCCCTACTGCTGCCCATACATTAGCTTCTGATAGATGAACATTCTATATATGGGTGGTTATGAGGTCAGATTTTGGATCCTAACCTATGAAGGAAGATTCTATACATTTGTACCTTGTAAAGTATGAAGTGCTTAGCACAATATCATGAACAATTATACTTCTAAAATGTCTGCCAAAGGGGAGATTTCCTATTTTCCAGGTAGTCCTCACCTGGATGCATCATCAAAGAGCTGGTCAACATGGGCCACCTCAGATTCCTTCTGTATTACCCACGTTTCCAACTCTGCTAGTTGCTTCTTACGCTGCTGTACACAGTCCATCTTTTCTAGTTCTTCATCGATGAACTGCCGAAGTTCCTCCATCGAGATCCCCAGCTCCTCAACCACTGCCTGTTGCAGCTCTGCAATCTCTTCAGACTCCACTGCAGCTGTTGCTGCATCCAAACCAATGCACCCAGGGAGGGAGGACATGCTGTTGTCCTCTACATGGAAGAGAAAACTAAGATTACCTTTGGAGTCATCACCACCAAATTTCAGTATCCTAACAAAACTCATTCCTACACTACTGCTTGTTATTCAAATACAGTTAAGTTTGATTCTATGTTCTCTCTCTCCATTCTCCTGTATCTGACGCTAAGATTTTGTAGCATTCTTATCTCATCCTATAGACTATGGGCCTAAGATTTAAAAGTTTGAGGGTATGGAGAACATATATTATGCAACAGGGAGCTACCGAAAATAATGTTTTAGGAAACGGAAGAGAACCAATTTGCTGAGGAAGGTATTTCTGTGACCTGTGTTCCTTAATTCACTAAAGAGGGAAATCTTTGTTTGCATGCTATGCCAGTTTGAACACTTATCTCCACCTGGAGGGAAGCGATTGGTCTATAACTCACTAACTCGTTGTTTCCTCTTTAACTACTTGTTCCCCTTACATTACTTTGCTTCCAAGTGGAAATTTACTTTTTAAAGTCTATTAACACTTAAGCATTCAAAAGCAAAGAGGTTTCCCAAAAGTAAAAGGAAATTAAAGCAATCTGGGAATAAAATGTGGTTACCTAAAAAGTACAATTCAAATAACCCATACATTGGTGTTAACTGCTTTTTTGATCAAACGGTTAAAGCAAAACTGATGCCAGAATGCCGTGCGACCCCAGGGCCAGTTCTCACCGCCTCCATTTTTCCTTTGCCCGCACACCGCCCCACCCCCGCGCTACCCTTTTTGGGGTGCGTCCCACCCACCCCGCAAACCCAGCTCAACCCCGCCCCCGCTCGCCTCCCGGAGAAGACTTCCTTCCCACCCTCGCCCAACCTCCTCCCACAAACAAAACATTCCAGACAGGCCCCCTGGTCTCCAAATACCTCAATTAACAGTATTTCCCACACCTCCCTGCTTCCAGCTACAACAGTTCTTTTCCACCAGCCAGACCCCAGACTCGAGACTCAGGGGTCGGCCTCGATGGGGTAGAACGAAACCGTAAGGGAAAGGGAGCAGGGGGAGGGGAAGAAGCGTGAGGGAGGGAGGGAAAGGGAAGCGAAAGAGACGCCCGGAAGCAAACCTCAGGTGCCGTTCCGGTCGCCACAACGGTGGCCTGACGGGGTCAAACCCAAGGCCCCTGAGCGCCCCTGCAAGGCCAGGCAAACTCAGGCAAGTACGCATGCGTCAAAGCACAGCCGTCCAGGGCACACGTGGGAGACAAATGGCCGGGTAAAGTAGGCGTGGCCTGGAGTATATTGCAGAAGCTCCGCCTTTTCCGCCAACCCCAACTAATGGCAGCAATGTTAAGTTTATCGTGTAAAGACTCAGTAGCCAAACACTTAGGTTTAGATTTTTTTTTCCTCACCCAGTTTTGGTTTTATTGCAGAAGTGGTACAAATTGTAACAAGTGGAGGAATATCAAGATGTAATAGGAAAAACGTGGTAATATCCTCTCCTCCCTCCATCACGTATTACTCCTGCTCCTTTGAGGTAAAATAGCTTAGTTTTCTAGGTTTGTATGTACAAGGTCATGCATGTGGGTTTTTTTTTTTAAAGAATATTTATTTATTTATCTGACACAGAGAGAGACAGAGCACAAGCAGGGGGAGCAGCAGAGGGAGAGAGAGAAGCAGGTTCTCTGCTGAGCAGGGAGCCCAATGCAGGGCTCGATTCCAGGACCTCGAGATCATGACCTGAGCGGAAGGCAGACGCTTAACCAACTGAGCTACCCAGGCGCCCTGTGAATGTGGATTTTTTTTTAAAGGTTTTATTTTTAAGTAATCTTTATACCCAGTGTGGAGCTTGAACTCACAACCCTGAAATCAAGTGTTGCATGCTCTGCCAGCTGAGCCAGGCAGACACCCCTGAATGTGGATTTTGTTTTGTTTTTCTTTTATTTCACACGTGGACATCCCTTGAAGACAATAAAAACTGTAACATTTGTCTTTTTGACAATTGCATAATACTTAATAGTATGGTTAAATCATATTTAGAAAGATGTTCTCAGTTTTTAGCTACTACAAATAGTACAACAATAAACATTAACATCCTTTTGAAGTAGTACTTTTATTTCTGTGGAAGAGATTCCCCAGAATGGAATCTGAATAAAAGGTATATATATACACACATGCATATATATGTATGTATATATAGGTATATATGTACTCTTTTTTTCCCACTTTAATAGAATCTTCTGTCAAATTACTATACAAAAAGTTTGAAACAATTTTTGCTCCCACTAGCAAATCTCTGAAAGTATGTTTCCCCCCACCCTCATTAAGATTGGATGTTAACTATTTAATTTTTAAGCATTTGATAGGTCTTAAAATAATAGCTGCATCAGGATAGACTAAGTTGTGCTGTGGAAACAAACAATTCCAAAAGCTTAAAACAAAAACCATGCATTTCTTGCTCATGCTGCATAATCATCTCTAGTTGACATTGGAGCTCTGCTAGGATATCTACTCAGGAACCCAGGCTGATGAGTAAGTCAGGCCAGAAGGAGACCACTAACGGTCTCATATTGGCAGTTAAAGTGATTCAGGACACTTTCATTAACAACTCATTGTTCTGACTGAGTCATAAGGCCCTACCCAAACACAAGGGGGCTGGAAAGTACAATCATGTCTCATATCTGGAAGGAGAGAGAACCAGTTGTATTTGATGAACCAGCAGTATTGACTACTACATTATTTTGTTATTGCTTTAATTTGTTCAGCTATCTTTACACTAACCGCACCTAACTTCATTTAAAAGGTATAAACCAGAACCTTCTGTGTAAGACTGGAAACAGGTTCGGGCAGCCTTGAAATCCTCTCCTTGTAACCACACTTTATCTTTGCTCATTTCACCTGTCCACCGGTGTCCTGTAAGTCCCTATTTCCAACTGTTAAGACACTAGGAATTGAGGTACAGAGAAATGAAAGTGTCCTCTAGATATTTCAAATTCAGCATGTTCCTAACTCATCTTATGATATTATTTTCTAATGTGAGCTAGAAATTTTAGACTACTCCTCCCTGTAAAACACACATGCACACACATACCATATTTATTGAATGTTTGCTTCATACTAGGCACTGTTCTAAGCACTTTACAATTATTAATTTATTTAATCCTCACAATAGTCCTATAAGGTAGGAACTGTTATTGTCTCTTTTTTATGAATGAAAAAACCGAGACACACAATTACATTAAGTGTCAGAGCCAGGCAGTTTGGCCCTAGAGCTTGTGGTCTTTTTTTTTTTCTTTTTTTTAAGATTTTGTTTATTTATTTGACAGAGAGTGAGAGCAGGAACACAAGCAGGGGGAGTGGGAGAGGGAGAAGCAGGCTTCCCACCAAGCGGGGAGCCCAACATGGGACTCGATCCCAGGACCCCAGGATCACGACCTGAGCTGAAGGCAGACGCTTAACGACTGAGCCATCCAGGCACCCTAGAACTTGTGGTCTTTTTTTTTATTAAAGATTTTATTTATTTATTTGACAGAGAGAGACACAGCGAGAGAGGGAACACAAGCAAGGGGAGTGGGACGGGGAGAAGCAGGCTTCCCGCGGAGCAGGGAGCCCAATGCGGGGCTCGATCCCAGGACCCTGGGATCATGACCTGAGCTGAAGGCAGACACTTAACGACTGAGCTACCCAGGTGCCCCTAAAACTATGTTTTCTTTATGTCTATAAAATAAAGTTCAAACTTCACAGTATAGAGTTTGAGGCTCTTCAAAATTTGGTCCTGACTTAGCTCTCTGGCCATGTTTCCCATTTTCCCCTTCACACCCCTGGTTAAGTGCTATTTCCCCAACGTGTTTACACATTTCACTTTTACACTTATACCTTCGTTCATTGTGGTGATCTCCTGGAATGCCCCGTCTCTTCCTGTCTGCTGTAATATGAATTCTCTAAGGTCCAATTCAAATGTCTCTGTGAAGTTTTCATAGACCAGTGGTTGTCAAACTTTATCATGTATCAGAATCACCTGGAGGGCTTGTTAAAATACAGATTGCCACCCTCACCCCACCTTGGAGTAGATTTGGGTGGAGTCTGAGAATCTGCATGTCTAACATTTTACCAGAAATGCCTATGCTACTGGTAGGGGGACCAGAATTTAAGAAACACTGTCTTACCATATGATTTCACTTATATGTGCAATCTAAAAATCAAACGAAGAATAGAAACAGACTTATAAGTACAGAGAACAAACTGGTGGGGAGGGACTGGGGGGCTATGGGCAAAACAGGTGAAGGGGATTTAGAAGTACGATCTTCACAACATGCCTGACTGGCTCAGTTGGACGAGCACGTGACTCTTCATCTCAGGGTTGTGAGTTTGGGCCCCCATATTGGGTGTAGAGATGACTTAAATAAGTAAACTAAAAAAAAAAAAAAAGAGGTATGAACTTCTGATTATAAAATAAATAAGTCATGGGCATGAAAAGTACAGTATGGGGAATATAGTTAATAATATTGCAATAACTTTGTATCATGACAGATGGTAACTACACTTATCATGGTGAGCATTTTGTGATGTATAGAATTGTGAAATCACTATGTTGTACATCTGGAACTAATATAAAATTGTATGTCAATTATACATCAATTAAAGAAATCACTCACTAGCCTATCCTAGACTGTCCTAGACTATCACTCACACTCTGCAGAACTAACTCCTGTCTGTGTGCTTCCATTATCTTAGTTCCTTCCACTTGTGAGTTATCTCTGTATGTCTCTGTCTCCTTTGCTGGTCTGTGATCAACTTAAAGCTGAGGACCTTTCTAGATCGTCTTTGTTTCCCTTAGCACCTGACATATTGCCCTGTACATGTGGTGTTCTGTAATGTGTGATGAATGAAGGGAAATCTGTTCTGCCCTGATTATGTTTCTGTTAGAGTCTTTCAGCTTTCTGATGTATGTGCGATGTATGGGGGGAGTGGAGGTGGAAATAAGTAATGGACAATGTTGAAAAGAAACAGGAGCTATTTAGGGCAGCATATCCAGTCTGATTTCTTCAATGCCCTGAGAAGTCTGGTAGAAATCAGCAGTGGGACTCAGGAAGTATCTTCTAAGACACTTGCTACTCAACATGCAGTCAAAGAGCTTCTTTGAGATTCTGAATCTCTGACCCCACTTGGAATGTACTAAATCAGAATCCGAATCTTAGTAAGGTTTCCAGGTAATGTGTTTGCTTGCTAAAATTTGAGAAAGGCAAGTTTGAGTTCTGTAATCCTTTCCAGGACAGGGCCTCAATATTTGGGGAAACAAGCTCTGGGTTGTTTTTTTTTTTAAGATTATTTATTTATTTATTTGAGAGAGAGAGAGAGAGAGAGAGAGCGACAGCGAGAGCACAAGCAGGGGGAGTGGCAGAGGGAGAGGGAGAAGCCGGCTCCCAGATGAGCAGGAAGCCCAATGTGGGCTCAATGCGGGGCTCCATCCCAGGATCCTGAGATCACGACCTGAGCCAAAGGTAGGCACTTAATGGACTGAACCACCCAGGCGCCCCTCTGGCTTTGTTTTTATTAAGGTCTGAAGACTGTCAGAAATGATCAGGCCCTGGGGCGCCTGGGTGGCTCAGTTGGTTAAGCGGCTGCCTTTGGCTCAGGTCATGATCCTGGAGTCCCGGGATCGAGTCCCGCATCGGGCTCCCTGCTCAGTGGGGAGTCTGCTTCTCCCTCTGACCCTTCCCTCTCTCATGCTCTCTGTCTCATTCTCTCTCTCAAATAAATAAATAAAATCTTTAAAAAAAAGAAATGATCAGGCCCTGATATAAATGACTCATATTATTAAAATGTACAAGTTATTGAAGTAGATAGCTTATTGCCAGTTGAATAATATAAAGTAATAAATAACTGATATGTCACTTGGGCTACTCACATTGGTGTGCTCAGCACAGTCATTCCTGTAATCCATTGTGATACATTGAAAAACAACAACCATGTGCTACTTAATACTTGACCATGAGAAGGGGCGCCTGGGTGGCTCAGTCGTTAAGCGTCTGCCTTCAGCTCAGGTCATGATCCCAGGGTCCTGGGATGGAGCCCCGCATCAGGCTCCCTGCTTCATGGGAAGCCTGCTTCTCCCTCTCCCACTCCTCTTGCTTGTGTTCCCTCTCTTGCTGTGTCTCTCTCTGTCAAATAAATAAATAAAATCTTTAAAAAAAAAAAACTTGACCATGAGAAGTCATAGCAGAGGGGTCAAAACCTTGGAATGCCAAATGATCCTTTCCCTGCAGACAGACTTAAGGGAAATTAAATCATAATCTAAACATTGTTGAGTGATCTCAGAATTAAAATGAAAGAATATGGGGATTAAAAATTCAAAGGGTTTTAGGCATCAGGAAAGTAAAGGAGCCAAATGGGGTGGGTGAGAACTGTGGTCACCTGAGAAATACATATCTCACCCTTAGTTCCAGCTAGTTTTTGCCCTATGTGATAGATACAATTTTTCTGGATTACCAATTTTTCAAATGAGGTTAAAAATCTATATTTTTAAATATGCAACCTTCTGAGTTTTGAATATTGACAATTTTAAAATGTAGTACACTCTGCAATACTTTTTAATTTTTTAATTTTTTTTGAAGATTTTATTTATTTGTTTGACAGAGAGAGACACAGCAAGAGAGGGAACACAAGCAGAAGGCAGAGGGAAAGGGAGCAGCAGAATCCCCACTGAGCAGGGAGCCCGATGTGGGGCTCGATCCCAGGATCTTGGGATCATGACCTGAGCCGAAGGCAGATGCTTAACAACTGAGCCACCCAGGCGCCCCTCTGCAATACTTTTAAAATCAGCAATTCTACTTCTAGGAATTAAACTACATACCTTTGAAATTGCATTCATTTGAATATGCATACCTTTGATACGAGGTAAGTGCTAAATTACCATCTGTAACTTTGTATGAAATAGCAAAATATTTAGAAACAATACACATTTCCATCAGCAGGTGTTGGTTAAACATATTATAGCATACCCAAACAATGGAATACTCTTCAACTATGTTTTTTTAAAAAGGAAGCTCTTTCAGCATTGATACAGAGTGATCTTTAAGAAACATTATTAAGGGGCACCTGGGTGGCTCAGTCAGTTAAGCATCTGCCTTCAGCTCAGGTCATGATCCCAGGTTCCTGGGATCGAGCCCTGTGACGAGCCCTGCAAGGAACCCCGCGTCGGGCTTCCCACTCAGCGGGGAGCCTGCTTCTCCTCTCCCTCTGCCTCTGCTCTGCCTACTTGGGCTCTCTCTCTCTCAAATAAATAAAATCTTAAAAAAAAAAAAAAAAGAAACATTATTAAATGAGAAGAGCAGCTGTAGAACATGATATATAGCTGCTGTTATTTGTCTAAATAATACATTTTTAAACTTTTTTTCCTCGGGGCACCTGGGTGGCTCAGTCCGTTAAGTGTTGTGATCTCAGGGTCCTGGGATCTGCTCCCAGCTCAGCGGGGAGTCAGCTTGTCTTCCTCTCTCTGCCCTTCCCCTTGCTCGTGCTCTCTCTTTTTCACTCTCTCTCAAATAAATAAATAAAATCTTTAAAAAAACATTTTTTTCTTACATATATATAAAAGATCACTGGAAGGGTACATATGAGACTCATACTGGGTGTCTGAGAAGAGGGCAAATGGAAAGTGGCAGACAAGAATCTATAAGGAGTAAGGGTTTTCACAGTACACTCACTGTCTTATAACTTTTGAATTTTGAAACATGAAAATGGATAGTTCATTCAAAATTATTACATTAAAAATTAAAAGAAAAGGAACATTCCTGGAAAGATACACATTCATACATGTAAAAACAAGCTACCTTAATAGCAGTTACCTCCGGATAGAAGGATTGGGAAACATGACAGCATCTAGGAACTTTCTGCATTTTTACCCTTCAGTAATGTTTTTTTTTGTTTGTTTTGTTTTTGTTTTTTTTTAAAGATTTTATTTACTCATTTGAGACAGAGAGAGAGAGCACGAGCAGGGTGAAGGGCAGAGAGAGAAGCAGACTCCCCGCTGAGCAGGGAGCCCGATGTGGGGCTCTATGCCGGGACTTGGTGATCATGATCTGAGCTAAGGCAGATGCTTAATTGACTGAGTCACCCAGGCGCCCCAGCGCTTCAGTAATGTTTGAGAAATTTTTTTACTGTGTGCATTTATATTTTTATAATAATAATAATTTTAAAACATTGACTCAAAAAACACATACACACACGGACACACACTTTGTAGATTTCAAACACTGGAAAGTGTCTGGCCAATAAAATTTCCCAGACTGATTGGATCTGTAAGCTGTCAGTTTAAGGTGAGTGAAAGGAATGTTTAAGGACATCAGATTAACAGAAATAATATGAGCAATAAAACCAGAGAGACCCCCCCAAACAAAAACAAAAACAAAAACAAAAAACAAAATAGAGAGACCCAAGGTATGTGGATTACAACTCCCTGAATCTACACACCAAGGACTATCTAACTACCGAGAATGGAAATACTCTACTGACCAATGGCTAAGCTGCCCTCTCCCCTGAACAGCATGCACATTGGCCGCATGAGTTTGCCTTGGGTCGTTCCTCCTTTTTTTTCTTCCACAGATAATCCACTTCTTCTGACTGATGCATTTTTTTCTTAGATAGGTTACTGTAGAAAGTCAAACCTGTGGGTGCCTGGGTGGCTCAGTTGGTTAAGTGACTGCCTTCGGCTCAGGTCATGATCCTGGAGTCCAGGGATCAAGTCCCGCATCAGGTTCCCTGCTCAGCAGGGAGTCTGCTTCTCCCTCTGACCCTCCCCCGTCTCATGTGCTCTCTCTCATTCTCTCTCTCAAATAAATAAATAAAATCTTAAAAAAAAAAAAGAGAAAGTCAAACCTGTGACTCTCTAGTGGCTGCATACTGATGCTCTCATTAATCATGTGTTTGCTTGCATTTTATTTTAGGAGGTAGGGGGAAGGTGAGTTCTCCCTATCTGAGTTCCTGGAGGGAATACATGGGAGTCTTCCAGTACAGACATCAATCTTAATCTGCTTTCCTCTGACCCTGACCTGCACCTTGTCCTGAATTTCTTTTTATCAAAACAGTGTACAAATCATCTCTCTCCCTCTCTCTTGCTCTCTTCCTTTCCTTAGTTTAACCAATATAACACCAGAACAGAGTTCTGGTGAAGGCAAAATCTGGTACCCCATTGCAAAGCTTTTGTTCCCCTGCCTCCATTTTCAAATAACCCTGGGGACTTACTCAGGCCAAAGAGGGGGCAGTCCTGTTTCCAGGAGTCAGAAACAGAGACAATTATCAAGTCTCTGCTAACAATGCATGGATAGGTTTATGTCTCCATACCATTTGGTATTGCTGTTAAAGCCTGGTTCAGCATGGTCCATGAAAATGTGTGTCCTCTGATATGACTGCATGCTGGTCCAAGTCCCTGCACAAGCACAAGTGATGCCCCACACTTAGATTCCAAGGTTATGGCTCTTTTAGTTCACGTCCACATGCTAGGTCACTGTTGCCCGGAACATTTGACCAGCATGGCTGAGCCTGAGAGCTTTTACAATCACTATCCCTATCACTTGCTGTGCCAGACTCAATCCTCTTCAGCCAAACCTGTGTTGGGCCTTGGTCAGTGGCCTAGCTGCCTTCTTTCCTTCCAGTGAATTCTCTTATGGACTTTCCTGCCAGTCGGCCATAGTCTACTCTACCAAATTTCCCTAACTTCAGACTTTGGAGAGAACAGATTATGATTTCCTTTCCTTTTCTCTTAAACGATCCCTGGGATGATGATGTTAACCACTACCATCATCACTGTGTATTATATATGAGTTTTCCGTGATTGCCATAATGAATTACCACAGACTCATTGGCTTAAAACAACAGAAATTTATTCCCTTACAGTTCCAGAGGCTAGCAATCTAAAATCAAGGTGTTGGCGGGGCTGAGCTCCCTCCAAAGGCTCTGAGGAGAATTTTTCCTTGCTTCCTCCAGCGTCTGGTGGTTCCAGCCAAGGGTCCTTTAGTTTGTGGTTGCATGACTCCAATCTCTGCCTCTGTCTTCACATGGCCTTTTCCTGTCTCTCTGTATCTTCTCTACTGTCTTTTATAAAAGACATTTGTCATTGGACTTAGGGCTCACCCAGATAATCCAGGATGACTTTATCTTGAGATCCTTCTTATATCTGTAAAGATCCTTTTACCAAGTAAGGTCACATTCATACGTTTCAAGGGTGAGGACATGGACGTATCTTTTGGAGGGCCCCTTTTCAATCTACTAGATGTTATTTTACAAAGGAATTGTGCAGTGAAAAAGATTGAGGGATTCACTAAAGGCAAATGACTCCCCCTCTATCACAGAGCTCTGCCCACTTGAGAATGACAGCAGATTTTACAAAACTACATACACTGAAAGGGTCCTGTTAGGGACGCCTGGGTGGATCAGTTGGTTGGGCCTCGGACTCTTGGTTTTGGCTGGGGTCATGATCTCAGGGTTATGGAATTGAGCCCCTTGTGGAGCCTGAGCCCAGAGGGGGTCTCTGCGCTCAGCACAAAGTCTGCTTGGGATTCTTTCTCTCTCCCCTTCTGCTCCCCCTCACCCAGCTCTCTCTCAAATAAAGGAGTAAATTAAAAAAAAATTTTTTTTAAAAAAGGTCCTGTTAGGGGGCGCCTGGGTGGCTCAGTCGTTAAGTGTCTGCCTTCGGCTCAGGTCATGATCCCAGGGTCCTGGGATCGAGCCCCACATCGGGCTCCCTGCTCTGCGGGGAGCCTGCTTCTCCCTCTCCCGCTGCCCCCACTTTGTTCCCTCTCTCGCTGTGTCTCTCTCTGTCAAATAAATAAATAAAATCTTAAAAAAAAAAAAAAAGGTCCTGTTAGACTCTTATCATAGGACAATTGGTTCCTGCTGGCCTTATATTTGCACAACTTAAAGGGATCTCCTAAGACTGCTTCTAAGAGTTCTAGCTTTAGGTGGGCCTCACCAAGCATCATTATATTACATTACATCATACAGTTATGTCCAACTATCTTACCTTAAGGACATTTGATACTGGAGAATTGAAACCCATGGCCTTATTTTAATCAATGAGTTCTACCTGTCTCGGTCCCATTTTGTAACCATTTCCCTGAGTAGGAACAATATAAACTGGCTCGTGTTTCATCCTTTTTATTATTCTCAACTCACCCTCATGTGCCTATGTGGAATGCAAGAATGAGAAGGCTGACACATAGAGAGGTGAAATAATATAAAGCGTGGGTCATAAGTATCTGTATAGAAGATTTCAAACCTCCTCTGAGGGGGAGTCTATCAGGCTTTCTCATAGTTCAGCTCAGAGATGGTTCTGTGATTGGGTAGCTGGCCTCATAGGGATTCTTCACCAACTTGGCACAGCGAAAAATCATCACAATTAGGAACAGAAACAGAAGAACAACAAAGACAATGGCAAAGCCTTTGTCTGCGTCAACACCGCTGGACAGGCTTGAATCATCCATGGGAACACACGCCTCTTTACCCTTGTTCAGCTGTAGCTAGCTCCTCAGGTATGTCTTCAGGTTTGTCATGTTCCTAGACAAAAGAGGATAAGACAAGTTTATTGGTTTTTATGTGAATGTGTGTGTTTTCTTAATAACATTATGTCAAAACCAAAGAAGGTTTAGAAAAACAAAAACAGAACAGCAAGATTTATTTAAGAAGCACTATGAAACTGGTAAAGTTAGTATGGGTGACTTTCAAAATATATACACACATAAAGCATAAAATTGCTGGAAAATTACTCCAAAGCAAAACATGAGCAAACATGTTTAACTCAGAAATCAACTGGGGCTTCCTGGCCCTGTAAGATCCAGGTACAACTGCCTTAAACATCCCAATTCTGTATTAAGTCCAAATCCCTCTCTATGATTTTTTCAAATTCTGAGTACTTATTGTAAATAATTTGTTCTGGAGTCTTAACATAAAGACTATGTAAACATAAAATTATTTTTATTTTTTCTAATCACTACGTTTAACTGTGCTATCATTCCCATCTCTTAATGAAAAATCAAGTATAGCTCAGAAAGGATCGATTTTGGTTATTAAAACTTAGTTCACCAAAACAACACTGAAAAGAACAAAATTAGAGTACTCCCACTTCCCAACTTCAAAACTCACTACAAATTTACAGTTATTAAGACAGTGTGGCACTAGCATAAGGATAGGCATATGGATTAGTGAAATAGAATTAGGAGTCTAGAAATAAACTCATATACCTACTGTCAATTGATTTTTTTTTAAAGATTTTATTTATTTATTTGCCAGAGAGAGAGCGCGGGAGAAAGAGCAAGAGTACAAGCAGGGGGAGAAGCAGGCTCCCTGCTAAGCAAGGAACCCAATGTGGGACTCAATCCCAGAACCCTGGGATCATGACCTGAGCCGAAGGCAGATGCTTAACGGATTGAGCCACCCAGATGCCCCGGCAACCTAGTTTTTTGCCTGCCACTCACTCTCTCCCTTGTACTTTTTGACCCAGTAATGCTGGACTTCTCACAATTCTATGAGTTTTGCATGATCCTCCTTTGTGTCTGAGCCTTTTCATTAACATTCTCTATTTATTATTTCCCATCTTCTATATTCAACTTTTAGGCTTTAGCTTAAAAGTTAATTTCTCAGGGAGATATTCCAGTAACATTCACTATACTTTACTACAATTACTTCAGTCTGTCTTCTCTGGTAATATAGTAATCTGACATGAGAGTAGAGACCGTATCTAATTTGTTCGTTTTTTTATCCTAAAAGTTTGGGTTATATTGGCTGTTCAATAACTATATGTTCAATGAATGGATGTAGCACTACACTTTGCTAAAGTGGGCATGTAAAAAATGTTTGCTGAATGAATGGAATGACTTTGAGAATGTGGCATTTGAATTAAGACAGAAGCCTATTGGTGATCTAAAAGAAAGTAGTGTCAGCAAAGTGGCAAAGAAGGACTCCAGACTTTAGTGGATTAAACAGGAAAGGGCAGTAAGGAAATGAAGACACTAAGGTTTTAAATAATTTATAAGGAGTTCAAGTAGGAAAGAAAGAAGAGAAGTCGAATAGCAGTTAAAAGCCTACTACAGAATCTAGCAAAGGATTCCTTTTTTTAAAAACTTTTTAAAAAAGATTTTATTTATTGGGCACCTGGGTGGCTCAGTCGTTAGGCGTCTACCTTCGGCTCAGGCCATGGTCCCAGGGTCCTGGGATCGAGCCCCGCATCGGGCTCCCCACTCCGCGGGAAGCCTGCTTCTCCCTCTCCCACTCCCCCTGCTTGTGTTGCCTCTCTCACTGTGTCTCTCTCTGTCAAATAAATAAAATCTTAAAAAAAAAAAGATTTTATTTATTTATTTGTCAGAGAGACAGAGAGAGCACAAGCAGGGGGAGCTGCAAGCAGAGGGAGAAGCAGGCTCCCCACTGAGCAAGGAGCCCAATGTGGGACTCAATCCCAGGACCCTGGAATCCTGACATGAGCTGAAGGCAGCCGCTTAACCAACTGAGCCACCCAGGCATCCCAAGGATTCCTTCTCAAAGGCAGAATGAAAAGGTATCAGGTAGGATGCATTTGGTTGCAAGTAACAGAAAAGTCCACTTAAGTGATAGTAAACAATATGTGGAATTTATTAACTTAGGAGGCTGAAGTCCAGAATAAGGCTAACTTTAGGTATCATTGGATCCAGAGATTGAAGGTGTTATCAGGGTTCTGACTTTCTATGTCTATGATTTTTCGCAGTCCCACCTGTCTTCTACGCTGATTTTCTACACAGGCCGACTTCCCTATGGTAGCAAGAATGGCTCCAACAAATCCAGACCTCTCATATCCCCTCTTCACAGTCTCTCCTCCCCAATTCCAGAGGAAGAAAGAATACGTTTCTATTTGTCAAGATTCTTGTTTGCAAGCAACAGAAACAATCTCCCTTTTCTTGATGAAAAATTCACCCTAAGTGAAAAGGCAGTCTGGGTTCCTGGGTCTGGCAGGGGTCTGAGCTGAGGAAGGATTCTGCTAATACTGTGTCTGTGAGGCAGTGTTGTTTGACCCACCTCCCCGGGGCTCACTGAAACCTGAGTCCCAAGGGAGACAATAAATACTCCTTTATAGTTGCTGTTGTCATTTTATTTTACCTACATACTTGTGTGATTTGGGAAATGGAGATTACAAAGAGCTCTTCTTTTAATATTATTTGAACTCTATCAACTTTAAATTTAATTTGGATGCACCATTTACCATTTAATAAGTACAATACAAAAACTAGGTCCTATAGGCATAACACGATACATAAGGTCTGGTCTCTGACTTTAGGAAGCTTATAGTCTGGTATGGGAGATAAGACATAGCCACATAACTATGACATAGGTATAAAGTGGTTAGGTTTCAAAACAGAAAGTAGTGGATCTCTCTGAAATCGTCTGCCCCACGCTTCCTCTCCTGTCCATCCATATGGCTACTGTGGAAGCTGCCATATTCTGACATGGCCCCACCATGCTGGCTGCCACAGTTCAATGGTCTGGGGTAGGCAGAAGTTAGGCTGAAGCTCTTCTCTTGAATTTTTGTAACTGGAATGGGACATACTAGGTGTTTAATACGTACTTGATGATAACTGTGTTGTAATGAGAAAACCAATTTCATTGCAATTTTAATACCCGCTTCTGGCTTTATCCATCTGTACATCTCAGATGCCACTTTCTGGATATATTTCTTTTTTTTTTTTTAAAGATTTTATTTATTTATTTGTTAGAGAGAGAGAGGCACAAGCAGGGGGAGCGGCAGGCAGAGGGAGAAGCAGGCTTCCCACTGAGCAGGGAGCCCAATGCAGGACTTGATCCCAGGACCCTGGGATCATGACCTGAGCCGAAGGCAGAGGCTTAAGGACTGAGCCACCCAGGCGCCCCTGGATATATCTCTTTAATATCTCATTATTGATGCCAGCACATATCTTCCCTTTATTCATTACTACACTTTCTCAAAAAGATCTTATTATTTTATCCTGGCACCTACATATCTCACTAGTCCCCTTACAGCCTGAATATTTCATTGATTTTTCAACTTCTTTTAATTATTGCATTTCAAGTGACTTGCATCTTTATTTGATTTTCTTTCATTTATTCTCTTATCACAGGTTTCTAGGTATGATTTTATACCATGTAAACTGTCTTGATTTTATATTAAGTTGCAGAGAAAAATAAACAAAAATATGTACTTCCTGAATGAAAACAAATAATCCCATAGCAATCTGCTGGTAAAAGTGGAGAAGGAACCCAAAGGGAAGACTCAAGGAAGGTTTTACTGAAGAGGCAAATACATGAACTGAACTGCGGCCTGAGAATGAGTGGAGTTTACCAGGCAGATAAAAGCAAGAAGGAGGAGAAGCTGGAGAAGATATTTCAAGTACAAACACAAGGGCTTCAGGGAGGACAGTATAGTATGTTTGAGAAACAGTAAGTGTTCGGTAAGTATTGAGAATGTATTCTATCGGAGAACAGGCAGGAGCCATGGCCTAGGCCAGTTCATCAGGGTCCTTATATGGTACATTAAAGACTCTGGACTCAACTTTGCAATCAGTGGGGAGCCACTGGAAAGCTTTTAAACATGGAAATTATACCATTAGATATTTGTGTTAGAAATATCAGACTGGCAGGAGTGTGGAGGATGCACGAGACAACAACTAACCTGATATTCTTCTGTAAATATGAGCTTTGAAGGGATTTAGGACAGCTTCCCCCCCCCCCCCCAGCCCCGCCAATGTGTCACTCTGGCAAGTGGATCATTCAGAGCTGAAGGCACTTGAGATCCTGTGGGCTCAAGAGAAACCTT
Source organism: Phoca vitulina (assembly GCF_004348235.1). Taxonomy (NCBI): domain Eukaryota; kingdom Metazoa; phylum Chordata; class Mammalia; order Carnivora; family Phocidae; genus Phoca; species Phoca vitulina. The sequence continues at coordinate 1,694,494 of NW_022589799.1, forward strand.
TGTCTCTCTCTTAACCACACAGAAAAATCTAAATTGGGGGTCTTTCCCCAAATAAGGGTCATCTGCTCTTCATACTACCCTCTGAAGTGCATTCCTTTCCTCTGAAATCCCAGACCCCTACCCCCTTCTCTTTAGTTCAGAATGAGATAAATATCTCATCTTGCCTGCCTTTGGAATTTCCATGTCTATGGGGAGTCTCCTACATACATCTATTAAATTTGATTTTCTCTTGTTAATCTGTCTCATGTCAATTTGATTCTTAATCCAGCTAGAAGGACCTTCGAGGGGACAGGATTTCTTGCTCCCCAGCAGCTTCTAGGGGGCAAAAATATAAATGTTTTGATTTTTTAAACTTCTCACAGCATAGATTAACATAGTGCTTGCACTCAGTAGGAAATGTTTGTTGATGTGGAAACCAGTGTCAGAAGGAACACTCTGCTTCTCGTGGGTGTAGAGAATGGACAGTATGACCCTTGTCTGATGAATAAACTCAGATGGGGTAGTATTAGTCATAGAAATCTTTCTAAAAGTGATGGCTGAGCTCAATCTGGAATAAAGAAAGAACACTTAAATGAAGGAAGAGTGATGGAGTCAAAGAAGCATGAGAACTTTTGGGGAAATACTGCTTAATTCAGTATGGTAGAGCTCACAGTGCATGAAAGTGAAAGGTATAAAATCATAGAATCTCATAGTTGGAAGGAACCCTTGAAAGTCATGTTGTGGCATTAGCCTTCTAATCATTCCTGCAAAGTCCCTGCTTTAACTACTTGGGTGAGTTCCTCGGGGGCCTTCAGGGGTCAGAAGTGACTATCTTCCAAGGTGTCTCATTCTTTAAAAGTACTTAGTTTTTCTTTTTTTTTTAATTGAAATATAGTTGACACACAATGTTATTAGTTTTAGGTATACAATGTAGTGATTCAACAATTCTATATGTATGCTATGCTCACCACAATTGTAGCTGCCATCTGTCACCATACAACACTATTATAATACCATTGACTATATTCCCTGTGCTGTTCCTTTTATCCCCATGACTTATTCATTCCATAAGTGGAAGCCTGGACCTCCCACTCCCCTTCACCCATTTTGCCCATCCCCTCACCTCCCTTCCCTCTGGCAACCACCAGTTTATTTTTGTATTTATGGGTCTGTTTCTGCTTTTTGTTTCTTTTGTTTTTTAGATCCCATATGTAAGTGAAATCATATGGTATTTGTCTTTCTCTGACTTATTCACTCTGCATAATATCCTCTAGGTCTATCCATATTGTTGCAAATGGCAAGATTTCATTATTCTTCATGGCTGAGTAATATTTGATTATACGTGTGTGTGTGTGTGTGTGTGTGTGTATACACACAACATCTTCTTTATCCATCCAACACTTGGATTGCTTCCATTCTTGGCTATTGTAAATAATGCTACAATAATAAAAGTAGTTCTTCACATTGAGCCAAATTTGTCTCCTTAGCACTCACTGCTCCACTTTTAACTTAGGACCATATAGGGTAACACATATCTTTTCCTACACAAGATTTTCAGGATGTGAAGATAGCTATCAAGTACTTGTTGACTCATTTCTTCAATCATTTCATAATTTAATCATTTCTCAGGGGATATGATCTTTCTATCATTCTAGTCTTTTTCCATTGAAAAGAATCTAGTGTGTCTACATCCCCTTTAAAACGTGGTGTCCAATATAGAATAGAAGACCCACGTAAACCCAAGATTATTCATCTAGTACTATACTTCTATTGCTTGAGATAAGATCATAATGAGCCTTGTGCTAAAATTGGAATGATACAGAGAAGATTAGCATGGCCCTTGCACAAAGATGACACACAAATTCATGAATCATTCCATATTTTTAACTAACTGGAATTTAAATTAAAACTTGGGAGAAAAAAAATCATAATGAGCTTTGAAATTCAGCATAAAGAATTCGAATTTTAGGGGCATTTGGATGGCTCAGTCGGTTAAGCGTCTGCCTTCAGCTCAGGTCATGATTCTGGAGTCCCAGGATTGAGCCCTGCATTGGGCTCCCTGCTCAGCTGGGAGTCTGCTTCTCCCTCTGCCCCTCACCCCACTCATGCTCTCTCTCTTTCTCTCTCATTCGCTCTCTCTCCCTCAAATAAATAAATAAAATCTTAAAAAAAAAAAGAATTTGGGGTGCCTGGGTGACTCAGTCAGTTAGGCATCTGCCTTCTGCTCTGGTCGTGGTCCCAGGGTCCCGGGATCGAGCCCCATGTCGGGCTCCCTGCTCCGCGGGGAGCCTGCTTCTCCCTCTCCCTCTGCCTGCCACTCCCCCTGCTTGTGCTCTCTGTCAAATAAATAAATAAAATTTTTTTAAAAAAAGGAATTGAGTTTTATTCAAATGGGGGGACATTGAAGGATTTTGAGCAGATAAATGAGAGCAGCGGCCCTATCTTACTGTGCATCCCACTGACTCTAACTGGAATGTAAGCTCTAAGCGTTAGGTCTGTGTCCCATTAGTGACATAGCTTCAGTGCCTAGGCAGGGCTGGCACATTGTAGGTGTTTAGTATACCTACATAAATGAATTAATATCTATATCAGTGCCCGGCATATTAAGCATACACAATTCATGCTTGCTGAAGGAAGGTAAGTCATCAAAGCCATACTTTACGAAGATAACTGGCAACAGTATGTAAGAGATATTGGAGACAGGAAATAGACACCATAGGGCGAAAAACAATTAGAAGGAGTTGCAGCAGTCTTGGTAAGAGGCAACAAAAGTATAAACTAGGATGACATAGTAACAGAAAGGAAGGGATGGATGTGAAAGAGGATTTGACATGATTTATAAATTAAATGGACATATAGTGGGAGGAAGAAGGAAATGATAAAGAAAATCCCGGGGTTTGACTTTGGATGGCTGAAAGAAAAATGTTGCCATTCATAGAACTATTTATTTTAGGAATTGGCAGATATTTTAAGGGACTATGATGAATCCAGTTTGAGTAGGTTGAATTTGAAGGTCCTGGTATGATATGTTCAGGAGGCAGAACATCCTAAACTGAAGTTAAGGTAAAGAAAAGCAAGATCTTTAGAGCTGAGTCACCTAAGTTCAGGGTAGTTGAAATCATGGAAATATATGAGATGGCCAAAGGAGAATTTGAAACAAGGGAATGCCTGCTTTTATGTCGGAGGAAAGAGTTCAATAAACCACAGATGGAATAGGTATAAGTAGGAAAACCTGAAGAGTGTAGAGTCATGAAAATGACCAGATGAGAGAATTTCAAGGAGGGGTATTGCCAACAGCCTCAAATGCGGCAGAGATATGGAAACCTTCAGTATCTGGAAATTGGAAAACATCAAGTCATCTGTGATTCTCCTTCTCCTTATCTAGTTAAATCTGGATTCCTGAACTTTGAATGAAAGGTCTCTCGTTTACTGATTTAAACTTCTCACTCATAGCTGCCAAATTCCAATAAGCTAATTTTGCTACTGTTAGGCTGGTATCTTTCCTCTCTCCACCTCAAAAAGTAAAATACATCCTTACTGAAAAAGGGAAAGAAAAGAATAAGACTGATGTTTTGGTTCCAAGTATGTCATGTTATTTATGCTCTTGGCTCTTATTTTCATATGCAGGGATCAGATCTAGGTTTTATAGATCCTGAAAGTTTACACAAGTTGGAGGTCTCTCTTTCAGAAAAAGAATGCAAGATTTTGAATACAAAATTAGGTAAAAAGTTTTTTAGAATGGAAAAAAAAATCACAAATTATTGGAGCCTTGGATATTCAGTTTCCTTTAGTCTAAGACCTCTTAGGCAAAATCACTTTTCTTGACAGATTCAAGTGACAGATACCATGGTAATTCTAAAATCTGTTTTCCAAAGCGAAGACCTCCCCTAGAATTTTTTTAGTGGTTCTTAAGATTCCTGTTTTGGGGACGCCTGGGTGGCTCAGTTGGTTAGGCGTCTGCCTTCAGCTCAGGTCATGATTCCAGGGTTCTGGGATGGAGCCCTGTGTTGGGCTCCTTGCTCAGCAGGGAGCCTGCTTCTCCCTCTGCCTGCCGCCCTCCCCTCCCCCCCTTATGCTCTCTCTCTTTCTGACAAATACATAAATAAAATCTTTAAAAAAAGGTTCTTGTTTTGTTTGAGATGAACAGGAGTACCGCTTAGGACTAGAATAGGGAAAAAGAGGTGGGGCATGAATCTATTGGTTTATGTAAAATCTGATACTGCTAAAGTAGGAAACAGAATAACAGCATTTATAAATCTGCAGCAGAAGTTAGTTCGCTTTCACTTAACACTTCCCAGAAAGATCAATCCCCTCTTCCTTTCCCGTGTTCCCTTCCCAAATCACTTCATTTTTCCCATCTGTGGCCCTATATTTCTTAAAGACAAATAGACAAAAAACAAAACAGGACAACAACAAAAACCACTTAAAAAGACCCAGCTCTTCTCTCCTGGCCATAAGTTTACTCTAAAGGGAGAGGTGATGGTGAGGAAATAGAAAAATGAAACTCTCTTCCTATAATCCCTAAAATCAAAGACATCCTCTAGGCAATGGGACCAACAGAGGTTTCCCTGGTTTGCCTCAAAACAACACTGTGCCTCTTACTTAAAGTTTCACTTTTCCAGAAAAGCTCTAAGGAAAGAAAAATTCTTTACTTCCCTCAGTCATTTCCCTAAGTACTTCCCAAGCTTGTAGAGAAGTGCTATGAAACTCAGAAGAATTGTTGGTGTTATTCCCATAAAAACTTTACCAGAAAGACAATACGGACAGTTATTTACCTTTTGAGAGAGTGATACCCAAGGCTGGCTGTTGGCAGGGCAGTCTCCTCCTGCTCAAGCACATCTCTTGGCAACCTCTCCCCTTTTTATCAACCCACGCTTACAAAAAGGAAAGTGGTGGTAGCTCTGTCCCTTCCCCACTCCCAGGCTGAACTCAGAAGCTTCATGAATAGTTCAACTAAAACAGGATCAAGTTTCAGACACTCCCATAGTGAGTGAGAAAATGATCCCGCTAGATTAAATTGGAGCCCAGGTCAGGAGAAGAATATTTCCACAGCTCTGCCAGTGCTGGGGCAGCCAAGGTTAATAGCTCAAGTAATACCATGTAAGTGGATCACATGAGTGGTAGAAGATGGGTCAGGAGCCAGCTTTTTGGTCTATGCAATGGTTCTCTGGATTAGTGGCATCATACGGAAAATTGTTAGAAATGCTAATTCTTGGACCTGTATCCCTGCCTTAATGAATCCGAAGCTTTGGAGGTGTCCTTATCTGTGCTTTAACCAGCCCCTCTAGGGGACTGTGATGTATGCTCAAATTTGAGAACTATTTGTCAACAAGATCAGTGAGGTTCTAAAATCTCTTTGCCTCAAAAAGAATTTACTTAGAACATTTGAATCAGAAAAGTCAAAACTATTTCACTTAGTATTAGGTATTATACGTGCTCACATATACCTTGAATGCAAAACTCACTATCATTTCCTCTAAGGTTTTTGTTTTTGTTTTTTTAAAAGATTTTATTTATTTATTTATTTATTTGAGAGACAGAGAGATTGGGAGAGCACAGAGGGAGAGTGAGAAGAAGCAGCAGACTCCCCACTGAGCAGGGAGCCCAAGAAGGGCTCGATCCCAGGACCCCGAGATCATGACCCCAGCTGAAGGCAGACGCTTAACCTACTGAGCCACCCAGGTGCCCCTCCTCTAAGGTTTTATGTGATTAAAAAAAAAAAATTCTGTAGGACATATGCGTGTCCGTGTGTGCACACACCCTTTTCTGTCTGTATGTACATGTGCTTTATAAATATACAGAATATATTTTTTTAAAGATTTTATTTATTTGACAGAGAGAGATAGCGAGAGCAGGAACACAAGCAGGGGGAGTGCGAGAGGGAGAAGCAGGTTTCCTGCGGAGCAGGGAGCCCGATGTGGGGCTGGATCCCAGGACCCTGGGATCATGACCTGAGCCAAAGGCAGACGCTTAACGACTGAGCCACCCAGGCACCCCCCCCCCATTCTAATACCTTTAGATCCACTTCATTCATTTTAATGGCTGCTGAGTATGCAAGTACTCCATTACATACATATCCCTGATTTATTTTCACTATTAGTGGGCATTTGGGTTGTTTCAAATTTCTTAATAGTATACAAACATTGCAATGGATATCCTTGCACATATTTCTCTGAGCATTTGTGGAAATGTTTTTGTGAGATAAATTCCTCAAAATATTAAAAATATAAATGCTGAGTTGTAGGATATAAACATTTAGAATTTTAATAGGTACTGCCAAATTACACACTAAAAAGGTTATTGCAATGTGCAAAATAGATATGAAATTGCCTTTTTTTCATAGTGCCACCAATATAGGTTACTTTCAGTCTTTGAAATACTTGTCCAGCTAAAATAACATCTCAGTTTTTAAAAACTTGCATTTCCCTAAATGGTATGGTATTTGAATTTTTATTATTTGTACATGTTTTTCAGATTTCCTCTACCTATCCTTTCCCTTCTTTTCATGGGGCTATTCATCTCTTATTTATTTATTTATTTATTATTTTTAAAAAAGATTTTATTTATTTATTTGAGAGAGAGAGAGAGAGAGAGCATAAGCAGGGGGAGGGGCAGAGGGAGAGGAAGACGCAGACTCCCCACTGAGCAGGGAGCCCAATATGGGGCTCAATCCCAGGACCCTGGGATCGTGACCTGAGCTGAAGGCAGACACTTAACCGACTGAGCCACCCAGGCGTCCTAACAATATATTTCTACTTATAATTTTTTGTGATACATGTTCTCATTTCCTATCCTTTACCACTCCCGCTCCCTCACTTTTGAAGCTGCTCTCTGTCAACAACAGCTTCCAGAATTCAACCTTTCTTCTCAGCCCAATAACCTCCTTCTAGCTTCTCGTTTCCCTCTCATCTTCTGCAGCTCTAGAATCTTCCATCCCAAGATACTGATCTAATTTGTCAATCAGTACTCCAATTCTGGATAAATTTCTCTGTTTACTTCCTTTCCTCCAGCTTCTGAGGGTTGGCAGAGGAAGTAATAACAATGCTCCATAGTGTCATGAACTTTATACCTTCTCACTTTGGGGTCTCAGCGCATTAAACTGTCTATTTATACAGTTTTAGTCATACACTTTCCCAAATTACCCACAGCTCTATAGCTAGAACCAACACGATCTCTACCTCTTGTTCTCAGCAGTTTGACCTTATTATTACTCTTTGAGAATCAAAGCCACTGCACATGAGTTGTCAACTTCTCTTTCTTCCACTTCAAAATGTCTGCACATTTTCTGTAAAAAGGTGTCTTGGTCTTTCTGAGACTAATACTTCCACACACAGCCCTAACCTGTCTCTTTGTCTCCCCCAGCACCAGTCTTACTTGTTTTCTTGGGCATATATATTTTCTTCATCTTTAATTTGCCCCTTTTTACAAGTTCAGTCTGTAGACATATTTTTCTATTCCCACCCCATTCTATCCCCCATCCCAGGTACCATTTGATTACTTTTTCTTCATTGCCATATTTCTTGAAAAAAGTTGTATGCTAACTATCTGTCTATATTTACTCACTTTCTATACACTTCTCACTCACTTGAACCATGGTTTCCACTCCATCTACTCTCCTACTCTCTACTCTCCTTAGATTTGCTCCTAATGTCTGAAGATGTAGTGCTGCTGCCCAAACTCTTTTATCTTGAAATTCCTTTGGCTTCCATCGCCCCGCTCTTTCCAGATTGCCTTTTCCTTCTTCCATCATCTGAAGCAGGTACTTCTCTCTTTCTTTCTTTTTTTTTTCTTTCTGTCCTTTAATTTCCAAAGCACGTCCATTCACATTTGATAGTACATAAATATTCTTTTACAATAGGCCAGGACATCTATGTTATCCCAATTATAGAAAAACAGATGCAAAATAGTGTTAAGAAACTTCCTTGCCTGAAATTAGAAAACTACATGTGTGCATATGTTTTTAAAATCTCTTTGTTCCCTTTTCATCCTTTTGGTTGAACTTTATTAATATCTGCCCTTCTTGTACTCCCCTCTCTTGTGAAAGGCATCAAATATCTAGTCACTCAGTCAAATCTCCTTCTCCTTCACCATCCCCCCACCTCTAGTCACCAAGGGCTAACAAGACACCTTCTAAATTTTTCTGGAATGGTTCTCTTCTCCATGAGAGTTCTCTTTTGCAAGTCCATTTCTTCATAAGTCTGACATGTGAGATTTTAATTGCTCTGCTGCAGTTTTCTCTTCTTTAGTCCATGGTGATGCCCCAGGTCTGTTTGCTTTTGTAGTTTTTGTATCATGGTCATTAAGAACAGTAGCATAAACTCAGCTCTTAGTCTCTTTCTGCTTGACAGCGATTGGTTTAAAGCGTGCATGCAAAGCTTGATATTGAGACTTAATTGCTAACAATTCCTTTAAGAGTGTAACTAGATTTTTCTTGCCTGCTGAATCAGGATGATTAGTCTTGATTTCATTTTCTAGTCTGTACTGAATGTAATCCAGATCAGAGTCAGCTTTCTGGAACATGAGTTCCATCTTATTGACCTCTGCCTCCATCTTGAATAGTTGACATTCCTCAGAAGCCTGAAACAGGCATTTCATGAAGCATTCTTTGTGTCCATTTGCTTATCTCTTTTAACTATGGTGCTATCATTTTCTGCAACCACAGTCTCTTGCGGTTGATATATAAGTTTAGGTCTAGATCCCAACCTCTCTTTTGGGCACATGCCCTCTGATTTCATATGCTTAGTAAGCATTTTTACCTGGCTGTCTCACCAACCAATCCAACAAATAAATTTCAACCAAACAAACCTGAACTTCCAATTAGGAAAAGATATTAGGGTTCAAAGATGATGGCCAAGAAAGAATTCTTGAGATGTCTTTGGTGCAAAAGGTGGTTTTATTAAAGCACAGGGATAGGATCTGTGGGCAGAAAGAGCTGCCCCGGGGTCATGAGGAGTGGCACATTATAACCTTTCACATTGCAAGGGGGTTAGGGATAGCGTAAGTCTCTAAGGAATTTTGGAAGCAAGGTTTCCAGGACCTTGAGGGGGCTAGCTATTGTTGGGAAAAGTCATTTATTACTGTCTAGTAAAACCCAAGTCATGAGACCCTTCAGATGTATATTGGTGGGTCATATACTTGGGGGATGATTGCCAACATGTGTCTTGGGGGGTAGAAATAAAGGAAGTTTCCACAGGAATTTTTATATGTTAAAGTAGACTTACAGGGTCTTGGGGGTTGGGCTAAGATTGCCTTTTGCCCTCAGCAAAGCATTAACGCGGAGGCAGCTGAGTTCCTCGAGGAATATGTCCCTCTGCCTGTTTCAAGGACTTGTCAATGGGCTGTAGGCAGTAAGGACATTTTTCTTCTGCCTTTGTTTCCCACATCACCAGTCTCTGATATTGATATCATCCAAAAGCTTTCTTTGACATCACAACTTCCTTTCACTCCACATGCATAGCATTCCATGGCAAACCTTGTTATTTTGTCACAACAGTATTATGGCAATCATTATCTTTTCAGTTTCATTGACCTATGTCTGATCCTTGTAGTTGCTCCCCTGGGTCTCTACAGTAGGTATTTATCTAAGCAGATTTTCTGCTTCTAGTCTCTGCCTCCCCTTCCCCCCAAATAACCTGGATCACTGTTCCTTAAAATTTTAACCTCCAGGAATGGGGTTTACAGATGAAAGATGACTTTTTATTTTTTTATTTTTAAAGATTTTATTTATTTGATGACTGAGCCACCTAGGCCTCCTGCCAACTTGTATTTTTATTTGCTAAATCTGGCAACTCTATGTGGAGACACTAAAACTGGTGCATCTGCAGACCACCATTTTAAATAATTAAAAAAACTGCCGTACCATCATGATTACAGTAAGGGAACAACTTATAATATTTTAAAAATTAATAGTAGTAATAGAAACTTTAATATTGGTAAGCTGAAAACATGTGCAATAGGTCATTTCCTCTGGTTTTTAAGATTTTATTTATTTGAGAGAGAGAGCGAGAGTGAGAGAGAGAGCATGAGCAGGGGGAGGGGGAGGGGCAAAAGGAGAGGGAGAAGCAGACTCCCTGCTCAGCAGGGAGCCCAAAGTGATCGAGGCTCAATCCCAGGATCCTGGGATCATGACCTGAGCTGAAGGCAGACGCTCAACTGACTGAGCCACCCAAGCCCCTCAAGATAGGTCACTTCTTAATCAACTTCTTAATTTTCATTTCTACTAAAATTAGAAAATCTGAATTCACAGTGGGTTTGTCAGATACTGCAATGAGTGATGGCTACCACTCATTCAGATCATTCTGAATAGTTGGATCTAACATGGACCTAATATTATAGAGTTTTTTTTTTAAAGATTTATTTATTTATTTGAGAGAAAGAGAGAGAATGAGAGAGAGAGAGAGAGAGAGAGAGTGCATGAGAGGGAGAAGGGTCAGAGGGAGAAGCAGACTCCCTGCTGAGCAGGGAACCCGATGTGGGATTTGATTCCGGGACTCCAGGGACTCCAGGGACCCCAGGATCATGACCTGAGCTGAAGGCAGTCGCTCAACCAACTGAGCCACCCAGGTGCCCCTATAGAGAGTTTTAATTGAAGGCGGCTTTTAGTAGTTTGTTAGATCTTATGTAAAAGGGCATACAGCAACCTCAAAAGTTGAATGTTTCAATGTTGGAGGGAGCAGGCGTTGTATTCAGTTGCACGGATTACATTCAGCTCTGAAAGCATTTTTCCCCCATTCAGCTGTAACATTTTGATGTGGTTTAAAATATGTTCAATAATGTCATTCATTTTTTTTCTCTGATGAAGAAATAAAATTATCATGTGTTGGGAAATAATAAATTCTTGGCAGTCAAGGCATTTGCACAATAGTCTGGTTTTCTTACAAAATTCTGATACTTTGTTCTTAAGATTAAAAATCATGGCATTTATCAGAATTGGCAGCACAAAAGGAAAGTTCTCTCCTGACCTGTATCATGACAGTCTGAACACCCCCAGAAAATTGTGCCAAAGAGTTTAGAAAACGAATAAACAATAAAAGTAAACACACACACACAGCAAACTTCAGGTAACTATTTTGGATTGCAAAGGAGGATAAATTTAATGTTCAAACAACTGATAAAATAACCATTTGGAAACAAAAAAAATCATGTCATTTAGAACTGGAAGTAATAAATAAATTCAAGTTAATAAATGAAAGCAGTGCTCAAATAAACCTACTTAAAAAAAAGGTTTTTGTTAATATTATCTTACAGTAGAAAAGGGATCTTTTTTAAAAAAAGATTTTATTTATTTATTTGTCAGAGAGAGAAAGAGAGAGAGAGCACAAGCAGGGGGAGTGGCAGGCAGAGGGAGAAGCAGGCTCCCTGCTGAGCGAGGAGCCCGATGCGGGACGGTGGGATCATGACCTGAGCAGAAGGCAGAGGTATCCCTCGAAAGGGGATCTTTTACTCCAGTCCTTATTAAAAAATTTGTGAGAGCATCTTCCTCATTACTTATCTCCTTACTTCACTGCAGAAAAAGCAGTCTTCTAACATTTACCTATTTCTTCTAAAAGATTATGCTTACTGGCTGCTATTTTGCTATATTTACAGTTTGTACTAATTTCTTCTATGCTTAATCAGAATCAGGAGGAATGCTGTTTGGCTACCAACTGTTCTCTGATTAAAACAGAAAGTGGACTGACATTTTGTTTATTATAGCAATGGCCTTTCTACACCCAAGGCTACAACTCCTTCAGTGCTGATCCCAAGATATCTTTTTCAGACTTTCTCATACTCACAAAATAATTCTTTTTTTTTTTTAAAGATTTTATTTATTTATTTGACAGAGAGAGACACAGCGAGAGAGGGAACACAAGCAGGGGGAGTGGGAGAGGGAGAAGCAGGCTTCCCGTGGAGCAGGGATCCAGACGCGGGGCTCGATCCCAGGACCCTGGGATCATGATCTGAGCAGAAGGCAGACGCTTAATGACTGAGCCACCCAGGGGCCCCAAAATAATTCTTTTTTAAATGAATTTTTTTTCTCAATGAAAATTTCCTTTTCTGCAACTTCAATTTTATTTTACTGTTTCAATATTTTTATTTCTCTTAACATTCTCCCAACCTACATATAAGCTTTTTACCTTTTGAATATTATAAAAAATTTTAGTGGAAAGTGTTTGTCCCATTTAGACTCCAATTTGTTGCCCCAGAACTAAGTATAGGTAATGGTTTTTTGTGCATCCTTCCAAAAGTTTTCTTTTTTCTTATCTTTATTATGACATATATCATACTATAGCAATGTATAAAATATATATGTGATTTTTATTTTATTTTTAAATAAATTTTTATTTATTTATAAAATCCATTGTAATTAACATACAGTGTTATTTCAGGTGTACAATATAGTGATTCAACAATTCTATACATTACTCAGTGATCATCACAGTAAGTGTACTCTTCATCCCCTTCACCTATTTCACTCATTCCCCCACCCCCCACCCCAACCTCCCTTCTGGCAACCATCAGTTTGTTCTGTATATTTTAAGAGTCTGGTTTTTTGTTTGTTTGTTTGTTTGTCTCTTTTTTTCTTTGTTCATTTGTTTTGTTTCTTAAATTCCACATGTGAGTGAAATCATATGGTATCTGTCTTTGACTGACTTATTTCATTTAGCTAGATCCTAGCTAAATTTCATTTACCTAGATCCACCCATGTTGATGCAAATGGCAAGATTTCATTCTTTTTTATGGTGAGTAATATTCCTTTGTATACCACATCTTTATCCATTCATCTATTGATGGACACTTGAGTTGCTTCCATATTTTGGCTATTGTAAATATTGCTGCAGTAAATATAGAGGTGCATGTATCTTTTAGAATTAGTGTAACTTCAATTTTGAATGATAAACCAAACAGAAGTTCCTGGGCATTTTTCCTTATGTACTGCATATATGCTGTGAAATGGTTCATATTGTGTGCATCAGTGGTGACCACTGTTATTAAGTACAGGGCTAATATTGCCTTTTCATGTTGTATACCATGCATGATTCTAAGTGGTATTTGATCAGGGATTTTTGCCAATAGCTTGTTATACTTTCTCCAAGCAAAACATTTGTGATTAACTTTGTAGCTAATCACCAAAACAAAATAACTTCTGCCATTTTTTAACCAGGGATGTAACTTGATCTTTTTTTATCCACAAATTCATTCATTTCACACTGGAAAAGATTATTTTACATACATTCTGGAAAAATGCATTTTACAAGTCAATGAGGTTATTATATTTGGTTCAAAAATGACTTGTAAGCTTTGATGGCTTTTCGAGTCACTGTTTGGCAAAAGTTCCTAACAGCCAAGGTGTAGTGGGCGATGGACAAATAGATTGTTGGTCCAATAAAATCCAACTTTTAGATATCCATAGTTGTACTTTCTTTTCTTTTTTTTAGATTTTATTTATTTACTTGAGATAGAGAGAGAGCAGCACAAGTCCGGGGGAGAGGCAGAGGGAGAAGGAGAAGCAGGCTTTCCACTGAGCAGGGAGCCTGACATGGGGCTTGATCCTGGGACCCTGAGATCATGACCTGAGTGGAAAGCAAGACACTTAACTTCTTAACCGACTGAACCACCCAGGTGCCCCATAGATATTCATAGTTGTCTTTCTATTTACATTTTATTTTATTTTATTTATTTATTTTTAAAGATTTTATTTATTTATTTGACAGAGAGACACAGCGAGAGAGGGAACACAAGCAGGGGGAGTGGGAGAGGGAAAAGCAGGCTTCTGGCAGAGCAGGGAGCCCGATGCAAGGCTCGATTCCAGGACCCTGGGATCATGACCTGAGTCGAAGGCAGACACTTAACGACTGGAGCCACCCAGGCACCCTTCTATTTACATTTTTATTTATTCATTTATTTATCGCTGCTTAGATGAACTTATCATGTAAAGGCACAAACCTTGCACTCTATATCTAAACTGCAGTCTTGTTTAATAGCCAGCTACCTTTACTACATAATTTTTAAAAAATAGATATTCTATTTTTTTTTAAGATTTTATTTATTTACTTAACAGAGAGAGAGAGACAGCGAGAGAGGGAACACAAGCAGGGGGTGTGGGAGAGGGAGAAGCAGGCTTCCCGCTGAGCAGGGAGCCCGATGCGGGGCTCAATCCCAGGATCCAGGGATCATGACCTGAACCCAAGGCCAACTCTTAACGACTGAGCCACCCAGGCACCCTTAGTACATAATTTTGAATTGAAATTCTGTACTTGTTACTTTTTTCATCACTACTTCTTATGTGTCAACTTATTTCTTTTGAGTGGATGATTTTTCTCTTTTGATGAATTGGAAATACAACACAACAAAATAGCAACAGAGGAAAAAAGTAATTTTAACAATGTAAACAAAAATATACAAATTATGTTAAAATACCTCAAATTATGTTAAAATAAAACTGTACTTTTTTATTTTTTAAGATTCTTTATTTATTTATTTGACAGAGAGAGAGAGAGCACAAGCAGGCAGAGTAGCAGGTAGAGGGAGAGGGAGAAGCAGGCTCCCCACTGAGCAAGGAGCCCAACTTGGGCTGAATCCCAGGACCCAGGGATCATGACCTGAGCCGAAGGCAGTTGCTTAACCAACTGAGCCACCCAGGCGCCCCAATAAACTGTACTGTTAACTAATGAGAGAAATGGATGTAATTTTTGTAGTACATATGTAACCTCTAAGAATGTGAATATGCTCAATAGCGTAATGGAATAAACAATTTATGAAATATATGTAAGGTGGTAGTATCTTGTAGTGCTAAAACATGTTCCTAGAGTCATACTTCTTCAGTTTGCATCGCACACAATTACTTACTAGTTGGTTATCACTTGCTCAATCTCTTCGCTTGTTTCCTTATGTGCAAAATGGAAATAGTAGAATCTACATTACAGTGTTGTGAGGATTAAATGAGTAAACGCACAAAGCAGTTTGGATAGCGTCCGGCCCGAATGCTCAGTGCTTCCTATTATTAAAAAATCTGTTCAGTCCTCATCTTATCACTTTCCTACTAAAAACCCATCATTATGTCCCTATCATTGACCAAAGGAAGTCATCCCACTCTTGATCAAAATACCTTCTTCATACATTGCCTTCTGTTTGGGCTGTCTGCATCTCCCTCACTAGACCTTAAGCGCCCAGATGGTTTTACACGATCAGTTCCATACCAGGCACTCAAAAATTATTGAGTTTTTTTCACCACGGACAAAGGTCCTGAAAGGAGGAACAAATTCTAGAAAGTGATTTACAAATCACTGTGTAAAGTTGAAGCATTAGAGCACCTAAACAGGATTTACTAAACAACTCGTCTGCACAGTTGTCAGCCGGGCGAGTCCACCACCTAGCCAAGCTTTTTAATAAAATTTTTTTCACTTACGTCACTCGATCACTGACCTCTGACGCACAGGAGGCGGGATTAGAGAGACAGCTGGACTTCTTTTTTTGCCCTCCCTCCTCCAATGGACCGGCGGGCACAGTGGCCAGCCCTACCTCTTGCCGTTTTCATTGGTCAGTTTCCCAGAGCGGGCGGGCCGTGGGGGTATGACTCCACCCACTCTATGGGCGGGGTCTGTCCTCCGTAGGGGCTGGGGCCGATGGGGGGTTGCCGCAGCCGCCATCTTTGATTCCGCGGTAGCGGTGGCGGCTGTAGGGTGCCGTGTCTGGGGAGTGGCTCTCCCCTCCCCCTCCCCCGGTTCGGTGGCGGCAGCTCCTCCCACTGGGGGGGTGGCGCGACGGCAGTGGCATCTACGGCCATGGCGGCGACTGCTGCTAACCCCGGTGAGTAGACGGAGAACTGGGGCGCCTCTAAAGGAGGAGGGGCTGAAGGGGTTGGCAGCTGAGGAGACCCAGGGCTCAGGGGCAGTAGTTGGGGCTGAGGGCGCTAGGACGAGCGGGGGTGGCCAGAGGGTTGTGGGGGAGGGGAGTGGGGGGGAGGGGCCGACCCTAGGGAACTGGGGAGACCCGAGGTGGAGGGAGGGAGCAGGCGGGTGGGAGTTCCTTGGGGAGAGTTCTGTTGGAGCGGCTCCCCGCGCTGGGCTTGGCCTGCCTCCACTCTCCTGGCGGCTTTCTGGTGTGTGATGTGGTCCTCTTTCAACTCTGCCCACTGGAGCTGCTTGATGCAGAATAACTGGGCAGAATGGCTCGTTTTACTTTAAAAGTAATTTGGATTTATAAAGACTGGACCACGTTGCTGTTTAGCTGAAGTGTTGAACTTCCAAACGTTTAAACATTTAAATTTTAATTTAAATATAAAAATCTTTGAATATATACTCAGTTTCTCTGGACTGTTCTACCCCACCGGCCCCCCCCCGCCACTATCCTTTGAAACGCGTTTATATATTAAGTGCCTCTAGTGTCTTCAGCTGCTGAGGGCAGAAGTTTGTGTAATGGTTGGTGTTCAGGGCAGATCTTGCCAACAGCTAGCATCCAGAAACCGAGGTTTAAATCTTGGGTGTAGATCGAGGCAGTTCCCATTCTTTAAGAAAAGTTCAGGGGGCGCCTGGGTGGTTTAGTCGGTTAAGCGTCTGTCTTCGGGTCAGACCCTGGTTGGGCTCCCTGCTCAGCGGGGAGCCTGCTTCTCCATCTCCCTCTGCCTGCCACTCCCCCTGGTTTTGCTCTCTCTGTCAAATAAATAAAATCTTTAAAAAAATTAAAAAAAAAAGGTTTGAGGGTTCTTTTGAAAGAAAAATTCAGTTTCATGTCATTTTTAAGTGAACATCTCTTCAAAAGGGGGAGCTTGAATATTAAAAAATCTAGCCAGTCATGTCTAAGCAATGGAGTGGGGTGTATTGAGGCAGGTCTAGACAGATCAGGTCTCCAAAGGCCTAGTCCCAGCCCTCCTTCCACTATATTACAGTTATTTCTCCCTGGGAAGTATTTCATTTTAGGGATCCTAGATTACCTTGCAGACCTTGGCCATTCTCTTGGGAAATAAAATCCTTTTCCAGAAATCTCTATAGTCTTTTAAAAAAGAAGCCAGAAGTTGGGGCTGAATTACTTGAAAATACAGCAGTGAAAGGGATTCACTGGGGTTCCCATGTTGAAACTGAAATTGGATTTTTTCCATGTCTCTGAAATGAGTATTATTTTGTGGTACCCAAGTTTTGCTGTAACAGTTGAATCACTATGAAATTTACTGTCTTTACTATCCTGTTTCTGGGAACAGAGCTATTTAAAGAAGTTAATTTGTCACATGCCAATATATTGTAAAATCTTTCAAAATTTTTTAGAGGAAAAGTAGATAAAATTAATGGCTTAAGTTCTATTTCAGGAAGTGCTGATGATGGAATAAAATTGGAAAGATGCTATTATTATGGCAAACCTGATCTTGTAGTAAAATAACCTATGTGTTAAAACTAGGGAGTAAATAAACAGGATTTTAAACTGATAACACATTGCAAAATAGTTACATAATCCTAGTCAAGTTGCAAAGCATTTCTCTTATTAAGAGGTGGCCAGGGTAAACAAGTTTAGTGCATATGTCGGGAGCTTTTTTCCAGCAGTGTGGGTGGGGCTGCTTTATTTTGTTTTTTTCAACAACAGTGACCAGAATGACAGTTTCTTGACTACATTTCATTAGCTGTTTCATATCAGCTGAAATCTGAAGCAGAAAATGGTATTTATTTGCGTAGAATCCCTGCTGATGAAACATTTGATTTTGTTTATTATCCTTTGACAGCCTGCTTCTGCAATTTTTAGATTTCCTTTTTGATGTTGAAAAATTCTCACATTTCTTCCACGTTATTGGTACAACATTCAACACCTGGTAATTAAAATAAAAAATTTATTTTTTTCCTTCATTTCTTCTTTTGCTCCTTTATAGCAAAAGGAAGCGATCATAGATGCATTGTGGACTTTTATAGCTTGTTGCGTTTTGGGAAATGTGGACTATGAATGGAGGGTCACAGGGTGGAAATGTACTGTGCTCAGTGAAAAGAAAGTAAATGTTTTTGGTGCTCCTGGGTGGTGCAGTTGGTTGAGCCTTGGACTCTTGCTGAGGTCATGATCTCAGGGTCCTGGGATCAAGCCTCCAGCAGGCTCTGCCCTCAGTGGGGAGTCAGCGCCCTCATTGGGGAGTCAGCCTGAGATTCTTTCTTCTCCCTTTGGCCCTCCCCCCTCCCCCACTTGTTAGCTGCACGCTTGCAAGCTCTCTGAAATAAATAAATAAATAAATCTTAAAAAAAAAAAAGTAAATGGTTTTCAGGTCAGAATTCTTTGTTGCATGGTCAAACATTTCCTTAGAGCCATTTAAGGCACTAGATACATACCTATTTCTTTGAGTTTTTTTCTACTTTATCTTTTTGCTGGTTAAGATTCCCTATAGTTCTTGTTAATTCTGTCTTCACAAATGCCTGCAAAAGATTTGTGTAATCATTATTTAACTTTTCTCTCTAAGCTCCATTTAACTTAATCTTAAGGGTTAATAAGAATGCTTGATGATCATGTTAATTGTAGAGTGTGATTTAGAGACTGTTGGTGGCCCTTCAGTATCTTGTTGGGGACCTGGTTCCTTTGCATTTTCACTATGTCTTAACATGGTGCTGGATCAAAAGTAGAGTAAGATATGGCTTATTCTCTACTCTCTAAGAGTTATGTTAAAGTAATAGGTCTAATGCAATAATGGCCTTTTCTCTACATGAATTGATAATTCCCTATATTTTATTATTTGTCATTACTTTTACCTACTATTGGCAAGTAGAAGTGGGTGGTAGGTGGTCCATGAAGTGTTAGGCTGTCTTTTTTGTCTATGAAATACTAACAGTTTTGATGAACACTTTTTAAATTGCATGCATGATTCATAATGCATTGGCTAAGGCACTGGTTGGGAAGAGATTAGGTATTTGACTTCCAGTTCAGTATTCAAACCAGAGATTTGAATGAATTTGTAGGCGTGTAGGTATTTCTTTCCTTGATTCTGGTAGTCTCATCTCACCTCTTTTTGTGCTAGTAGGTACCACTTATTGTGGATGGAGAATGTGGCAGAAGGTAAAGGAACGAACATTGTTTGGGTTTGTGAAGCTGATATTTAGGAAAAATTTTTCTTTTTCTTTTTCCATAATTTTCATGTAAATTACAGTTTTGAAAGCATTAATTAACAATATTCTTACCTATTACCTTTACTTTTTTCAGATATGGGAAAAATAGGAGTTTATGTGGTGTAAAATTAAGATGTCAAGATATTCTATTGCAAAAACCTTTTGAAAGTATACTAAATATAATTTACTAATTCAACAATTGAAATACAATTAACATTTTGAAAAAGAACCTTGATCTGCATATTAGATTTGTGGTGCCAACCTGAATCTTCTTTATTTTCTTAAACATTAAGAAGTAGATACTTCTGCATTTTTGGAACTCTAGTTTTCTTATTTTTATGAAGTAGTGGTCTCTAATTTTAGTTTTTTGCACTATAGCCCTACCCCTCTACTCAAACAGTCCACTAACAGATGAGAATACTGTGTTTCCTGGATGTTTAATGAAAGTCTTTTGTGGTTCTCTGTGATAGAGGATGGCTTCTAAGGAAATAACAGTAGGTTATTGGTAGCAACACAGTGCCAAGTGGTGGTTAATCTTCAAAAACTAGGGACGCCTGGATGGCTCAGTTGGTTAAGCGACTGCCTTTGGCTCAGGTCATGATCCTGGAGTCCTGGGTTTGAGTCCCGCATCAGACTCCCTGCTCAACAGGGAGTCTGCTTCTCCCTCTGACCCTCCCTCCTCTCATGTGCTCTCTCTCTCTCTCAAATAAATAAATAAAATCTGGAAAAAAAAAAAAAAACTAAATTGTAAGAGTCAAGGAAACAAACCCTTTTTTCCTGAATTTTACTTAGGTCATGACACATTGTGGGTATTTCATTCCAAAACTAGTAAAATTTGAATCCCTGATTGTGGAAACTTTTTGGAACCATTTTTTTTTCCTTTCATGCTATTCACTCAAATATTTATGTATGTATGTATGTATTCATTTATTTATTTAAGTAGGCTCCATGCTGGCAGTGTGGGGCTTGAACTCACAACCCCAAGATCAAGACCTGAGCTGAAATCAAAAGTCGGACACTTAACTGACTAAACCACCCAGGCGCCCCCACAATATTTTATTTTAAAGGTTAATTCCCTGGTGGTACTGTCCTATGTGGGGGGTATAGAGCTGATTTTATGTATGTATGTATTTAATAACCTTTTTTTTTTAAAAGATTTTATTTTTAAGTATTCTCTACACCCAATGTGGGCTCACACTTACAGCCCCCCAAATCAAGAGTCACATACTCTACCAACTGAGCCAGGCAGGCGCCCCTAGCGGATTTCATTTAGATGTAACAGTAAAAGAATACATTTAAAGCCTTTCTGAAATGCAAGGCTTGAGCTCACTGGAGTGTATCTGGGCCCATCATCCACACCCAGTGATAGACCCTGCTTCTAGAGCCATCTGTTTTAAAGAATGATTAAATATTTATTAAGTTCCTACTTATGCCAGGTTGCACTTTCCTGTTTGTATGTTAGAAACCATATCTCATTTTTCCAAATTAATTCTCTAAACTTTTACATCTCTTCATCATTTTTTAAAATATTTTATTTTTAAGTAATCTCTACACCCAACATCAGCCTCAGACTTACAACCCCAAGATCAAGAGTTGCATGCTCTACCAGCTGAGCCAGCCAGGTGCCCCTCTTCATCATTTCTTCATTTTGTATTTTCTCCTCATTTTCTCCTACATTTTCACTGTAGTTGAATGGACAGACTAAGTTTATGATTTTAACAATGTAATTAGAATTTAAGTTTCATGAGAGCAGGACCTTTACCTTCCTTTTTCACCACAGCGCCCCACTGCTCACAGTGGTGCCAAGGATGTAGGACTAGAGTTAAATAAGTATTGGTTGAGTAAGTGAATGTTGGGGGTTCATATCTCTATGCACTGTCAACATGAAAATACCTCGGGGCGCCTGGGTGGCTCAGTCGTTAAGCATCTGCCTTTGGCTCAGGTCATGATCCCAGGGTCCTGGGATCGAGCCCCGCATCGGGCTCCCTGCTCAGCGGGAAAGCCTGCTTCTCCCTCTCCCCCTGCTTGTGTTCCCTCTCTTGCTGTGTCTCTCTCTGTCACATAAATAAATAAACAAATAAAATCTTCAAAAAAAACACATGAAAATACCTCTGCAAGGGTAATACTAATTAAGCCATTAACATGAATTAATTTATAATAGCTAGCATTTATTAATAATTGTTCTATTCTAAATACATTATTTCATTTAATCCTCATATGTATTATCTTTTTTAATTTTTACAACAGTTCTATGAAGTATGTACTAATATTACTGTTTTACAAATGAGGAAACTAAGGCACAGAGTGAATAGTTTGTTTGAAATCTCATAGCTAGTAGGGGGTAGAGACAATTTGATTGTTGGCAATCTGTCTACACAGTCAACAAACATTCTTTTATTTTAAATTTTTAAAATATTTTATTTTTATTTTTTAGAGAGAGTGGGGGAGGGGCAAAGGGAGAAGGAGAGAGAAACTGTCAAGCAGGCTCCACGCCAGTGCAGAGCTTGACTTAGGGCTCCATCTCAGGATCCTGAGATCATGACCTGAGCCGAAATCAAGAGTTGAACGCTTAACCAACTGAATCACTGAGGCACCCCTTTTCTTTCTTTATTTTAGAGAGAGAGTGCACATGCACGCATTCATGTGTAGGGGGAGGAGCAGAGAGAGGGAGAGAGAATCTCAAGCAGAATCTGTACTGAACCCATCCTGAGGCTGGATCTCACAACCCTGAGATCATAACCTGAGCTGAAATCAAGAGTCTGACGCTCACCTGACTGAGCCATCCAGGCGCCCCCATAGTCAGTATATTTATTTTTTTAGGAGATAAGTGTTTTTTTTTTTTTTTTAAGATTTTATTTATTTATTTATTTGGGAGTGAGCGTGAGCAGAGGGAGAGGGAGAAGCAGACACCCCACTGAGCAGGGAGCCCAATGCGGGATTTGGATCCCAGGACCCTGGCATCATGACCTGAGCTGAAGGCAGATGCTTAACCGACTGAGCTATCCAGGTGCCCGCCCCTGTTTCTCAGCTCTTTAAATAACTTTTAGGCTTCTTACTGGAATTCGTCTCCTAGTTCTTCAGACCCCATAATTGTACCTTTTTGATGAGCCTCTTAGATACGCTGCTCTGCTTTTTTTTTTTTTTTTACTGACTCTTTTTTATCTCTTTTGCCTGCTCATTTTCTTTTTCTTGTTCATTTTACTTCTTTTCTAGTTTCACTGCTGGGGCTAGAACTTATAATTAATAAGCTTCCTTCATTTCTATCTATTTGCCCACCTACTTGCTTTCCTACCTTAAATATTTGTTTGCTAACTACTATATCCCATTCTCTTCATTTATCTTCCATGTATTAAAGATTCTCAAAAAAAAAAAAAAAAGATTCTCTAAGATTGTCATTCCTGTCTTCTCACATAGCTTCTTTACTATATTTTCGTCTATTTAAAACACATCTCTATTTGAATAATCTTTAACATACAATTTATATATATGCTCACCAGTATTCCCTTCAGATCTTCTACCCTTCCTTACTTTTCTATATCTTCCATGACTGTCACAGTTTTTCCAGTTCCTCAGGCTAAGCAACTGGAAGTATTTGGATTCTTTCATGTATTTATCTGATTGGTTATCAGATAAATAACCAATATATATGTTTCCCCCCTAAAACATATATATTTAAACATATAAAATGTTTTGATTATGTAAAAGTATATATTTAAAAGATGTTTAAACATATATATGTATAAAGTAATTTTAATCAAAATTATACATGCATATATTTATTTAAAGACTTAGTTTTACATGATTTCTTACAAAAACAACAGTCCTCCACTCTGTTCTCTGTTTCTTCTCCCCAGTAACAACCATTTTTATCTCTTTTAACTTTTTTGTTTTTGTTTGAATAAAATGTTCAGGAAGTAGAAGATATGAGTTTTCAAATTGAAGGGACAGACCAGTGAATGAAACACACCCACATCTAGGCACAATATCATGAGATTTCAGCATCAAATAAAAAGAGTATCCTGTGAGCTGCAAAGAAAAAAAGTTGATCACTTCAGAAGAATCTGGAATCAGATTGATTTTGCTTCTCACTAATCACACTGGAAAGTAGAAGGCAATGGAGCAATACCTTCAGAATTCATAGGGAAAATAATTTCCAACTTAGAGTTGCAGACGTAGGCAAACTATCAGTGAAATATAAGAAAGATATTTTCATATATCCAAGGTCTCCCTTACACTCTTTCTTGAGAACTTAGTAGAGGATGTCCTTCACCAGTAATCCAAGAAAGAGAAAACATGGAATATAGGCGAGGCAGTGCAACAAGGGAAGAGTGAAGCATCCATTTTGCATACATTGCTGTTAGTTTCCCCGTTTTCAGTATGATAGCCTCACTTTCAACTTTGCCTGGTGTTCCTTGGGCCAGGGCAAATAGATAGAAATGAAGATTTATATTCTCCAGAGAATAAAGTAGTCTTTTGATGGGGGAGTAAGGCAGTTTCCCTGCTGGAAGGAACAGGGAGAGGATCTGGAAACCCACCTGCTGCTTAAACATTGTTGAACCAATTCTTTTTATTTTAGCTTTCATTCACACACACCCTCTCCCCTGTACCTAGAATCACCAATTCCTGAGACTTTGGGGGATTCTGACATATAAATTGGGGTGGTTTTCTGCTTTTCCCCTTGCTGGCTTAGGATTCATTTCTTGTGGATCTATCAAGGCAGTGGTCCATTTCCAAAAATTTGTTGCTTTTTTCTTCCATTTTTCTGTCCATGGATTTTATGTCTTGTATAAAATTGTTTTTCTCCTTATGTAATTTTTTGAGGGGGGAGAGAGTAAAAGTAGATGTATGCATTTACTCCATTATTTTTATTCAGAAGTTGCCTTTATCACCTCATCTATGGTTAGTATAATTCATCTCCCTGCTTCTGTTACTTCAAACTTTTATTAATCTTTTAATTTATGTTTTCTTCTTGTCACTCTGATTTAAAGGTGTATTTTATCTTTTGGTTGCTTGTTGAATCAAATCTAAGATTTCATCTTGTCATTCAAGGCCTTCTCACAATTGGGTAACACTTGACATCTTATTTTTTTCTCCCAAATACAGACTCTGTGCTCTATTTAGGCCTGACAGCTCTTCACACCTATTTTCATACCTCCCTTTAGGATTTGCTTATGTCCTTTGTGTGGAATGCCTTTTTCCACTCCTTAAACTTTTTTTGAGGCCCAGCTTCATTTACCTTTTTGAAACTTGCTGGCTGGCTGGTTGCCTGCCTTGTTTCCTTTACTTTTTCCTTCTTATTGAGTACCTTCTCTGTGCTACGAACTATGCCACTTCTTAATTTAAACCATCTCAGAATCATCTTTTCTTTCTCTAAATGCCTCTAACTCAGATTCTATATAAACCTATTACTAAAAGTGTGAACTTTATTTTTAATTGGAGATTTTGCTTTTTCTTAGGGAATTTACATGTAATCACTATTTAAATTTTATAGGACAAAATAGAAAAAGTATTAGCAATAACAAAAATATATTCAGTCTTACTAATGATAGATAAATGAACATTAAACTAACAATAATCATTTTATACCTAGAAAATTAGCAAAAATTTGAAGGATTGCTAGGACTTAGTGCAGGTGGACATATGAATAATTTGATATGGTTGGTGAGGCTCTTAATTGGTATAGCCTTCTTGGAGTGTAATGGGCAAAGTTTTAAATATGTTCCCTTATATCCAGGGGGTCATTTTCAGAAATTTATTAGTGTAGAAACACTGGCACCATGCATAAAAATACACAGTGGTGTTCATTGAAACATTATTTATGATACCGATTGTTTGAATGTCATAAATATATACATTTGTACTAAGAAGTACTATATAACTATTAAAAAGGGTGAGCTAACTCTATTTATTGACATGATACACAGTCCAAATTTATTGTTATATGGAAAAAACAAAAGATTCAGAATAAATATTATATGATGGCTCCCTTTCTTATGTAAAAATTACCAAAAAAACCTTTGATATATGGTATATAGAAAAAGATCTGGAAAGATTCATATCAAAATGTTAATAGCAATTACCCACAAGGGGGAAATGGGATTGGAGTGTGTGTAGAGGATTTTACTTTTGATTGTTCACTTCTGTATTTTTTTTTTTAAGATTTTTTTAAAAATTTATTTATTTGAGAGAGAGAATGAGAGACAGAGAGCATGAGAGGGAGGAGGGTCAGAGGGAGAAGCAGACTCCCTGCTGAGCAGGGAGCCCGACATGGGACTCGAACCCAGGACTCCAGGATCATGACCTGAGCCAAAGGTAGTCGCTTAACCAACTGAGCCACCCAGGTGCCCCTGTTCCCTTTTGTATTGTTGCATATTTTTAGAGACTTTTACATTTGGTTTTCTGTATATCCATATTTTAATATATTGTTTTTGTAATGAAAAAATTAATAGCAAAATCAATTAACATTTTGGTGTTGGATATATTTTTATAAAGCTACTATTTAAGGAGTACTTACAGTGTTTCAGGTGCTATGCTAAGTTCTTTTCACATGCAGTATCTAATATCTTCTGAAAAAGTCGGTGCTATTACCTACATTTTACAGATAAACTCAGAGAGATTAAGTCATATAGGTGGTTAAGTGGCAACCCTAGGATTGGAATCCAGATTTATCTAATTTTAAAGCTTAAGCTTTGTTCTCAGATTTTCAATGTATGCCACCCCCCCCCACATTTTCTTTTTCTTTTTTTTTTTTTAAAGATTTTATTTATTTATTTGTCAGAGAGAGAGAGCACAAGCAGGGGGAGCGGCAGAGGGAGAAGCAGGCTCCCTGCTGAGCAAGGAGCCTGATGCGGGACTTGATCCCAGGACCCTGGGATCATGACCTGAGCCGAAGGCAGACGCTTAATCGACTGAGCCACCCAGGTGTCCCCCACATTTTCTTTTAAAAAAATTTGGATCATGCATTTTCCAGTTATAAAAGTAATATATGCTTAATATAAAAGACAAAATAATAAGGATATACAGAAAATCAAATGTAGAAGTCTCTAAATGCCATTCCCAGAGATAACCCCTGTTAGTTTATTG
The DNA here is from genome assembly GCF_004348235.1 of Phoca vitulina. Taxonomy (NCBI): domain Eukaryota; kingdom Metazoa; phylum Chordata; class Mammalia; order Carnivora; family Phocidae; genus Phoca; species Phoca vitulina. The sequence continues at coordinate 1,720,602 of NW_022589799.1, forward strand.
TGTAACATTTCACTCACTCCATTCTAGCCATGATGTCATCCATACTGTTTCTAGAACTTAACAGGCATGTTCTCACCTCTGGATCTTTGCACTCTGCCTATAATGCATTTCCCCCAGATACCTGCATGGTTTATTCCCTTATCTCCTTTTCTTATCTCTTGTCTCCTATTCCTATCTCCTTTTACCTTTTCAGTGATGTCTTTCCTCACTATCTAAAATTGCTGTCCTCCTATCCTTCAACTTTTATATACTTTTTTTTTTTCCTAAGGAGTGGGAGAGAGGATCTCAAGCAAACTCAGTGTTGAGGATGGACCCTGATGCGGGGCTCCATCTCAGAACCCTGAGATCATAATCTGAGCCGAAAACAAGAGTTGGACATTTAGGGGCACCTGGGTGGCTCAATCGGTTAAGCGACTGCCTTCGGCTCAGGTCATGATCTCAGGGTCCTGGGATCGAGCCCCGCATCGGGCTCCCTGCTCAGCGGGAAGCCTGCTTCTCCCTCTCCCACTCCCCCTGCTTGTGTTCCCTCTCTCGCTATCTCTCTCTCTGTCAAATAAATAAATAAAATCTTAAAAAAAAAAAAAAGAGTTAGACATTTAACCGACTGAGCCACCCAGGTGCCCCTAACCATTATATACTTGTGATTTGACTTCCCCTGGTTTATTTTTCTCCACATTTATCGCTATATAATGTATTGTTAGGTTGAATCATGAAATTTGATTTTGAAATTTGATATTTATTCATTTTTTACCTATAAAATGTTACTTTCATATTGTCATCCCAATTTATATTTTAATTATTTTTCTTGTTGATCTCTCTCTCCTACTAGCATGTAAAGTTTGTAAGGGTTAGGACTCTGGGATCATGACCTGAGCCAAAGGCAGACGCTCAACCAACTGAGCCATCCAGGCGTCCTGCATATAAACTTTAAAAAAGGAATATATTATGTATTTTTTTCTGTAGCTTATTTTTCCGTTATCATATATGGTGGATAACTTTCCATTTCAATGGTATAGATCCATCTCAAAATATTTCTGATATATTACATTTTTTTTTATTGTGGCAAAATGCAAATAACATAAATTTGCCATTTTAACATTTTTTAAGTGTACAGTTCAGTGGCCTTAGTATATTCATATTGTTGTGCAGCCATCATCACCATACACCTCCAAAACTTTTTTCATCTTGCAAAACTGAAACTCTGTACCCAGTAAATAATAACTCCCCATTTTCCAAATCCCTCCAGCCCTTGGAAACGACCATTCTATGCTTTTTCTCAATGAATTTGACTATTCTAGGTACCTCATTTAAGTAGAGTCATATAGTATTTCTCCTTTTGTGACTAGCTTATTTCACTTAGCTGATATCTTCAAGGTTCATCTGTATTGTGTGTTATTGCAGGATTCATTTTTTTAAAAGGCGATGTATATGCCCCAATTTTTTATCCATTCATCTGTCAGTGGACACTTGGCTTACTTCCACCTCTTGGCTATTGTGAATATTGCTGCTATAAACGTGGATGTTGTCTAAGTATCTCTTTGAGACTCTGCTTTCAATTCTTTTGAGTATATATCCAGAAGTAGAATTGCTGGATCATAAAGTAGTTCTGTTTCTAATTTTTTTAGGACTGTCCATACTGTTTTCCATAGTGACTGCACCATTTTATATTCCCACCAACAGAGTACAAGAGTTCCAGTTTCCCCACATCCTCACCAATACTTTTTTTTTTTTTTTAAGATTGTTTATTTGAGAGAGAGAGATAGCAAGAAAAAGCATGAGTGGGGGGTGGGGGGAGGATGGAGAAGCAGGCTTCCTGCTGAGGAGGAGGATCATGACCTGAGCCGAAGGCAAACACTTAACTGACTGAGCCATCCAGGTGCCCCAATACTTGTTATTTTTTAATTTAAAAAAGTTTTAAGTATGCCCTGTGCCCAACATGGGGCCAGAACTCACGACCCCAAGATAAAGAGTCATATGCTCTACCAACTGAGCCAGCCAGGCACTCATTTATTTTTTATTATTTAAAAAATGTTTAAAATAATTTTTTTTTTTTTTAAGATTTTATTTGCGAGAGAGAGGATGAGAGAGAGCATGAGAGGGAGGAGGGTCAGAGGGAGAAGCAGACTCCCTGCTGAGCAGGGAGCCTGATGTGGGACTTGATCCCGGGACTCCAGGATCATGACCTGAGCCGAAGGCAGTCGCTTAACCAACTGAGCCACCCAGGCGCCCAAAAAATGTTTAAAATAATTTTTAAAATTTTTTGGTGGTGGCCATCATAATGGGTGTGAGGTGATACCTATCTCATTGTAGTTTTGATTTGCATTTCTTTAATGATTAGTAATGGTCGAGCATCTTTTCATATGCTTATTGGCTATTTGTGTATTTTCTTGGAAGAAATGTCTATTCAAGTCTTTTGGACATTTTAAAATCAGGTTATGTTTTTTGTTGTTGTTGAGTTGTAGGAGTTATTTACGTAGTCTCAATATTCATTCCATATCAGATATATGATTTGCAAATTTTTTCTCCTATTCCATGTGTTGCCTTTTTACTCTCTTGATAGTGTTTTTTTTTTTTTTTAAGATTTTATTTTTAAGTAATCTCTACACCCAACGTGGGGCTTGAACCCACAATCCTGAGATCGAGAGTCGCATGTTGTACCAACTGAGCAGCCAGGCGCCCTGATAGTGTTCTTTGATGCATAAAAGTTTCTAGTGATAAAGTCCAATTTATCTATTTTTTTTTTACTTTTGTTACTTGTGCTTTTGATATATTCAAGAAATTGCCAAATTCATTGTCATGAAGTTTTCCTCCTATGCTTTCTTCTAGAGTTAACTAGTTTTAGTTCTTACATTTAGGAGTTTGATCTATTTTGAGTTAATTTTTATGTATGATATAAAGTAAGGGTACAACTTCATTCTTTTGCTTGTGGATAAACAGTTTTCCCTGTACCACTTGTTGGAAAAAACTGTCCTTTCTCCACTGAATTGTCTTGAAACCCTTGTTAAATCATTTAACTATACATGTAAGGATTTATTTCTAGGCTCTCTATTTTTTTCTATTGGCCTATATGTCTGTATTTGTGCCAGTACCATACTGTTTTGGTTACTAGTTTGTGATAATGCATCATCATTTTAATGATGAGTACTTAAGTACATTCTTTATCCAGTATTAAAGGCAGTTATAAATGCTTGGGCTTGTAATAAAAGACATGCATAAAAGAGGTTTTGTGTTTTTAGGTTGGGTGCAATTTATTTTTTTATTTTATTTTATTTTTAAAGATTTTATTTATTTATTAGAGAGAGAGACAGCGAGAGAGTGAACACAAGCAGGGGGAGTGGGAGAGGGAGAAGCAGGCTTCCTGCTGAGCAGGGAGCCCGATGCAGGGCTTGATCCCAGGACCCTAGGATCATGACCTGAGCCGAAGGCAGACGCTTAACGACTGAGCCACCCAGGAGACCCGGTTGGGTGCAATTTATTACAAATAAAATTTGGAGGTAGATTTTAGGAATAATAAATAAAACATTAAAAACATATCCAAAGTTCATATTTCAGACATTAAGAACATGATGAATTATTGTTCCCAAGGTTTCTTTTTGAACATTTTACTATCCAAAATATTTTAAAAAGATATTTATTTATTTGAGAGAGGGAGAGGGTAAGTGTGAGTTGGGGGAGGGGCAGAGAGAGAGCGTTAAGCAGACTCCGTGCTGAGCACTGAGCCCAGTGTGGGGCTTGATCTTACGACCCTGAGATCATGACCTGAGCCAAAAACACAAGAGTCAGACAGACGCTTAACCGACTGAGCCACCCGGGTCCCCCATCCAACTTTTAATGCTTCCTTTATCATTCCTGTTTTCCTTCATTGTGTGTTTTGAGTGACTTAGTTTTATATTATTTCTCTTATTTCAGGAAAGGAAGTTACATTTAGAAGTAGCTTTTCTGTAAATTTGGGAGATTATTTGACTGACTAAAATATATTTACTATTTTTCTGTAATTTCTGTGAAATTGTGATTTTTTTTTGTTATTTCATATTTTATTGGACTGATGTACATTTCACCATTTCTGAGATGTAAAGCTAACGTAGGACTAAAGAATGTAGAATAGGAAAGGGAGAGAAGCCACCCACAAATTTGAGTGAACTAGAAAGGTACATAAATCTTTTAGTTGGAATCAAGGGAAAAAGCTATTCAGAGCTGAAGGGAGGTCCTTAGTTTCTAACAGAAATCTCCTAAAGGCTCTATTAATACAAGGGTCAGTTTATGGAAAAACTCCCGAATTGCACAAAACCCCATTAGGCAGGAGAAATGGGCTGTGGGGGCAGCCAGTCTGCATCAGGGATGGCTGGGCTGGAGGCCACGGCTCAGGCCCAGGACCTGAAGGTAGGAGCAGGCTGGAAGAACTCTAGACGCAGAGGTTAGTGCATTGACCCAGATCCCTGGCTTTCCATTTGGTCTCTAGGATGTGGATGCTTTCCTCAGGCAAGGCTGTAAAATTGTGATTTTAATAGAAGGTACTTGATTTCAGTGCAATAAGAATACTCCTTAACTATGCTACCCTGTTTTTCCATTTGAAAGGGGCTAATATTAGTGATTCAAATCCAGAGTATATTAAAAGAATCATACATCATTATTAGTTTCCCTGCTGTGACAAATTAACAAACTGGGGGGTTTAAAACAACAGAAATGTATTCTTTCACAGCTCTGGAGGCTCAGAATCTGAAATGAAGATGTTGGCAGCTTTGGTTCCTTCTGGAGGCTCTGAGGGAGAAATCTCTCCCTCTTTTCTAGCTTGGACATGTCACTCCAATCTCTGTGTCCCTGTATCCAATGTGTCACTCCTTCCTCTAAAAAGAAAGCAGTCAAGGACACCTGGATGGTGCAGTGGGTTGAGCGTCTGACTCTTGGTTTCTGCTCAGGTCCTGATCTCAGTGCTGAGTGCTTGGTGCTGAGTGCTCCGTGCTGAGCGCTAGTTCCCTTGAGACTTTCTCTCCTTTCCCTTTCCCCCTCCTCCTGCCCTGTGTGTGTGCCTATTCATGCACTCTTGCTTTCTCTCTCTCAAATCTTAAAAAAAAGAGCAGTCATTGGATTTATAGCCCAACCTAAGCCATTATGACCTTAGTCTTAGCTAATTTTATCTTCAGGGACCCTATTTCCAAGTAAGGTCACATTCTGAGATTCTGTGTGGACATGCATTTTTATATTATTCAATCTACTGCAATTACTGAGTAGGGTTTATTCCAGGAACTCAGAGATGGTTCAACCTGAGAAAACTTGTAATTCATGCCATTAACAAACTAAAAGAAAAAATAATTACATTAATAAATGCTTTACAAAAGTATTTGTTTCAAATTTTAAAAAAGTACATTCCTGATTGGGGGGGCGGTGGGAGGGGCAGAGGGAGAAGCAGACTTCCTGCTAAGTGCAGAGCAGGATGCGGGTCTTGATCCCAGGACCCTGAGATCTTAACCTGAGCCGAAGTCAGGTGCTTAACCAACCGATTGAGCCACCCAGGCATCCCAAGTTTTTAAAAAAACTTCCCAGGGCGCTTGGGTGGCTCAGTCGTAAGCGTCTGCCTTCCACTCCGGTCATGATCTCAGGGTCCTGGGATCAAGCCCCGCATCGGGCTCCCTGCTCCGCGGGAAGCCTGCTTTTCCCTCTCCCACTCTCCCCTGCTTGTGTTCCCTCTCTCGCTGTATCTCTATCAAATGAATAAATAAAATCTTTGAAAAACAAAACAAAACAAAAAAACTTCCAAACTATTTTCTGAAGTGGCTGTGCTGTATTACATCTACCAGCAATGTATAAGTGATCTTTTTCTGTATCTTTCCCAGCATTTGGTATTTTTATTTATTTTTATGTTAGCCATTCCAATAGGTATGTAATGCATCTCAGTGTGGCTTAAATTTGCATTTCCCTCATGGCTAATGATGTTGATCGTGTTTTCATATGCATATTTACCATTTTTGTATCTTTGGTGAACTGTCTCTTCATGTCTTGCCGCTGTTGTAGTCAGACTGCCTTTTTTTTTTTTTTTTAAAGATTTTATTTATTTATTTGACAGAGAGAAAGATATTGAGAGCAGGAACACAAGCAGGGGGAGCAGGAGAGGGAGAAGCAGGCTTCCCACCGAGCAGGGAGCCCGATGCGGGGCTCGATCCCAGGACCCTGGGATCATGACCTGAGCTGAAGGCAGACGCTTAATGACTGAGCCACCCAGGAGCCCCCAGACTGCTTTTTTTAATGTTGAGTTTTGAGCGTTCTTTTTATATTCTGGATACAAATCCTTTCCTTCAGTATTTTCTTCTACTCTGTTACTTGTCTTTTCATCTTCTGGCAGTCATTCACAGACTAAAAGTTTTTAATTTTAATGAAATCCGATTTATCACTTTTACTGTTCATGGATCATGCTTTTGGTGCCAAATCTAAGTACTCTGCCTAGACCTAGATCCTGAAGATTTTCTCCTTTTTTCCCCCCTAAACGTTACATAGTTTTTACATTTACATAGTGATCCATTCTGATTAATTTTTATATAAAGGGCAAAGCTTAGATTGAGGTTCAGTTTTTCATCTACAGTTGTCCAGTTGCTCTAGCACCATTTGTTGAAAAGATGATCTTTCCTCCATTGAATTGTTTTTGCACTTTTGTCAGAAATCGTTTGGGCATATTTGTGTGGGTCTGTTTCTGGCTTCCATTGCTCTGTGTCCCTCTGCCAAGACTCCATACTTTTGATTACCATAGATATATAATAAGCCTTGAAATTGGGTAGACTGATTCCTGCCACTTTTCTCTGTCAAAATTGTTTCAGCTATTAAGTTCCTTTACCTTTCCTTAAAAATTTTAGAATTATCTTCTTTATAAAAGCATCTTGATAGAATTTTGATAGGAATTACATTAAACTTGTCTATCAGTTTGAAGAGAATTGACATCTTTATTATGTTGAGTCTTTAAAATCATGAGCATGGTATCTCTCTCCATTTATTTAGATCTTTGATTCCTTTCATCAGTGTTGTGTTGTTTTCAGCATACAAGTCCTGTGTTTGTTGTATTTATACTCAAGTATTTTTTTCTTTTTTTAAAGTGATTACAAGTAGCTTTTTAAAAATTTATTTTATTTTATATTTTTTAAAGATTTTATTTATTTGAGAAAGAGAACGAGCGAGGGAGAGCATGAATGGGGGGAGGGGCAGAGGGCAAAGCAGACTCCCTGCAGAGCAGAGAGCCTGATGTGGGGCTCCATCCCAGGACCCTGGGATCATGACTTGAGCCAAAGGCAGATACCTAACCAACTGAGCCCCCCAGGCACCCCACAATTAATTAATTAATTTATTTATTTATTAATTAAAGATTTTATTTATTTGACAGAGAGAGACAGCGAGAGCAGGAACACAAGCAGGGGGAGCGGGAGAGGGAGAAGCGGGCCTCCCGCCGAGCAGGGAGCCAGATGTGGGACTCGATCCCAGGACCCTGGGATCATGACCTGAGCCGAAGGCAGACGCTTAACGACTGAGCCACCCAGGCGCCCCTTATTTATTTATTTTAGAGAAAGAGCGAGTGCGAGCAGGGGGAGGAGGAGAAGGAGAGAGAGAATCCTTAAGCAGATTCCCCGCTGAGTGCAGAGCCTGATGCAGAGCTTGATCCCAGGACCCTGAGATCATGATCTGAGTCAAAACTGAGAGTTGGCCGCTTAACCGACTGAGCCACCTAGGCGTCCCTGTAGATAGCTTTGTATTTTTAATTTTGGTGTCTATTAGTTGCTAATATATAGAAGCAATTTATTCTTGTATACTTATCTTGTATCCTGCAATTTTACTGGATTCACTTACTTGCTCTGAGTTTTTTTGTTAGATTCCTTGGAATTTTCTACAAAGACATGCCATCTGTGAAGTTTTATTTCTTCTTTTTGATCTTTATGCCTTTTGTTTCCTTTTCTTGCATTTTTTGCACTGGCTAGGGTTTCCCAGTATGTTTGAATAAATGATAAGAGGGAACATTCTTGTTTAGTTCCCAATCATAAAAGGATTGTCTTTCACAATTAAGTATAATATTAGCTTTAGGCTTGCTTGCTTGCTTTCTTTCTTTCTTTCTTTCTTTCTTTCTTTTTGTTGTTTTGGGGTTTTTGGAGGGGTAGATTCTTTTTTCAAGTTGAGGACATTTCCCTCTATTTTTATTTTTGTGATTTTTTAATTAGGAATGAGTGTTGGATTTTATCAAATGCTTTCTTGCATAAGTTGATATGATCATCTGTTATTTTTCTTCTTTATCTTACTAATATGGTGGATTATGTTGATTGATTATTAAATATTGAGCCAGTTTGCTTCCCTGGAGTAAATCACATTTGGTCATGTTATATAATTCTTTTACATATTGTTAAATTTTATTTGCTAATACTAAGAATTTTTATATCTGTTTTCATGAGGAATATTGATCTCTAGTTTTTTTGTCAGTTTGTTTGCTTTGTTTTTGTACTGATTTTGTCTGGTTTTGGTATCAGGGCAATTCTAGCTTCCTAAGAGGAATTGGTAAGTGTTCCCTTTCTCAACCAGTTTCTGGAGGAGATTGTGTAGAACTGATACTAATTTTTTAAATGTTTGGTAGAATTCTTCGTCTAGACCTGGAGATTTCTTTTTTGAGAGCTTTTATTTTTTATTTTTTTTAAAGATTTAATTTATTTATTTGACAGAGAGACAACGAGAGAGGGAACACAAGCAGGGGGAGTGGGAGAGGGAGAAGCAGGCTTCCCGTGGAGCAGGGAGCGCGATGAGGGGCTCGATTCCAGGACCCTGGGATCATGACCTGAGCCGAAGGCAAATGCTTAACGACTGAGCCACCTTGGCGCCCCGAGAGCTTTTAAATTATGGATTCAATTTCCTAATATTTATGGGGCCATTCAAGTCATCTGTTTTGTATTGGGTCTGTATTTTTTTAAGGAATTGGTCCATTTTGTCTAAGTTGTCAAATTTATGTTTGTAAGTTATTCCTAGTATTACCACTACTCTCTCATTTCTTTGAGGTTTGTAGTGATATGTGTCTTTTTGGTTTTTTTTTTTTCTCTCTCTCTTTTCATTTCTGATATTGGTAGTTTTTGTTTGCTAGGCCTTGTCCATTTTTGGGATCTATTTAAAGAACCAGCTTTTGATTTTATTTTTTAAAAGTATTTTTCTGTTTTCAAATTCATTGGTTTACGTTGTCTATTCCTTCGTTTTGCTTGCTTTGGGTTTATTTTGTTTTTTTTCTAGGTGCTTGAAGTGGAAGCTTAGATGATTGACTTGACTTTTCCTCTTTTCCAGTGTAAGCATTTTAGTGCTATAAAATTTTCTCTGAGTACAGCTTTTGCTGTGTTCCACAAATTTTACTATCTTGTATTTTAATTTGCATTTTAGTTCTGTGTATTTTTAATTTCATTTGAGACTTCTTTTTTGACTCATTTATTATTTAGAAATGTGTCATTTAGTGTCCAAGTGTATGGTGATTTTCCTGTTATCTTACTGAGTTCTAGATTAATTCCATTGTAGTTGGAGAACATAATCTATGATTTCATTCTTAAATTTGTTGAGGCTTAATGGCCCAGGATATTTCCTATCTAGGTTTATTCTGGGGACACTTGAAAAGAATGTGTACCTGCTATTGTGGGTAGAGTGTTTGAGTAAATGTTAATTAGATCCTGTTGGTTGCGGGTGTCATTGAGATCTTTTATATCTTTGCTGATTTTCTAATTGTCTTGTCAGTTGAATGAGGGGTGTTGAAGTCTCCAGCTATAATTATTTTCTCCTTTCTGTTTTATCAGTTTTTGTTTAACAGATTTTGCAGTGCTCTTGTTTGGTGCATAGCTGCCAAATGTCTTCTTGGTGGCTTGAATATTATATAATGTGCTTTGTCTCTGGTCATTTTATTTGCTTTGGAGTTTACTTGATTATTATTAATACAGTTACTCTTGCTTTCCTTTGATCAGTGTATGATATATCTTTTTTCATCCTTTTCCTTTCAACCTGTCTCTACTGTTACATTTGAAGCAACTTTTTTTTTTTTTTGAAAGCATTTCTTATAGACTGGGTCATTTTTTTTGTTTGTTCTGCTAATCTCTTTTTACTAATTGGTATATTTAGACCATTTACATTTAATAAAATTGGTATGTTAGGGCTTAAGTCTGCTGTTTTCATTTGTTTGGGTTTCTGTTTCTCTATTTTTTTCTCTGCCTTCCTGTAGGTTATTTGAACATTTTTTAGAATTCCATTTTGAGGAGCGCCTGGCTGGCTCAATTGGAAGAGTATGTGACTCTTGATCTTGGGGTTTTGGGTTTGAGCCCCACATTGGGTGTAGGGATTACCAAAAAAATATATATATAAACTTAAAAAAAATAAAATAAAGTAAAATCTTAAAAAGAATTGCATTTTGATTTATATGCAATGTTTGCTGGTGTATCTCCTTGTATAGCTTTTCTGGTAATTGCTGGAGTGGGCATTGCATTATATATCATAACATCACAGTCTATGGGTGGTGTCATTTTACCACTTTAAGTGTTAACATCCTACCTCTCTTTAGTATCCCCATTCGTAATTTAATTGTCATAAATATTTCCTCTATATACATTCAGAAACATATCAGTGTTGTATTTTTTGCTTCAACCACCAAATGTAATTAAGAAAACTCAAAAGGAGAAGGAAAGCCTATGGATTTTACCCATATTTCTGCATACTGTGTTCTTTTTTATTTCTTGATATGTTCCAGAATTCCTTGTTTTATAATTTCTTCCCTTTTTGGAGAATTTTGTTTAGTCATTTTTTAAGGATAGGTCTGTTGGTCGCAAGTTCTCCTTAGTTGTACATCATCAGAGAGTGTGTTGATTTCCCCTTCACTCCTGAATGATATTTTCACTGGTTGTAGGATTCTGGGTTGACAGTTCTTTTTTCCCTACAACTTAAAAGATATCGTGCCATGTTCTTTTTGCCTCCATGGTTTCAGGTGAAAAATCTGCTGTTGTTTGAATTATTTTTCTTCAGTAGGTAAGGTGTAATTTTTCTCTAGCTACTTCCAAAACTAGTCTTTAGAAGTTTAATTGTGATGTGTGTTGGAATGCATTTCTTTAGGTTTATCCTTTTGGGGTTTACTCAACTTCTTGAATCTGTAGGTTACATTTCTTGCCAAATTTGGGAAATTTTTAGACATTATTTTTCAGCTTTGCCCTCTTTCTCTTATCTTTCCCAGTACTCTAATGGATAATTTCTAGTGTTCTGTCTTCCATTTCACTGATTCTTCTCGTTGTTCTCTCCATTCTGCTCTTGAATCAATCCATTTAACTTTTTTATTTCAGTTATTTTTCAGTTCTAAAATATCTATTTGATTCTTGTTTATATCCTGTTTCTTTGTTGAGACTGTTTCTTTGCCGAAGCTTTCAATTTATTTATTTCAACTGTGTTAATAATTGTTGAAGCATTTTTATCATGACTGCCTTTAAAACCTTTGTCAGATAATTCTAACATTTTTGTTATATCATCGTTTTCATTCAGTTTGAGATCTTCTTGGTTCTTGGTATGATGAGTGATTTTCTTAAAATTGAAGTTTGAATATTTTTGTATTATGTGATATTAGATCTTTTTTTTTTTTTTTTAAGATTTTATCTGTGAGAGATTGAGAGCGAGAGAAAGTGCTCACACAAGCAGGGGAAGCGGCAGGTAGAGGGAGAAGCAGGTTCTCCGCTGAGCAAGGAGCCTGATGTGGGACTCAATCCCAGGACCCTAGGATTATGACCTGAGCTGAAGGCAGATGCTTAACCGGCTAAGCCACCCAGGCGTCCCAGATATTGGATCTTATTTAAATCTGTTTTAGCGGGGCGCCTGGTGGCTCAGTCATTAAGTGTCTGCCTTCAGCTCAGGTCATGATCTCAGGGTCCTGGGATCGAGCCCCGCATCGGGCTCCCTGCTCCGCGGGAGGCCTGCTTCTCCCTCTCCCGCTACCCCTGCTTGTGTTCCCTCTCTCGCTGTCTCTCTCTCTGTCAAATAAATGAATAAAACTTAAAAAAAAAAAATCTGGGGTGCCTGGGTGGCTCAGTTGGTTAAGCAACTGCCTTCGGCTCAGGTCATGATCCTGGAGTCCCTGGATCGAGTCCCGCATCGGGCTCCCTGCTCGGCGGGGAGCCTGCCTCTCCCTCTGACCCTCCCCCCTCTCATGTGCTCTCTCTCATTCTCTCTCTCTCAAATCAATAAAATCTTTAAAAAAAAAAAAAATCTGTTTTAGATGGCTTTCACTGACACCACTTTGGGAGAGGAAAGGAGAGTGCTGCTTTGTTATTGCTAGGTGAGGTTAGAATTCCAGTTATTTTGGATTCTTTTGTGTATTTTCTAAATAAAATTAAAAAAGGATCTAAGTTATGTATGTTTGTTGCATGAGTAAAATGTATTAACCGATTTTGTGAGTGTGTGTGTATGTTTGTTTTAGATTAGCATTCTGTCACTATCACAAGCTTTTAAAAGTGAAGGCTGCAGATAGAATATAGTACTCCCTCTTCCAGACTCTGTGAAGGGGGAGGAACTGAAGTACAGGGAATGTATGTTTTCACCAGTGTAAGAATTCAAGAAGAGCAATCTGGATATGAGCGTATGGGTTTTCTAGCAAACTACTGGGATTTCATCCCTACCTGACTGAGCCTTTCTTGCAGCTAACTTGGTGATGATGATAATGTTAAGAAAGGACTATCTTTCTTAAATGTATATTTCCATTTTTCTCTGCTAGAAATGACATCAGATGTACCATCACTGGGTCCAGCCATTGCCTCAGGAAACCCTGGGCCTGGGATTCAAGGTGGAGGAGCCATTGTCCACAGGGCTATTAAGCGGCGACCAGGGTGAGTTTGGGTATCGTGTCATGAATGGCTCTCCTATAAGCCAGCCTGATTTAGTTAGTGGCTGAATCCTCTTTGCTATGTCCAGCCCTCTCATTTCAACTGGTTACTGACTACACTGCTGTCAGATACCTCTCTTTAGTCCCTGGATTTTTTTCCTTATACAGAATTGTTGTTTTTATCTCTCTATATATTTATATAATATATATGTATATTTCTTATATGCAGGGTTTTAAAAAAATTATTTATTTTTAATTTTATTTTTTATTAAGATTTTTACTTTACTATATAATTAACATACAGTGTATTTTATTAGTTTCAGGTGTACAATATAGTGACTCAACAATTCTATACATCGTTACTCAGGTGCTCATCATGACAAGTGTACTCTTAATCCCCTTCACCTATTTCACCCGTCCCCCCCACCTTCTCTGTGATATGCTTTATTTTAAATGAGTACCCTCAAAGTTATTTTTTTTTTTTCAACAAGAGCATTTCTTATTTGAAGCATACTTCAGGATATATGGTTCTAAAAGATATATGTAAAACATTCCATCCAAGAAAAATAGAATACACATTTTCTTCAAGTACACACAGAAGAATCCCTGGTTAAATCACATAAAAAGAAGCATAACAAATATTACAAATTTAAGAAGACTGAAATCATACCAAGTGTATTTTCCAGCCACAATGGTACAGAACTAAAGATCAACAATAAAGCTGGAAAACGTGCAATGTAAATATTAAATATTTAATATGTAAAAAACAACACACTACTGCACAAGCAATGGGCCAAATAAATGGCAAATCAAAATATGCCTCAAAACAAAAGAAAACAATATTCTAAAACGTATGGGATGCAGTGAAAACAGATGTTAGAATGAAATTTATGCTATAAATGCCGGTATTAAAAAACTCAAGGTAACATTATAGCACAAGGAACTAGAAAATGAAGACACAGCTGACATTTAGTAGAGGAGGGAAATAAAGAAAAATCAGAAATAAATAAGAGGCCATAATAAACAATAACATAACATTGAAAGTAATGACCAGTTTTTACAAAAAAAATAAAATTGGCAATGCTTTAATTACATTAAGGAAAAAAAGGAGACTCAGAAACCAAAATGAGAACCAAAATGGAAGGGAAACAATACAATAGATAACCACAGAAATACATAGTGTGATAACAGATTACTGTAAATAATTATGTTCTAACAAATCCGATAACTTAGGAAAAAAACATAATTTCTAAAAATGCACAAGTTACCAAGATTGAATCATGAATCTAAGAAGTAGAAAATCTTATTAAACCAATAACATGAATGAAAGTTGAATTAGGAATCAAAAATTTCCCAGCACAAAAAAACCTAAGGCATATGATGGCTTCATTAGCGAACGCCACAAAAATTTAAAAAATAATAATGACAATCTTTATCAAAATCTTACAAATAATGGAATAGAGGGATCACATTCACAGTCGTTCCATAAGGCTAGTACTACCCTGATACCAAAGCAGGACTAAAACAATACAAGAACCTAGAAGTCTACTTTGTCTTTCTATTGCTACTCCGACTTTCTTTGACATCTATTTGTGTGATGTTTCTCCACCCCCTCACTTTCAATCTGCAGGCGTCTTAAGGTCTAAAATGAGTGTCTTGTAGGCAGCATATAGTTGGGTCTTGCTTTTTTAATCCATTCTGACACCCTGTATCTTTTGATTGGAGTGTTTAGTCCATTTTCATTCAAAGTAATCATTGATATGTATTTATAACTATTTTATTACTTGTTCTGTTGTTGTTTCTGGAGATTTTCTCTGATCCTTTCTTGTCTTTGTCACTTTTGGTCTCTCCTTTGCACTCAGAGTCCACTTTAATATTTCTTGCAGGCCTGGTTTAGTGGTCACGAACTCCTTTAGTTTTTGTTTGGGAAGTATTCTTGGCTGCAGATTTTTCCCATTCAGCACTTTGAATATATCATGCCACTCTCTTCTGGCTTGCCAAGTTTCTGTCGAGAAATCTCCAGTAGCCTTACGGGTTTTCACTTTTAAGTTAGGGACTTCTTTTGTCTTGCTGCTTTTTCAATTTTTTTCTTTATTAGTATAGTTTGTGTATTACTCTCATAAGTAAATAAGTAAATCTTTTTTTTTAAGATTTATTTATTTGGAAGAGAGAGGGAGTGCATGCACGTTGGGGTGGGGCAGAGGGAGAAAATCTCCGATGAGCTCAGAGCCTGATTCAGGGCTCCGTCCCATGACCCATGGCCTGAACCGAAACCAAGAGTCAGACACCCAAGCAACTGAGCCACCCAGATGCCCCAAGTAAATAAATAATCTTTAAAAAAAAAAAAAAAAGGCCTGGGAGAATGGGTAGTATTTTGTCCCATTTTTTTGTTGTTAAATTTCTCTTTTTGCTTTCTTTTTAAAAATTGTGTAGCTAAGGGGCACCTGGATTTCCAGTTTGATTTCATCTCGGGTCGTGATCTCAAGGTCATGAGATGGAGCCCTGCGTTGGGGCTCTACACTGGGCCTGGAGCCTGCTTAAGATTCTTGGTTTCTCTCTTTCTCCTCCCCCCACTCACACATGCACGCTAACTTTCTCTCTCTCTCTCAAAAAGAAAAATTGTGTAGCTAATAGAGCTAGTCTTTAAATTTCACCAGCTAATAATAATGCAAGAGTGATCCTTGAGTTTAGGTGGTAACGTGAGTAACATATTAAGACTTGCTGTGTCTCCCAAGAGTTTTATACATTTTAACTCATTGAATAAGTAGCTTGCTCAAGGTTCTAAAGCCAGTAAGTGGAAGATCTTTGATACGAAGAACCTTGGGAGGTTAGGTTTAGAGTTCACTCTCTTAAACACAGTGTTATGGTTACGTGTAATAGCAAACAATTAGAAGCATTATAAATATCAAAATTAGGGGATTGATTAAATTATAGTATATTTGAAATGGAATACTGTACAGCTATTGGAGGTGACAGGTATGTATCAGTACAGAAAAATGTTCACAGTATGTTGGGAGGTTACAGTTTATGTAACATACTGCTCTGTCAGAAAGAAATATGTGTAATGTGCATAGCAAAACTGAAAGGATACTCATCAATTTCTAGATGATGAGATAATGGGAGACTTGTCTTTATTTTCAGATTTTCTGAAATGAATGGGTATTATTGGTAATCAGGAAAATATATTAAAAGAAGTAATACACAGGGGTGCCTGGGTGGCTCAAGTTGTTAAGCGTCTGCCTTCGGCTCAGGTCATGATCCCCCAGGGTCCTGGGATCAAGCCCCGCATCGGGCTCCGTGCACCGTGGGAAGCCTGCTTCTCCCTCTCCCACTCCCCATGCTTGTGTTCCCTCTCTCGCTGTCAAATAAATAAATAAAATCTTAAAAAAAAAAAAGTAATACACATTCTTTTATTTAATTTTAATTTGATTCAATTAATTTTTTTAAATTCAGTTAATTAACATATAATGTATTATTGGTTTCAGAGGTAGAGGACAGTGATTCATCAGTCTCATATAATACCCAGTGTTCATTATATCATATGCCCTCCTTAATGTCCCATCCCAGTTACCCATCCCCCCACCCCCTTCCCTCGAGCAACCCTCAGTTTGTTTCCTACGATTAAGAGTCTTTTATGGCTTGTCTCCCTCTCTGATTTCATCTTGTTTTATTTTTTCCTCCCTTCTCCTATGATCCTCTGTTTTGTTTCTTAAGGTTTTGTTTTGTTTTGTTTTGTTTTGACAGAGAGATAGAGAGCACAAGCAGGGGGAGCTGCAGGCAGAGGCAGAGGGAGAAGCAGGCTTCCTGCCGAGCAGGGAGCCCGACTTGGGGCTTGATCCCAGGACGCTGGGATCATGACCTGAGCTGAAGGCAGACGCTTAACCGACTGAGCCACCCAGGCACCCCTGTTTTGTTTCTTAAATTCCACATATCATAGTGAGATCATATGATAATTGTCTTTCTCTGATTGACTTATTTCGCTTAGCATAATACCATCTAGTTCCATCCACATCGTTACAAATGGCCAAGATTTCTTTCTTTCTTTTTTTTTAGTGGCTGAGTAGTGTTCCATTGTATATATACTACATCTTCATCCATTCATCTGTCAGTGGACATCTGGGCTCTTTCCATAATTTCGGGTATTGTGGACATTGCTGCTATAAACATTGTGGTGCAGGTGCCCCTTCAGATTACTACATTTGTATCTTTGCACCCAGTAGTGCAATTGCTGGGTCGTAGGGTATCTCTATTTTCACCTTCTCGAGGAACCTCCATACTGTTTTCCAGAGTGGCTGCACCAGCTTGCATTCCCACCAACAATTTCAGAGGATTCCCCTTTCTCCACATCCTCGCCAACATCTGTCATTTCCTGACTTGTTAATTTTAGCCATTCTGACCGGTGTGAGGTGGTATCTCATTATGGTTTTGATTTGTATTTCTCTGATGCTGAGTGATGTTGAGCATTTTTTCATGTGTCTGTTGGCCATTTGTATGTCTTCTTTGAAGAAATGTCTTTTCACGTCTTTTGCCCATTTCTTGATTGGATTATTTGTTCTTTGGGTGTTGAGTTTGATAAGTTCTTTATAGATTTTGGATACTAGCCCTTCATCTGATATGTCATTTGCAGATATCTTCTCCCATTCTGTCGTTTGTCTTTTGGTTTTGTTGACTGTTTCCTTTGCTGTGCAAAAGCTTTTTATTTTGATGAAGTCCCAATAATTCATTTTTGCCTTTGTTTCCCTTGCCTTTGAAGATGTGTCTAGCAAGAAGTTGCTGCAGCCAAGGAAACAGAAGTTGCTGCCTGTGTTCTCCTCTAGGATTTTGATGGATTCCTGTCTCACATTTAGGTCTTTCATCCATTTTGAGTTCATTCTTATGTATGGTAAAGGAATGGTCCAGTTTCATTCTTCTGCATGTGGCTGTCCAATTTTCCCAGCACCATTTGTTGAAGAGACTTTTTTCTTTTCTTTTCTTTTCTTTTTTTTAAGATTTTTAATTAATTTATTTGACAGAGAGAGAGAGAGAGAGAGAGCACAAGTAGGCAGAGCAGCAGGCAGAGGGAGAGGGAGAAGCAGGCTCTCCACTGAGCAGGGAGCCTGACCTGGGGCTCAATCCCAGGACCCTGGGATCATGACCTGAGCCAAAGGCAGCCATTTAACTGACTGAGCCACCCAGGCGCCCCTGAGACTCTCTTTTTTCCATTGGATATTCTTTCCTGCTTTGTCGGAGATCAGTTGACCATAGAGTTGAGGGTCCATTTCTGGGTTCTCTGTTCTATTGATCTATGTGTCTGTTTTTGTGCAGTACCATACTGTCTTGATAATTACAGCTTTAAGTCCAGAACTGTGATGCCACCAATTTTGGTTTTCTTTTTCAACATTCCTTTGGCTATTTGGGGTCTTTTCTGGTTCCATACAAATTTTAGGATTATTTGTTCCAGCTCTGTGAAAAAAGTTGATGGTATTTTGATAGGTATTGCATTGAATGTATAGATTGCTCTAGGTAGCATAGACATGAGTATGGAACATTTTTCCATTTCTTTATGTCTTTCTCAGTTTCTTTCATGAGTGTTCTATAGTTTTCTGAGTACAGATTCTTTGCCTCTTTGGTTAGGTTTATTCCTGGGTATTTTATGGTTTTGTTATAAGTGGGATTGACTCCTTAATTGCTCTTTCTTCCGTCTCATTAGTACACATTATTTTAAATAAAGATTGGAAAATAGAAAGAAAGAAGAATAGCAATAATCCTACTATCTCCTATCAGTTTTTTTAGTATAATTTCTTCATTCTTTATATGTAGATCTTTTTAGTAGTTGTAATCTATAATTATATAGTTTTATATAGCCTGGTCTTTTCACCTAACCATATATAACCTTTTTTTCATATTGTTAAATATTTTATAGAAACATGATTTTTAAATTCCATAAAGGGATGTATTCAGTTCCTATTTTGGAATATTTAAGTTGTTTTGAAGATTTTGCTATTATATGTAATGCTTGGTGAACATCTTTGTACATAAATTTTTTCTCTCTTTTGAGTGATTTTTTTTTTTTTTTTTTAAGGATTTTATTTATTTATTTGACAGAGAGAGAGCAAGAGCAGGAACACAAGCAGGGGGAGTGGGAGAGGGAGAAGCAGGCTTCCTGCCGGGTAGGGAGCCGGATGTGGGACTCGATCCCAGGACCCTGGGATCATGACCTGAGCCGAAGGCAGACGCTTAACGCTGAGCCACCTAGGCGCCCTTGAGTTATTTTCTTTAGGGTAGATTCATGGAAATGGAGTTATTGGGTAGATTTTGACAAGTAATTAGGGGGCTACAGGGAGGAAGAGGAATGAACACTTTCAGGATTGACACTGTGTACTTCATATGTAATCCATCTAGAGACCCAGAATGTGAGGTTATGAGGCTAGTAGAGATGCCAAGAGTGATCACTGGGTTAAGGTGGTAACATTTTAGTTTAATAGGAGATTGGCCTACCTTGTTACCTATAATCTTCCCTAATCCCCTGAAATAAAAGTCACTGCTGCTTTCACTAAATGTCTTATAGCATATTGCTTGTGCTCCTCACATGGCACTTTCCTATTCTTATTTGTTTTATATTTGTATTTGTCTAGGTAGAGGGTCCCTTGAGGGCAAGTCTCTTGTGTTCCCTCTTATCTAGCATTGTCTTGAATGTATCATATATTACATATTTATTAGATGTGTGATGTAAAGAAGCATTAATTAATAACCTTCTGAGATCTTAAATTGCTCCCTTATGTATAACATCACTGTTTTGGAATAAGTTTCAGAAATCTAGTAACATACCTTAAACTGTAGACTTGAAAAATGGACCTGACTTATTCATATTAATTTTTTTTTTTCATTTTTGAGTGGATTCCTGTACCTTTGGTAGAGGTTGTACTCTGATATAAAACTTTGGCAAAGGTGGACTGCCAACTTAGGAAAATGTAAGGTAGCAGTGGGCACTCTTTTGATTGTCCAGTTTGGTACAAGAGGGGAAGTCACATACCTTCGTTTGACTTCTGTCCACTTCTTTGTTTCCTTCTTCCATTTGGGTGGGTGTTCAGATAGCTTGTGGGTAGTGAATTTTTAATTTCTTAGTGTTCTGTATTGTCAGTGGGCTTATAATATTTATTGTTGGCTTTACCCAGGTTGGATTTTGATGATGATGGAGAAGGGAACAGTAAATTTTTGAGGTAAGATTTTTAAATTTTTTCTCTAGATTTCTGAAATTAAAAATTAGTTCATGATCTTTATTTCTGACTTGTAGTATTTTTGTCCTTAGGCCTAAGGTGAGTGCTATATCCTAAAACTAAAATTTCCTGTTGTATTATACCTCATAAAGTTTTCAAGAATTTTGTTAATGATTCCAGAGGAAGGAGCTCAGTGAAGAGAGGGCAGAGAATTTCCAAGACCCTTTGTTACAGTTAGTTGCTGTGTGATTTAAAAACAATAACAATTTTTATTTCTCAAATGCTGTGGATTGGCTGGACGGTTATTCTGTTTTCTTTGTGGTCTTTTATCCTTAAGGAGGTCAAACTGAATTTCTTTACATGCTGATGGCTACAATCTGAAAGGCAAGACCCGGTCTAAGTGCTTATCAAGCCTTTGCTTTGTATTGACATTTGCTGGTGTTCCATTGGCCAAAGTAAATTTTATGTCCCAAGTCCTGAATCAGTGTGTTAGGAGGCTAAGGTGTAATTCTTTGGGGGGTCATTAATATACCTTTCATATTTTCTGATACCTGTTGACTTCTACAGAGCAGGAATTAGAATTTGTATCCTTGAATATTGAATCTTCTGGAGCACTGAAAATGGACTTTTTGCTATATTAATGGGGGAGTTCTTTCAGAGAAGGGAAATACTTATTCTTGCTAAAGACCAAAGCAGTAAGAGTCAAAGAAAGGAAGATAACCTTGACTGCAACTTGCTGTTTTTCCTTTCCAAAGTTGAAAATATTACCTAGGTGGGTCTACTTTGTTGAGTAACAAATATTTAATAAATAAAGGAGCCCTATTAAAAAAAAAAGCCATTATTTTATTATGTGAGTGTCCAGATTTCATTTGTCTTATTTTTTTTTTTTTTTTTTTTAAAGATTTTATTTATTTATTTGAGAGAGAGAGAATGAGAGACAGAGAGCATGAGAGGGAGGAGGGTCAGAGGGAGAAGCAGACTCCCTGCCGAGCAGGGAGCCCGATGCGGGACTCGATCCCGGGACTCCAGGATCATGACCTGAGCCGAAGGCAGTTGCTTAACCAACTGAGCCACCCAGGCGCCCTTCATTTGTCTTATTAACTAGATCTTAAAAAGTAATATATTTTTTAAGTTTTTAAACAGTACAAAGTAGTTATGTGTAGTGCAGGTATGTCTTCCTTCCACTTCAGACCCTTTCCCTTAGACAACTACAGTTTCCAGTTTATTGAGTATCCTTCTAGAAATATTCAGTACATATGTAAGTGTGTTTAAATGTATATGTGTGTACATACATTCATAATGTCCTAAGTTTTTGTTTTTGTGTGGAGGATGTCCATATTGTAAATTCCTTGCCATTGTTTATTTTTATAATGCTTAAGTTCCATCGGAGACATCTATTTTTTTTTCATTTTAGTAATTTTTATTTAGGCTTATATTTCTCACTACTAACTAGTTGCTGAGCCCTACCAGATATTCTTGAAAACAACTGTAACTTGGCTACCATAAAGAAATAATTGCAGGGCGCCTGGGTGGCTCAGTTGGTTAAGCGACTGCCTTCGGCTCAGGTCATGATCCTGGAGTCCCGGGATCGAGTCCCGCATCGGGCTCCCTGCTCGGCAGGGAGTCTGCTTCTCCCTCTGACCCTCCCCCATCTCATGCTCTCTCTCTGTCTCATTCTCTCTCTCAAATAAATAAATAAAATCTTTAAAAAAAAAAAAAAAAGAAATAATTGCAGAACATTGGAGAAAATAATTCTCCAAGAGAGCTCTTGAGACTTAATGAGTATTAATAAATGTGAAGAGGGGAAGATATTTCAATTTTGGGGGAAGGATAGACCCTTTTTTTTTTTTTTAAGATTTTATTTATTTATTTGTCAGAGAGAGAGACAGAACAAGCAGGGGGAGCAGCAGGCAGAGGGAGAAGCAGGCTCCCCGCCGAGCCTGTTGCCAGCCTCCATCCCAGGACCCTGGGATAAAGACCTGAGCTGAAGGCAGGCACCCAACTAACTGAGCCACCCAGGCATCCCAAGGATAGACTTTTTCTTTTTTTAAAAAATTATTTATTTATTTATTTATTTATTTATTTGAGTGAGAGAGAAAAAGAGAAACAGCATGAGAGGGGAGAGGGTCAGAGGGAGAAGCAGGCTCCCTGCTGAGCCACGAGCCCGATGTGGGACTCGATCCCAGGATTCCGGGATCATGACCTGAGCCGAAGGCAGTCGCTTAACCAGCTGAGCCACCCAGGCACCCAAGGATAGACTTTTTCAAACAGTTCTGGGAATTCTTCCAATTGGGAATCCGTTATTGTAATGATAGATGCTATTGGTGGAACTGTATTGTGCATATGAATGGCATAGAAGTAACCACTAGTCTTTTTTTTTTTTTTTTTTTAAGATTTTATTTATTTATTTGACAGTGAGAGAGGGAACACAAGTAGGGGGGAGTGGGAGAGGGAAAAGCAGGCTCCCCATCGAGCAGGGAGCCCGACGAGGGGCTCGATCCCAGGACCCTGGGATCATGACCTGAGCCGAAGGCAGATGCTTAACCGACTGAGCCACCCAGGCGCCCCACCACTAGTCTTATTTATATTTCTCAGTTAGCTCTGGCCCTGAGTCATTGTCTTCATTTCCACAAAACCTAGTAGTCACAAACTATATGCAGATCCAGAAATGTTCATTTGTTCTTTCCCCAACCATAAAAAAAAGACGGTCACAATTCATTTTACCTAGTGGGTCATTATGCCCGAGAGAGGCATCACCAAATTTCTTTATCTTTTTTTTTTTTTTTAAACAATTGGTATTTTCCACTCTGGTCAGTGTGTGAAAGCCTTACTTGCATTGTATCCCTAAGTCAGCACTAAATCTCCTTGGTTGATGCTACTTTTGAAAGTTGTAATTTGGTCTGGGTTGGCTCAGTTGGTAGAGCATACATCTCTTGATTTTGGGGTTGTGAGTTCGAGCCCCACATTGGGCCTAGAGATTACTTACCAAAAAAATGTAATTCAGTAGGCCTGGGGTAGGGCCCAAGGTTCTGTGTTCTGATTCATTTCTGGAATCTGCTTCCAGCCACTGACCATACTTTCAGTAGTAAGGATCTAGAAGACTCATTCTTGAGATTCAAAGTTAATATATAAATTACAGGTCTCTCTTTTCAGTTTAGGTTACATGTTTTCACTAGAAGTTAGTAGCATCTGATTTAAAGCATATTTTGTGTCCTAGGAACAGACCATTTGTACTTGAGCTGGAATTCAGTTACATCTCCATGTTTTCCCATTCTTCTTCTGCTCTCCTGTTATTTTCAAAAACTGAAAATTCTTGGGGTTGGATTAGTTGAGGATTTACAGCCTGTGAAGGAGCAGTATAAATTTTGGCTCTAATTTAATAACTGGTTTAACTGCAAATTTTGTGACACTTAACCTATCTCCCAAAAGCACTTCTTGTCCAAAGTTGATAGATCTTTGCTATATCCTGTGGCAGTGAGAAGAGGAAAATTTAGATCATCCAGAGAGTAGAGTAGTGTTTTTATTTTATTTATTTTTATTTTTATTTTTATTTTATTTTATTTTTTTTTAATTTAATTTTATTTTTTATTTGAGAGAGAGAGTGAAAGAGAGAGCACAAGAGGGGGTAGGGTCAGAGGGAGAAGCAGACTCCCCACCGAGCAGGGAGCCTGATGCGGGACTCGATCCCGGGAGTCCAGGATCATGACCTGAGCCGAAGGCAGCCGCCCAACAAACTGAGCCACCCAGGCGCCCCTAGAGTAGTGTTTTTAAAGTTAGGTTTTCCTCCGTCAGCAAATCCTGTAGTTTCTTTCTTTAGCAGATATGATTTATTGGCTTATTAAGTAGAAGTTGTTGGGATGAATGGATTGTGTTTCCTTGATCAGAGAGAGAAAGAACATTGTTCATGTCATAATTTAAAAATTTCTGTGCATCAAAGAAAACAGTGAAAAGATAACCCATGTAATGGGAGAAAATATTTGCAAATCATGTATCTGATAAGAGGTTAATATCTATAATATATGAAGAACTACCATAACTCAATAATAAAAAAAAAAAAAACCTGATTAAAAATTGGCAAATGACTTGGAATAGACATTTTTCCAAAGAAGGTATGCAAAAGGCCAACAAGCCTATGAAAAGATGTTCAACATCACTAATCGTTAGAGAAATGAAAATTGAAACTACAGTGAGATACCACCTCACATCCATGATGAGGGCCACCATCAAAGAAACAGAAAATAAATGTTGGGTAAGGATGTGAAAAAGAAGGAACCCTTGTGCACTGTTGGTCGGAATGTAAATGGTAAATTTAACCACTGGAAAACAGTATGGAGATTCCTCAAAAAACTAAAAACAGAATCATCGTATGATTCAGCAGCCCCACTTCTGGTTATAAATATCCAAAATAATTGAAAACAGGGTCTTAGATATTTGCACACTCATGTGCACTGCCCCATTTTCACAATAGCCAAGAGGTGGAATCAACCCAAATTTCCATTGGCAGATGAATGCATAAAGAAAATCTGGCATATATGTCCAATGGAATATTGTTCAGCCTTAGAAAGGAAGGAAATCCTGGCATATGCTACAACATGGATGAATGTTGAGGACATTATACTAAGTAAAATAAGCCAGTCACAAAAAGAGACTGTATGATCTCACTTATATGAGGTATCTAAAGTAGTCAAAATTAGAGATAGAAAGTACAGTGATGGTTACCAGGAGCTGGGGATTGGGTGGGGAGCAGATGGGAAGATGATGTTTAGTGTATATAGAGTTTCAGTTTTGCAAGATTAGAAAGTTCTATAGATCTGTTGCACAACAATGTAAATATAGTTTACCGAATTGTACTCTAAAAATTGGTTAAGGTGGTAAATTTTATGTTCCTTGTTTTTTTGCCATAATTAAAACTACCCCTAATCTCAGAGTGGTGCTGACAGGGCAGTCAGTTGTGCCCTCATGAGATCATCCTCTTTTTTTGGAGTGTCTCATAAGTAAGGGTAAAGGAGAACATCGGAAACCTGACAAATAATAGTCATGGGTTTCCTAAGTTCTTTGGGATGGCATTACTATCTCTATTGCTTTGTGATGCTTTTCCATTGGCTTTTTTTTTTTTTTCTGTTGAATATTTTTACTCCTTTCTAGTTTTTATTTCAGATGAAGTAGATACAACAAGTATAATGCTTTGGGCTAATCTTATTTTTCTTTTTAGGTGTGATGATGATCAGATGTCTAATGATAAGGAGCGGTTTGCCAGGTAATGTAGTAGAGCATCTTGGGCCATGTTGTGGGACCAGGCAATTCAAGTGTATTGAGTTTAATTTGATCTCATTAGGAGTTAATTTCTCTGTCAGTCTTCTTCCTACTCTGAAAGCTGACAAAATTTAGTATGACAGTTATTGTTTATGTTCAGTTAACATGGCTTCAGACTGATGGTACAGTTTACACAGTGTTTTTATGTATATGATACGCAGCTATACAGTGTGCTTGCTGGGTGTCCACAGGAACACAAGTTATGGATTTCATGGTTGTATTTATTATTAAATGGGTCCACAAAATCTATACAGGTAATAGTTTTCCTTTAAAAATGGCAACAGAAACAATTTTTGTGGAGATGAATTTTGATTGTTATAAATTTATTTAAATTTTGTTAAGATTATGAAAAATACTTCGCTTTTCATCAACTCAGATGTACAAAATTGAGAAGGATTTATGAATAAAAAGCAAAGTATTTTTTTTTAGAACATCAACTCAGATGTACAAAATTGAGAAGGATTTATGAATAAAAAGCAAGGTATTTTTTTTAGAAAGTTCATTCTATATATTTTAAACAGTAAATTAGTTTTTTTTTTAAGATTTTATTTATTTATTTTACAGAAAAAGAGAGAGAGCACAAGCAGGGGGAGCGGCAGGCAGAGGCAGAGGGAGAAGCAGGCCCCCCGCTGAGCGGGGAGCCTGACTCAGAACTCGATCCCAGGACCCCGGGATCATGACCTGAGCTGAAGGCAGACGCTTAACCGACTGAGCCACCCAGGCGCCCAAATTAGTTTGTTTTTTAAAAATTGAGTTTGCAGCCACCTCAGAAAAATGAATAATCAAAAATCCAGAGCTTAACTGAGTTCTTGTATTTATTGCCGATGTTGCTAGTCTGGGGACCATACGTTGAGAACCACTGATGTAGAGGGCTAAGAAATACCAGTCAGAGTAGCTTATAACTATCTGAAGCAGTAAGATGCCATCATGGGCTTTGAATAAGAGATTTTAATAAATAAAATGCATGTGGGATTTTCTCTAGTAGCAGTGTATAGGATTGATTAAAGAGAAGCTCTATAGTCAGGGAGGTAGATGCGAGGGTGAATAATAAGATAGCTATAAAATCATGAGTGCCTGGGCTAGAGTGGAAGCAATGGCAATAGGAAAGAAGTGAATTTAAGAGATTTTCCAGTAATTTATTTATTGAAATAGATACTTAAAAATACTTTAGGGTATAAACCATCTCTAAAATGAGAAGTTAATTATGGATATTTGGGGAATAGTTTCTCAAGCTGCATTGGAAAGTCAAGCCATCATGGGCACCTGGCTGGCCCAGTCAGTAAAGCATGCAGCTCCTGTTCTTAGGGTCCTGAATTCAAGCCCCACGTTGGATGTAGAGATTGCTGAAAGAAAAAGAAAGAAAGAGAGGAAAGAAAAGAAAGATAGATAGAAAGATAGTCAAGCCATCAAATAGTACTGGTCATACAGGTTAACAGTCTCTTGATTGAAATTCCAAAAAGCTATGAAGACATGACCTGAATTATTTTAGTCTTCATTTGTCCTACTTAATATAAATATTTATACATGCACATATTTCATTCAGAAATACTAGAGTGGTTAAGGGATTATGGATTTGTAGTAGTAGGAGTAGTAATAATAGGAATTTTAGATATTTAACTTTCTTTCAAACAACTTAGGTTGTGCCAATTCAACTCACATATTCTCCTTGGGAATTCAGTAGAAGGTCTATAAAGCTGAAAATGTATGTATTTTCTCAATTCTTTGAAAAAAGGATTTGTAGTTTGTTAAGGAACCATAATAACCAATGAACATGAAACTCTAAACTACTGAATATAAGGCAATTCTCTTGTGTTTCTCATCAGTGTAGGTAAATTTCATATTTATGTTCTTATTACTGTGTTATTTTGGGTCTCTTTTTTTCCTGTTTCCCAGGTATTGCTATTCATTGTACATGTCATTTTTTTTTTTTTTGAGATTTATTTATTTTAGAGTGAGAAAGAGAGAGAACAAGTAAGCCAGTGAGCATGGGAGGGAGGGGCAGGGGGAGAGAGAGAGGGAATCCCAAGCAGGCTCCACACCAAGCACAGAGCCTGTCATGGGGCTCCATCTCACCATCCTGAGATCATGACCTGAGCCAAAACCAAGATTCGGACACTTAACCGACTGCGCCACCCGGGTGCCTCTCTACATGTCACTTTGGCCTCTGTACATGTCACTTTTAATAATGAAATAGTGTTTCAGCCTGTTAATATATCATGCTTACTTAGACATTTTATTTGAGGCTTCTTAATCTATATCTATATCTATATATATTGTTTTTAATGGAATTGATTACTGATATACTGGCCTACCAACACCTTGATGTTTCTTCAGTTGCCACCAACCCTTACAGTTTTCAGTTTTCCAGAAAAACTTGGTGGTAATCCTTTGTAGCCCCCTCCAGGGGAGGGGGAGTTGACAGTGGGGATGCAGCAGTTTTGGGGCTTTACTGCAAAGAAATGGGAGAGTGAATAAATAGAAATTTACTACTTTAGTATCAAATCAATGATAGGGGATGTACCAGAAACCTAATTCTTAAGTTTTATTTATGTAATTTCTCCAGTGAAATCTGTTTGGTTATTTTGTCTGTGAGAGCATATGTGTGTGTCTGCGTGTTACAGAGAGATTGTATTTGTGATCATTTGTTTGACATTCTTATCATGATTTACTCTGTTTTTTTTATTATAGAATAGCATATGTGGGGGCACCTGGGTGGCTCAGTTGGTTAAGTGGCCAACTCTTGATTTTGGCTTAGGTTGTGATCTCGGGGTCCTGGGATCGAGCCCCATGTCAGACTGCGCGTAGTAGGGAGTCTGCTTGAGTATTCTGTCTCTCCCTCTCCCTCTGCACCTTCCCCCCCCAAATAAATAAATAAATCTTAAAAAAGAAAAGAATAGCATATGTGGATATCATTTTATTTCCAGATTGGTTGCAGTGTGTGAGAATGGTATTCCCTCGTTTGGTTCTTGTTCAAACTATATATTGTTGGTCTGTACAGAGATTGATTGGCAAAATGCTTTCTGTGTTCAGACTATGTTAATTTATAATGAGTATTGGCCTTGCTTTTATGTCAACCTTTGTCCTGTAAGTTACTTTTTTTTATCCTAACAAATGGCTTTGTAGAGTTACGGGCAAGGTTCCTGTCCATATTTTAATTTTCCCTTCTCTGCATCTATTTTGTTCTATTTCCTTTTTCCTTTCTTTTCCCCTCTACTTCCTTCCATCAGTCCATCCATCCATCCATCTTTCTTTTTTTCTTTCTTTTTATTTTAATTTTAGCTTAGTTCATTAATTCTATTTTTAGGTCGGATGATGAGCAGAGCTCTGCGGATAAAGAGAGACTTGCCAGGTAGGAGAACAGTGTCTTTCAGCATGATGAAGCAGATGATGCTGCTTTTTCCTCTTTCTTACTCTGCTCTTTTCTTCCCCTTTCTCTTTGTGTTTTTCCTTATCTGTGGCAAGAGAGGACACGATTTTTTAGAAGTTTGTGTGTAACAGGAACTTTGGCCTCCCCCATCAGAAAGTGGGTGAGTTGAGGGAACTTTACTAAGGAATTTAAGAAATTGCTATTGGTTTTATAGTTTTCTCTTTTCCTCTTTATCTCAGCACTGTTTCACAGAATAAAAGGCTTTAGAAGCAGGGCAGTGGTGCCAGTTGGTGCTTTAGCAGGGGCATACTTTTTAATCAGAAGACTAATAAATATATTTGTGTTTGCAATTGGTTCCCAATATTTAGGCCTTAGCATTTATTCTGCACCTCTCTAGAAAGCACACCCTTATCCTGTGTAGACTCACAGGCTAGATTACTGTGTCATAGCAGTACTGGTCTTGCTTTGGTGATTGAATCTTTTGTGGTTTTCCAGAAAAGTTTTAGCAGCCTTGATGTGGCTTTTTAAAAGAGTAGCCTTCTGGACTTCGGTGTCAGAAATCTGTCAGATACTAGGAAGATGGGTGCTTTAAGTTTGAAAGTAGAATGTTATGTTTCTCAGGCAAATTAACAAATACGGACTTACGTGGTGAGATCTTTTTGCCATTTGGAAAGTAGACTCTAGAGTTCTCTTTGGAGACTGTTGTCGATAAGGTAGAAATACTAGGATACTAATGGTGTGCCCAAATTTTTCTTTTTTCTTGCTTCTGTGATTTGGGACCACTCAGTAGGAGATAGATCATTGATACCAATACCTGTTTTTACTACTTTACCCCCTTATCTCATTACCTTTTTCAGCGGGGCCACAAGCTCATTTTGTTGTCATTTCCTGCTAACTCTTAACTCTTCAGAAAGCTGATTTGGCATGGTATGGTGGGAAAACCATTGCATTAATTGGGAATGAATGCTGCCTTTGGGAAAGTCATTTAGTTAACTTCTTAACCTTAGTTTGTTCTTCTCATAAAGAGATTTATGTTAGACCAGTTGTTTTATTTTTCTTTTTGTTTTGACAAAGAACTTCTATTCAGATAGGATCCTTAAGTGGTAATGGAAGTAAATAAAAAAGATAAAGCAAAAGCTGCTCAAGGAGAAGCAGAAATGCAGCATGTTGTTTGGTTCTTTCTTTGAGGCATCCCTGTGGAAGACACTGAGGAACTATGGGGCTTTTCAGAAATCCAACTTGAAAACTACTGGATTATTATTTTTTAACAATGATAAGATTTTGTCTTGATTTTGAGGAAATCAGCATTGGAGATGTGATCCACTTACCCTGTTGAGATCCAAATTGTCTGTTTTCAGGCCTTTTCCTCCCCATTCCACTTTTACTCTCTAATTCATTTTGCTCCAGCTGGGGACCCAGAAGGGACCTCTAGTAGATGTCTTTTTTTTTTAATTTAATTTTATTATGTTATGTTAGTCACCATACAATACATCATTAGTTCTTGACATAGTGATCCACAATTCATTGTTTTCGTGTAACACCCAGTGCTCCATGTAGTACATGCCCTCCTTAATACCCATTACCGGGCTAACCCATCCCCCCAGCCCCCCTCTCCTCTAAAACCCTGTTTATTTCTCAGAGTCCATAGTCTCTCATGGTTCATCTCTCCCTCCGATTCCTGCCCCCAATCATTTTTCCCTTCCTTCTCCTAATGTTCTCCATGCTATTCCTTATGTTCCACAAATAAGTGAAACCATATGATAATTGACTTTCTCTGCTTGACTTATTTCACTTAGCATAATCTTCTCCAGTCCCATCCATGTTGATGTAAAAGTTGGGTATTCATCCTTTCTGATGGCTGATTAATATTCCATTGTATATATGGATCACATCTTCTTTATCCATTCATCTGTTGAAGGGCATCTCGGCTCTTTCCACAGTTTGGCTATTGCGGACATTGCTGCTATGAACATTGGGGTGCATATGGCCCTTCTTTTCACTACATCTGTGTCTTTGGGGTAAATACCCAGGAGTGCAATTGCTGGGTCATAGGGTAGCTCTATTTTTAATTTTCTGAGGCACCTCCACACTGTTTTCCAAAGTGGCTGTACCAACTTGTATTCCCACCAACAGTGTAAGAGGGTTCTCCTTTCTCGACAACCTCTCCAACATTTGTTGTTTCTTGCCTTATCAGTTTTTGCCATTCTAACTGGTGTAAGGTGGTATCTCAATGTGGTTTTGATTTGAATTTCCCTGATGGCTAATGATGATGAACATTTTTTCATGTGTCTGTTAGCCATTTCTATGTCTTCTTTGGAGAAGTGTCTGTTCATGTCTTCTGCCCATTTTTTGACTTGATTATTTGTTTTTTGGGTGTTGAGTTTGAGAAGTTCTTAATAGATCTTGGATACAAGCCCTTTATCTGTAGTGTCATTTGCAAATATCTTCTCCCATTCCGTGGGTTGCCTCTTTGTTTTGTTGACTGTTTCCTTTGCTGTGCAGAAGCTTTTTATCTTGATGAAGTCCCAAAAGTTCATTTTTGCTTTTGTTTCACTAGCCTTTGGAGATGTATCTTGAAAGAAGTTGCTGTGGCCGATGTGGAAGAGGTTACTGCCTATGTTCTCCTCTAGGATTTTGATGGATTCCTGTCTCACATTGAGGTCTTTCATCCATTTTGAGTTTATCTTTATGTATGGTGTTAGAGAATGGTCGAGTTTCATTCTTCTGAATGTGGCTGTCCAATTTTCCCAGTACCATTTATTGAAGAGACTGTCTTTTTTCCATTGTGTATTTTTTCCTGCTTTGTCGAAGATTATTTGACCATAGAGTTACCTTAAAATCTCTTGAGCTCAGTACACTGGCACCACACCCAGATAGAGAAGGTAGGACTTTGTGCATTAGTGAGACAAAGAAAACTTCAAAATCTTCCAGTTCTGCCTTCTAGTGTTAAGAGTAAGAGAGAAGCTTAGAACAGGCAACATTTTATAGACCAAAGGAATCTATACTATCAATTCTTCTATCAGCTGTTGGGCAATATACTTGTGTTGGAAAAAACTGGTCATTTTATTTTCAGCCTTAAAAAGTTGAATTAGGAAACATGGAGTCAGCCAAACCAAGATTATTTGTCTCGGGAAATAACATGAATAAAATCAGCATCTTTTAAGACTATCACTTTTTGAAACATTTTTTGTTTTGTTTTGTTTTGTTTGGGGGAGTGGTAATTTACATAGGAAGTGAAGTTTCCAGGAGATAGGGAGAATTGCTGGTATCTGCTTATTCTCTGTCTGCCTTGTTGGTTTCTATTCCATGCTTGTTCTGCATGAGAAGGTTGGCAAACTTGACTCTATCTTCCGAGACTTAAATACTCCTAAATCTAAAAGCTACATTTCTTCAGCAGCTCACTCCCTATTTATATCACTCTTCCCGCCTCCCAAATGGCCAGATGTGACCACCTGGGTGGGGCTTCTCCTCTCTCCATGCAGGGAAAATCATAGTGAAATTGAACGGCGGCGACGGAACAAGATGACAGCCTACATCACAGAACTGTCAGACATGGTGCCCACCTGTAGTGCCTTGGCTCGAAAACCAGACAAGCTAACCATCTTACGCATGGCAGTCTCTCACATGAAGTCCTTGAGAGGAACTGGGAATACATCCACTGATGGCACCTACAAGCCTTCGTTCCTCACTGATCAGGTCTCTGGGATGTACAAATCTAAGATAGTCTAGAATCTGTTGAAAATTTTGATCTTTTCGGGGTAGATGACCATAATTCTAACTAGTGCCTTATACTGAGAGTCAGAACCAAGCTGAGTTTGTAGATTGCTTAAAGTACAAGAATTCAGCTGGGTTAAGGAAAAATTCATACCATGGGAAAGTAGTTTCAATTCTTGGCTATTATATTCATTAGCATTGGAACAGTGAGAAGTACAGAAGACTTATGTAAATTATTTAACAAGCTTATTAGGTATTTTATTTATTTTTTTAAAGATTGTATTTATTTTGAGAGAGCATGTGCATACAAGCAGGGGTGGGGGAGGAGCAGACTCCCCACTGAGCAGGGGACACTCCGCCCCCCCAGCGCAGGGCTCAATTCCAGGACCCTGGGATCATGACCTGAGCTGAAGGCAGACACTTAACCAACTGAGCCACACAGGTGCCCCAAGCTTATATGTATTTTAAACTTCACTCATGAATATAGTCTATAAGGTGAAACAAGAGTAGAATTGTAGGAAGAAGAGATGACTGTGTCCATGGAACCTGTTCTCTTCCTTGGCTTTAGGGTTATAGAAGATGGAAGAAAACTGTTTCTTATTCCTGAAGCAGCTTTCAGTTTTAGTGATAAAAGGAGTCTAACAAGGCAGTCATCGTTCCTTAGAGATGTGCTCTTTTACATGTAATGAGAAAAATAGGGAAGGCAAAAACATTTCTAGCCTCTCAGGAACTTAATCTGAGTATGAATATGTGAGTGAGTGGAAGTGAGTCTGAATATGAATTTTTGAGTGGCTGGATACACACATAGTGAAAAATGAGAGGAAAATGCATACAAGAAGAAATATCTTTTTAAAATGATTTTATTTATTTGTTTGTTTGTTTGTTTGTTTATGAGAGAGAGACCGAATATGAGCAGGGGGAGGAGCAGAAGGAGAAGGAGAGAATCTCAAGCAACTCCCCATTGAGCATGGAGCCCAGTGTGGGGCTAGATCTCCCGACCCATGAGATCATAACCTGAGCCAAAATCAAGAGTCGGACACAACTGACTGAGCCACCCAGGCACCCCGATAAATAATCTTTCTTTAAAACTTATTAATACTTTATATGGGACTAGATAAATATATAGTGGAGGGATGGCTAAAATGAATAGAATGACCAGGTTTGAGTGGGGATGGTTAGCAAAGACTTCTAAGAGTAAGAAAGGCATGTTCTCTTTTGATTATTAAAAGTAATACATGGTTATTGCAGAAAATTTTGGAAGATACAGGAAATATAAGGAAGAAAAAATTGACCTATAATGTCACTCTTTTATTCAGAGGATTAGAAGGAAGGAATGTGGTTTGGAAGAAAGCAATAAGAATGATTTTCAAATAAGAGTGTCTATATGAAAACACATATAGCATGGATTTTAGATTTATGTACTTTGAAATAGTTAATCAGTTAATCTAACAATACACATAGAGATACTGATTGAACAGACTCCAGTTTATGCACCTTTTGTGGGCTAACCAGGTGCTTTGTGCTATGAGAAGAACAGAGATAAGAGATAATCACTAGTGGAAAGAGACATGTAAATAAGTAAATCACAATATAAACACACAATTAGTTCTATCATAGAGGTGCAGTATTAAAGTCCTGTAGAAATACAAACATGGAAAAGGAAAGGTAAGGGATTAGTGTCATAAATACTGTGAATAACTTGAGCAAATGCCTAGTGAGAATGATTGGATTATTCAAGGCAAATGAAATAGTTTAGCAAGCCTTGGGAGATGATAATAGGGAGGTAGGCTGGGACCTTATCATGGAGTATTTAGGTGTTATGTTACAGAATTTAGATATTAATTTTTAGGCAGTAGGGAGGCATCAAAAATGTGTCAGTCAGTGGGGTGCCTGGGTGGCTCAGTCAGTTTAAGTGTCCGACTCTTGATTTTGGCTCAGGTCATGGTCTCAGAGTCATGAGATGGAGCCCCGAGGTGGCTCTGCGCTGGGCGTGGAGCCTACTTGGGATTCTCCTTCTCTTTTTGCCTCTCCCCATCTCTCTCCCAAAAAAAATTGTATTAGTTGATACAGAGTATTTTAAGGCTGGATTTGAGACTTGGCATAAGATAACTAGGACAATGATGTAGTTATTGGGAATAGAAGTAATAAAAACAGTTATCACTGGAGCAGGAGAGAGAGTAATTAGATTTTAAGTCTTGTATCCTGAGAGGAAGGTGATACTGTTAATAAGAAAGGAAATGCTAGAAGAGCACAGAGGATTGTTCTTTGGAGGGGAAAATATGACCGGTTTTGAGATGTTGAAATTGAGTTGCTGGTAGAATATCTAAATTGCAAATGTTTTAACAGTTGGTTGGAATTTAGGTCTGCTTAAAGCTAAAGAAAAAAGTTTAGGCGAGTCTAGAGATACAGACTTGGGCATCATTTCATGGCAGGGAGGAGTGGATATAATTTCTCAGGGAGAGAGTATGGTATAGATAGAGAAGAGAACTTAAGATAGAACCTTGGAAATATCTATACTTAAGACTTGAACAGGGGCGCCTGGGTGGCTCAGTTGTTAAGCGGCTGCCTTCGGCTCAGGTCATGATCCCAGAGTCCTGGGATCGAGCCCCACATCGGGCTCCCTGCTCGGCGGGAAGCCTGTTTCTCCCTCTCCCACTCCCCCTGCTTGTGTTCCCACTCTCGCTGTCTCTGTCTCTGTCAAATAAATAAATAAAAAATCTTTAAAAAAAAAAAAAAAGACTTGAACAAAGGGAAGGGTGCCTGAAGCAGAGAAGGGACATTTAGAAAGGCAGCAAAAGTTGGAGGAGGGTGTAGTAGAAGCTAGAGGAAAATAAAACTTAAAAGGATGGCATGGATAACATTCCCAGATTCTGGAGAGAGATTGAGTAACATGATAAAGACCCAGGAAAGGGGACTTGAATTGGCAGTCGGGAGAACATTGTTAACCTGCTGCAAACAATATGAATGGTTTAGAGTGACAGTTGTAGTGGGATTGAGAAATAAGTGAAAGGTAAGAGAATAAAACCAGTGAATATAACATTACTCTTAATATAAACTCGGCACTGAAAAAGAGATGAGTTGGGCAAAATTGAGGAAAGATTTGTATAGAATTGAGAAAACTTGATCATGTTTATAGATCTGAGGGGAAAGAGAGTGAAAATGGGAGTATTTATAGAGCAAGATCCTAAAAAGAGACCAGGGGGTGAGATCAAGGACTAAATTTTTGTTAGTGGGAAACCTTTTTATTCCCCATCTTGAGTCCTGAGATGAAGAGGAGGAGGTGAATAGTGACAGAGAGATTGAAGAAATACCTGTTAGAAGATTTAGCTATTGTGAAGGCAGTTACATTTGGAGTGCAAAGCTGGGGCTGTGGGTCAGGCAGGAGCCAGCAGTTGCTTAGGGAGAGGTGCATAAGGCCTGAAATGTGTTACTTCTTTCCATGAATAATTCTTGGCTTTTAAGAGTTCAGTATTAACTTTTATTTCTCTTTTTTGGGCAGGAACTCAAACATTTGATCTTGGAGGCAGCTGATGGCTTTCTGTTTATTGTCTCATGTGAGACAGGCCGGGTGGTTTATGTCTCTGACTCAGTGACCCCAGTTTTGAACCAGCCACAGTCTGAATGGTTTGGTAGCACACTCTATGATCAGGTGCATCCAGATGACGTGGACAAACTTCGTGAGCAGCTTTCCACCTCAGAAAATGCCCTGACAGGTACGAATTATGTGGATGGAAAATGAATGGGAAGCCCTTTCTTTTTTTCCTGAAACAGAAGAGGTGTTTTAGCTCTTCAGTTTGTTCATTGAATCTGTCAAATCTTCTAGAATTTTCTCCCATAATGAATATAATCATTTTTTTTCTATCCACACGCAGATAATACAATTTGTAGCTTATCGTTAGAAAATATTTCTTGAATGACAGTGCACATATAAAAGTTAATTACTGTAAATAAAACAGTAAAAACCAAATCTACAATGAACTTTTTTTTTCCATTCTAAAAGAATTAAGTTATCCATGTTTCTGTCTCATTTGTATGGGTAATTACCTGGTATTTTTTTCTACCTGTTTGTGCATATCTTTGGCTTTATATACTGGGTTCTATTTAATAGATTTTTATTTTAAAGAGGAGTTGTTATCAGTATAAAAGTTGTTACTATTGTTTTTTGTATCTGTACTATTTTTTGTCTTATTTTTATTTATTTTTTTCTTCACCCTATTTTAATGCTGTTCAGTCCTTTTGCAGAGTTTGGCTATAGGAAACACATCTGCTTCTTAAGCAACTCTGGAAAAAAATTTAAAGTGAAAGCAGATCAAAACTGGTAATTAAGGGGGGCCTGGGTGGCTTAGTTGGTTGAGTGTCCCAATTCTTGGTTTTGACTCCGATTGTGATCTCAGAGTCTTGGGATCAAGCCCCGTGTCAGGCTCCACACTGAGCTGGAGTCTGCTTGAGATTCTCTGTCTCCTCCCTCTGCCCCTCCCTGTGCTCATGCACACACATGTACACATGTGTTCTCGCCCTCTCATTAAATAAATAAATAAATAGAATCTTTTAAAAAAACTGGTAATAAAATACAAGGAAGTCCATTATAGTTTTATTTATTTTTATTTATTTAAATTCAGTTAATTAACATATAATGTATTACCGGTTTCAGAGGTAGAGGTCAGTGATTCATCAGTCTTATATAATACCCAGTGCTCATCATATCACTGCCCTTCTTAATGTCTATCACCCAGTTACTCCATCCCCCCACTCCCCTCCCCTCCAGCAACCCTCAGTTTGTTTCCTATGATTAAGAGTCTCTTATGGTTTATCTCCCTCTCTGATTTTGTCTTATTTTTTCCTCTCTTCACGTCTGATCCTGTTTTGTTTCTTAAATTCCACATATCAGTGAGATCATATGATAATTGTCTTTCTCTGATTGACTTATTTCGCTTAGCATAATACCGTCTAGTTCCATCCATGTCGTTTTTCAAATGGCAAGATTTTGGTTTTATTAATTGTGTTTTAGTTTTCCCTTCTTTTAGGTCTTTATGGATTTCATGTTTCTAGTTCTTTTTTCCAAAAGTTGCCATTCATTTCTTTTTTTTTTTTTTTTTTTTAAGATTTTATTTCTTTCTTTGACACAGAGAGAGCACACAAGCAGGGGGAGCAGCAGAGGGAGGGAGAAGCAGGCTGTCCACTGAGCAGGGAGCCTGTTGCGGGACTCGATCCCAGGACCCTGGGATCATGACCTGAGCTGAAGGCAGACACAACCAGCTGAGCCACCCAGGCGCTCTTGCCATTCATTTCTATATAATAAAGGGAAGAACAATTTTGGCTGGAGATAGATACTGTGTTACTATAGCATATAAAATTATTTGTTTTGTTTTTTAATTTTTATTTTATTTTAATTTTTTAAAGATTTTGTTTATTTATTTGAGAGAGAAAGAACACAGAGGAAGAGTGAGAGGGAGAAGCAGACTCCCTACTGAGCGGAGAGCCCGATGTAGGGCTTGATCCCGGGACCCTGAGATTGTGACCTGGCCAAAGGCAGATGCTCAGCTGACTTGAGCCACCCAGGCGCCCCAAATTATTTGTTTTTAAACAATGACTTTCCCTCAGTGTGCATGTGTGCACACACGTGCATGTGTATGTGTATAAAAATGAGACCCAAGAATATAGCCTAGCTTCTTGCTTGCCAACACTACTTTCCACTCCCACCTTCCTTCCTTGCACAAGGTTTTCTCCAGTGCTGCCTTTGAATTTAAGAATAACATTCATTGATGGGGGTTGAGGTATTTTGGACTTGAAAAAAATCCATCCCCTACTTGGCCTATTCTTTTATAAACAAGGAGATTGGAGGGCATCAATAGGATACTTATTTATCTTTGCCTCCAGTGTCTCTCCTGTCCCTCTTCACCACATACAGGAAAACATACCAGACTGTTTTTCACATCATTTTTCAGGGCGTATCCTTGATCTGAAGACTGGAACAGTGAAAAAAGAAGGTCAGCAGTCTTCCATGAGGATGTGTATGGGCTCAAGGAGATCATTTATTTGCCGTATGAGGTGAGAGTCAGGCTGAGGACTATGATTTGACATAAGAAAAATTAAGAGCAGGGGCTTCGATTTCTGGTTAGGTCAGTTAAACTTTTAAATCTGAGCTCTAGTTGGATTAAATTTAACTCTCAAGACTCACATGGATTATAACAATAAAATGTTTGATAAGGGAACTAAAATTTAATGAATTCCTCCTATGCCAGATACTATGATAAGAGACTTATTGCTGTCATCTCATTTCCCACATCTGTTCTTTGGGGTTGAATTCATGGTTACTATTCTGCTGTGTAAAAAAAAAAAAAAAAGACTCAAAATTAACTCCCCAGGATTACATAGATAATGTCTGGTATAGGATTTGATTTTAATCCAGAGTAGTTGGATTCCAAAATCTATAGTATTTTCCCAGTACATCACAAGACAACATCCATGCACTAGACCATATCTTAATTTTTCTTTTTTTCATAGAGTACTGATACTTTCTTATATCTTTTGGTTAGTATTTAGTGTTTATAATTATAAATTATACTTTTTTAGTATTCTGAAGAAAGTATGGTGGTACATTCTACATAGGTAGAAAAGATACCTCTTAAAGTCACAAAATAAGTTCAGGTTGTACAGTGGAAATTACCTACATTGTACTGAGAGGATGCTTATTAGAAATGACGAGTAGGATATTAAGAAAGGTTTCCTGAGAGAGTTACAGAATTGAGTATTATATTGCTTACTGGTTTAGAGTAACTTTTGAACCTAGACTGCTAGGTTTGCCGCTTATTATCTTCTGAGACCTTGAGCAGATTACATGACTATTTTGTGTTGTGATTTCATCTAATATTGGGAATTATTATTAACCTCATAAAGTTGTTATAAGTATGAGATAATAAATATGTGTAAAGATGCTTGGAATAGTGCCTGGCACATATTAAACTCTAGGTAAGTTTTATCCATTATTTTAAAGAAATGAGATAAGGTAGATAGGGTGGGAGAGAATGTCCCAATATGTGGACACGGCCTATGTACACGGCAATAGCAAGATAAATAATAAAGAAATGTGGCAAATAGATTGGGTTGTGGTATAGAACCGGAGTCTGCAAAACAGAACTCTTTATTTGTACATAAAGCCTCATAGGAACATAGCCATGTGCATTTGTTTATGTATTGTCTATGGCTGTTTCCGTGCTCTGATGGCTAGTTGCAACAAATTGTATGACCCACAAAAGCTGAAATATTTAGCATCTGGTCCTTTACACAAAAAGTATACTGACCCCAATATAGAGGTCAGTATATATAGTATTTGAAGAGTATGTGGAACATTTTGAACTTCAAATTCTGGGCAGTTACAAGTTTCAGAAATATCAAGCCTGACTTCCTTATCCTTCTGTGTCTAGTTGTATCCAGAGCCCTTTTTTCTGGCTGTTAATGGATGGAAAGTTCTTTAATAGCACAGCTTAATTGCTTTTAATCTCTCCGTTCTTTGAAACAGGTGTGGTAATAGTTCGGTGGACCCAGTCTCCATGAATAGATTGAGCTTTGTGAGGAACAGATGCCGGTGAGATCCTAAACAATGAAAAACCAAAGGGATGGCCAAGTACCTGTAAAGATCATCACTTTTTCAGCTATCTTAATGTAGTACTTCCTTCAGCAGCCCTCACCTTCATCCTTCACTTCCCAGTTACTTTTTTTTGGCAATGTTTTCCTGAACTTTTACAGCTTCTTTTGCTCATCTTGTTTAAAGAAGTTGCCCTACCACTTTACCAACTTTCTTCCTGCCGCAGTACCTTTCTGTTTCTTTACTTTGGCAAGGGTCAGAAATATGGTGGTCACTTTTGGGTGGGAGAGGTCAAAAAGTGACCAGTTTTCTAAACATCCAAGAGCCTAAAGTTAAAGGTACTAAGCCAGCATTGCCTTTTAAATGTTACTGGGTAGGGTTTTCTCCTCACACATGTACTTCTTCTAGGAATGGACTTGGCTCTGTGAAGGATGGGGAACCTCACTTTGTGGTGGTCCACTGCACAGGCTACATCAAGGCCTGGCCCCCAGCAGGTAGGAAAGTTTTATTTCTCCCATGGTGCAGCAGGTTTGTCACAGAGTCTGAGAAAGTTAGCTAACATTTGTCATGTACCTGGTATGTGAAATGTACCATGGTGTCAACTATAAGAAAATAGGAAAGAAAAAGCAGGCTCTTGCCCCTCCTTTATAGTCCAGTTAGGGAGATGGATTACTCAGACTTGAAAATGATTCAGTGTTGGCTGTGTCACAGAATGCAATTTTTAAACGTGCAGATTCATAATAATATATACTGAATACCTATTTTCTAAGTATTTGTGTGCAAAGAAACATTTGGCATTGAGTGCAGTTAATTTGGGAAAGCTTTTTAGTAGGAGCATGACTTTGAGGAAGAAGAAGGAAATGACTTAATTGTAGTAACTTATAAGTGGGATATTCTCTTTAAAGGCTTTAAATCAAGATGTGAGCACATTAGCTTTACTAGAACTTGAAGTCAAACAGAAAATGGGAGAAGGATGGTTGGGGTGCAGGGGATCAGCCTTTTAAACTGGTTTGTCAGAATTTCCAGATCTTAGCAACTTTATTACTTCCCTGCTGGATGGGTGTAATTGGGCAGTGGGATTGTAGGGAGAGGGAAACTAAGAGAAAAGGGAGGCAAGGTGGTATATTTGGAGAAGAGATTATACTTTGTATTCGGAAAAACCTGGGTTTGATTCTGGCTTTGTTACTTACTAATGGTATAACTTAGGGTAAGACACTTGACCTTTATAAAAAGAACCCCTCAGTGTTCTCATCTATAATTTGGAGATAATATATCCCATGTAGAATTATTTTGAGGATTAGAGTTAATGTAAGAAAAGCACTTAGCCCAGTGCCTGGCATATAGTATGCACTCAATAAATGGTAGATAAGTGTAATTCAGAAAAATTCTAAGTGTAGTGACATTTGAGCTTTTTAGTTTATATACTGAATAAACCATACATATGCCATATATGGTCTTTTATACTTCTGTATTGCTCTCAAATAATATTTTTCTTGGTAAAAAGACGATATATATGCAAAGACTAGAGAGAAAATGCA
Source organism: Phoca vitulina (assembly GCF_004348235.1). Classification (NCBI taxonomy): domain Eukaryota; kingdom Metazoa; phylum Chordata; class Mammalia; order Carnivora; family Phocidae; genus Phoca; species Phoca vitulina. The sequence continues at coordinate 1,762,150 of NW_022589799.1, forward strand.
ACCTTCTTCCCTTTTCCACATAAAACATTGAAACTTTGGCTTCTCTCTTTCCAAAGGACATACGTAACTAACTGTTGATGTTGGTTTAATTTCATTTTTGGTTGTTTGCTTATTTTAAAACCACAAGTTGGGCAAGACCTCTGTTCTCTGCCTATGGTATAGTCACAGAATAAGTGACTGTCTTCATATGTTTGGTTTGACCATCATAGTTTTTTAGAATACTTTGAGCAGGACTTGTACTCTGTAGTTTATTACAATTAATATGGGTAAAACATATGAATTAATATATGTAAAAATGCTTAAAACTGTATCTGGCATATATGGTAAATTCTGTGCAGTTGTTTATTCTTATTTAGCACTCTATTGTTTTAAAACTAGTCTCTTCGTACCTACATGTATTTTAAATCTTTTTCGATCTGAATTGAAGGTAATTGAGTTTGAGATCCCTCTTAAACCTTTTAACTTCACCTTCCTGAAGGTGTCTCCCTTCCAGATGATGATCCAGAGGCTGGCCAGGGGAGCAAATTTTGCTTAGTGGCCATTGGCAGACTGCAGGCAAGTATGAATTTGCCACATCTGTATTATCTGTTTTCTTTTCTTTCCTTTTTCCTTTCTTTTTTTTTTTTTAGTCTTCTTTGTACATTTACTTTTTTAAATTTAAATTCCAGTGTAGTTAACATATGATGTCATATTGATTTATTAGCATATTAGTTATATGAGGTGTCCAGTATAGTGATTTAGCAGTTCTTTTTTTTTTTTTTTTTTAAGAGAGGAAAAGAGGTGGGGGGGATGGGCAGAGGGAGAGGGAGAGAGAGAATCTTAAGCAGGCTGTACACCCAGCATGGAACCCAATTCGAGGCTTGATCTCACGACCCTAGATGATGACCTGAGCTGAAATCAAGAGACGCTTAACCAACTGAGCCATCCAGGTGCCCATTGATTCAACACGGGTATACCTTATTCAGTGCTCATCATAAGTGTACTCTTGGGTGGGAGGATGAGTTAAATAGGTGATGGGTATTAAGGATGAGCACCAGGTGTCAATAAATTCAACACCTGAAACTAATATTATACTGTATGTTAACTAACTGGAATTCAAATAAAAACTTGCAAAGGAAAAAAGCTATTCAATCCCCTTCACCTATTTCACCTATCCCCAGACCCACCTCCCCTCTAGTAACTATCAGTTTGTTCTGTATAGTTAAGAGTCTGGTTTTTGTGTTTGTCCTTTTTATCTTTGTTTGTTTTGTTTCTTGAAGTCCACATATATGTGAAATGGTATTTGTCTTTCTCTGACTGACTTCTTTCACTTAGAATTATACTTTCCAGATCCATCCATGTTGCAAATGGCAAGATTTCATTCCTTCTTATGTTTCTTTCTTATATTTCTTAAATATTCTCTGAGTAATATTCCATTGTGTGTGTATGTGTGTGTACACACACATACACACACACACACATCTTTATCCATTCATCTTGATGGACACTTGGGCTGCTTCCATAATTTGACTGTCGTAAATAATGCTGCGGTAAACAGTGTATGTATCTTTTTGAATTAGCGTTTTTGTTTTTTTCTTCTGGTAAATACCCAGTAGTGGAATTACTGGATCATATGGTAGGTCTCTTTTTAATTTTTTGAGGAACTTCCATACTGTTTTTGCAGTGGCTGCATCAGTTTGCATTCCCACCAACAGTGCATGAGAGTTCCTTTTTCTCCACACCCTGGCCAACACTTGTTTCTTGTGGTTTTTTTGTTTCTGGTTTGTTTTTTTTTTAGTATTTTATTTATTTTTTTGAGATCGTGAGCAAGAGAGAGAATATGAGCAGGGGCAGAGTGGAGGGAGAAGCAGACTCCCCTGCTGAGCAGGGAGCCTGATGCGGGACTTGATCCCAGGACCCTGGGATCATGACCTGAGCCGAAGGCAGATGCTTAACCGACTGAGCCACCCAGGTGCCCCACCTTTCTCTTTATTTTTTGCATACCTATTACTGGTTTAATTTGTGGTTATCATTAGGTTTGTGTATAACACCTTTTGCATATAGCAGTTTATATTAAGTTGATGGTTACTTATGTTTGAACTCATTCTTTATTCCTCTCCCCTCCAAGTTTTAGGTATATTGGTGTCATACTTTACACCCTTTTATTTTGTGAATACCTTGACTGATTTTTATAAACATACTTAATTTTACTGGTTTTGTGTTTCCTACTTTTCTTACTCCTACTTTTGGTTTCAAAGAGTGCCCTGTAACATTTCTTAGAGGGCTGGTTTAGTGGTCATGAATTTCTGTAACTCTTGCTTGTCTGGTAAACTTTATCTGTCATTCTGTTGTGAATAATAGGCTTGCTGGTTAGAGCATGCTTGGCTGCAGGTTTTTCTCTTTTAGCACTTTGAATATATCATGCTATTCCCTCTGCCCTGCAAAGTTTCTTCTGAAAAATCTACTGATTACCTTATGGTTTTCCCTTGTATGTAACTATTTCTTTTTTCTTTCTGCTTTTAAAATTCTCTTTTTATCTCTACTTTTTACCAGTTTAATTACTGTATGTCTTGGTGTGGACCTCCCTAGGTTGATTTTGTTGGGGACTCTCTGCGCCTTCTGGATCTGGATTTCTATTTCCTTCCCCAGATTTGGGAAGTTGTCAGCTATCATTTATTCAAATAAATTTTCTGCCCCCCCCTTTCCTCTCTCTTCTTCTTCTGGGATCCCTATAATGTGAATGTTCTTATGCTTTCTGGTGTCACTGAGTTCCCTAAGTCTGTTTTCATTTTTATATTTTTCCTTCCCTCCCTCACTCTCAAGCAGGCTTGATTGCTTCCCATTATTCTGTCCTCCAGCTTGCTGATCTGTTCTTCTGCTTCCTCTAGTCTACGATTCCATCTAGTGTATTTTTAATTTTAGTTAATGAGCTTTTCATCTCTGATTGGTTCTTTTATGTTTTCCTGTCTTGGTTAAGTGTCTCACTGAGGTGGACACAAGTCCACTGTACTTTAAAATCTCCATTGGGCATATTACTTCTCTCTGTTCTGTTTAGGTCTCTTGCTTTGATTTTGTCCTGTTGTTTCATTTGGAACATATTTCTCTGTGTCCTCATTTTGTCTAACTCTTTGTTTCTTTGTGTTAGGAAATTTAGGTACATCTCCTGCTCTTGAAAGTAGTGGCCTGCAGTGCAACGTGCAACCAGAATCTGGTGCTTCAGGGGTGTCTCCTGTATGTGTTGCATGTGCCCTGCTGTTGTGGCTGAGCACCTTTTGCCTTTAGTCCAGTCATTTGCAATGGTTCTCTTTGTCTATTCTGGGCAGCGTTTGGTCTTTGTATTGTTAGTGGACCAGTCTTGGGCTACCATGAGCTTAAGTTGAGTCAGACCAGGCATTTTCCAGATATAGTAGCACTGAACTGTAGGAGAATGCAGGGATGGGGTCATGGTGTTAGCAATGTTTGCAGGGGTCTGCTATGGAAGGAGACCTGGAGTTGCAGCCTGGCTGGAGGGGGTGTGCCCACAGGTGTATGCATGGGTGGGGCATTCTGTTAGCAAGTAAAGTAGTGAGTGTTGGTATCACACTGGTTCCTGCAGGTGTCCATGTGTTTATGCCAAGGGGGTGCTGGCAGGGGAGGGAAATGACACTAGCCAGCTCCTTCAGTACTGGAGAATTCTTCCAGTGATCCCTGCCCCTCCAGCACATGCTCTGAAATGAGTAAACAAATCTCCCTCCTGTATACCCCAGGTGTTTTTCAGAGTGCTGCTTCTATGCTGTATCTCCATAGGGCTGTTTGTTGTGCTCTCTCTTTAAGGGTGGGGACTTAGTTTCCTCTTGCCCTCCCAGCTTTCCCATGAGCCTGCTAATCTTTAGTGTTCCAGATTTTAATCCCTGCTATTGGTAAGAATTCTTGAAATTCGGCCCCTCTGGTTTCAAAGCCAGATGTTACTGGGATTTGTCTTCCCCGTGGGGCTCCCTGGTGTGAGAGTCCGTTTTGCTCCCTTCTCTGTGCCCACAGAGTCCTTCCCTCCTGCGGACAGTCCATGGGTCCTTTTAGTGGATCCCTTTAGCTCAGTGTGGCCTCTTCTCTACATTTAGCTGGGGAGAGTTTGTTCTGCCAGTCTTTAGGTCCTTTTCTGGATTATTTACACTGATGTGGCTGTTACCTAGTTGTATCTATGGGATGAGGTCAGCTTAGGGTCCTCCTACTCCACCATCTTCCCTGGAAGTCCCATATCATCCCTTTTCAATGAGAATAAATCTCCTTCAGAACTTATTCATGTTATTTTTCTTTCACTCTCTAAATATAAATGAATTCTGTGAAACTCCAGATTTTGGGAAGAACATGGCATTCATAGTTTGCTTCTCTCTTGGATAGCAGAAGCTGAAAAGGATGAGAGAGGGAGGGAGATCTTTCCCCCTTATCTTTCATACTGTGAACTTCACAGTGCTGAATTTTCTATTTCTAACTAATTTCTCCTGCTTCTATACAGGAGAAGAGAGATCTTTTTTTTTTAAGATTTTATTTATCAGAGAGAGCGCAAGCAGGGGGAGCGGCAGGCAGAGGAAGAAGCAGGCTCTCCACCGAGCAAGGAGCCTGATGCGGGGCTCGATCCCAGGACTCTAGGTTCATGACCTGAGCCGAAGGCAGATGCTTAACCGACTGAGCCACCCAGGCATCCCAGGAGAAGAGAGATCTTTTCATTTTATCATTACATGACTAGAAAAGTGGAATTATTTTTATTATTTTTATTCTTCTCATAAAATTAGATAAATTTCTTGGTTACTGGGGACTAATTTTGCAATCTCAGTAATGAACACAGCCTAGCTAAATGAAAGTAGATGAGTTTTGGGTTGAATGAATTTTTATCTTTCTTCACAAAGTTGGTAAAGGGTACATATATAGGAGTGGAACTAGCCCTTTTGCCCTCTCTGATTGTGATTGTCATTTTTTCCTTTCTGGATGAGATGTGGAAGCTCAGAAATTCCTAAAATTGGGAGCCTCATGCCTATGTATAGGACCATAAGGAGATGGGAAATGCCTCTATAAAGAATGGTGTCGTTTTATCTTGTTTTTCTCTTTACTTTCAGGTAACTAGTTCTCCCAACTGTACAGACATGAGTAATGTTTGTCAACCAACAGAGTTCATCTCTCGGCACAACATTGAGGGAATCTTCACTTTTGTGGATCACCGCTGTGTGGCTACTGTTGGCTACCAACCACAGGTGAAGAGCTGGAGCTTAAACCTGTTTTCCCTTGGCTTTGTTCAGATTATTCAATCATGTATTCCAGAATAGCCAAAACATTTCAGGCCCAGATCAGAAAAAGAGATGATCCTATTCTATCTGTAGATAAATTTATTCTCAGGTTGCTACCAATGTCATTTATCCAATCTAGAAAAATATGGCTGCTATTACATGGGAGCAGCGGGCATAAATATGTATTTATTTTTTGTTATTGATATTAATACAGATAATGCAAAATTGTTCATTTTAATTAGTTATAATGGTATGACCATCATTAGGTAATTTTTGTAATCACTTAGGTTAGATACTTAGTAACCTACAAAATATGCAAGTTTGGCACTGGTTATAATGATTTTATTGAGATTTCTCATTCAGCAGAGCAGGTAGCTATACCAGAGTTGAGAAATAAATCATTATACAAACCTTCACAACTGTAGCCAGGAGAGACTTCTGGCTATGGCTCTGTGAAGAAGTTGGCAAAAAAGAGGTCTTGAAAAAGAACAAAGTTGGAGGATTTACACTACCTGATTCAACACCTGTTATAAAGCTGTTGTCATCAAGGTAGTGTGATATCAGTATAAGGATAGATATATAGATCAATAGATCAGAATAGAGTCTCTTTTCACATTTATGGTCAACTGATTTTCAACAAATATGTCAAGACAGTTCAGTGGGGAAAAGATTCTTTCCAACAAATGGTGATGGAAAAGTTGGATATACCCCCCACACAAAAGGACGTAGACTCTTACCCCATACCATAGACCAGAGATCAACTCAAAAACATAAATGCAGAAGAGCTAAAGTTACAGAACTTCTAGAAGAACATAGGAGATTATCTTTGTGATCTTGAGTTAGACAAAGATTTTTTCTGTGACACCAGAAGCATGGCTCACAAAAGAAAAAGAAAAAAAACTCGTAAGTTGGATTTCATCAGAATTAAAATTACCCTCTTAACAGGACATCATTAAAGTGAAAAGACCGTCCACAAACTGGGAGAAAATATTGCAAATCATATATTTGAAAAAGGATTTTATCCAGGATATACAAAAGAACTCTTGTAACTGATTAAGATAAACACAAAGTAAAAAAAAAGAAGGGGGGGCACAAGATCTGAATAGACATTTCATGGAAGAAGAAACATGAATGGCATATAAAAAGATGCTCATCATCATTAGTCAGTAGAAAGTGCAAATTAAAACCACAATGAGATACCATTATATGCGCACTAGAATGTGCACAGTGAGATACCACTATATGTCCACTATAATCAAAAAGTGTTACAATAATGGGGAGAAATTGCAACTGTTATACATTGTTGGCAGACCTATAAGATGGTATAGCCACTTTGGAAAAACATTTTGGAAAAATGGAAAAATAGTTTTGTAAGAAGTTAAATGTATACTTAATCCTACAACCTAGCAGTTCCACTCCTAAGCATTTACTCAAGAGAAATGAAGCCTATGTTAACATAAAGATTTATATATCAGTGTTCATAGTTGTGTTATTCACAGTAACCCCAAAGTGGAAAAACTGGCAATGTCCATTGACTAGTGAATGGATACACAGCTGTGAAATATCCATGTTAGAATACTGCTGAGTAATAAAAAGGAATATACTACTGATATGTGCAACAACACAGATGAGCTCCAGAAATCTTAAGTTACATGTAAGAAGTCAGACCCAGTAGACCACATATTATATGATTCCATTTGTGTGACATTTCTAGAAAGACAGCACTAAAGCAGAGAGCAGTTCACTGGTTGGCTAGGAGGTTGGGAGCACGTATTGGCTACAAACAGGCAAAAGGGAACTTTGGGAGCAGTGGACATGTTGTGAAACTGGATTTGTGGTAATAATGGTGGTTGCACAACTGTATAAATATGTAAGAGGCCATCAAATTGTAGATTTAGAGTGAGTGAATTATATGTGTACATTAGACCTCAAATCTATGAAAATGCAGCTAAAAGGGGCGCCTGGGTGGCTCAGTCGTCAAGCGTCTGCCTTCAGCTCAGGTCATGGTCCCAGAGTCCTGGAATCAAGCCCCGCATTGGGCTCCCTGCTCCATGGGAAGCCTGCTTCTCCCTCTCCCACTCCCTCTGCTTGTGTTCCCTCTCTCGCTGTCTCTCTCTCTCTCAAAATAAATAAAATCTTAAAAAAAAAAAAAAATGCAGCTAAAATAAATATATAATGTTCTGAAAGACAAAAATGTTTTAGAGGCCATTTGCTTAGCAGGTTCCATATTCTTTTGTTTTTTTTTTTTTTCCCTCCACACTTACTATAGCCTTCAGCTAAAGACAGGAGAAATAAAATCCAAGTCATTTGCTGATAGGCCAGGAAAGTTAGATGATCATAGAAGTGTCCATCTTACTCTTCTTTTTTCACTTTTAGGAACTCTTAGGAAAGAATATTGTAGAATTCTGTCATCCTGAAGACCAGCAGCTTCTAAGAGATAGCTTCCAACAGGTAACTTTTTCCCCTGGTTTGGATCTGAATAATATTTTTATCTGATATTTGTTATCATATTAATTCCTCAAACATTTATTGATCACTGATTAAGTACTGTGACAGGCATCATAATCTTATGTTCTTTTGTACAAAACCTGTATTTTTAAGGAACAGAAAAGGATCAGTGTTTTGAAACTCTGGATTATGTCCAAGGTATTTTGGCTTTGGCTACTCACTGTCCTGTATCCAGCTAGCTGTATCCAAGAGACTCTTTACTTAAAATATTCTAGGCCTCACTGAACTGTGGGTGGTGGTAGAAGTATTCATTTCACGGTTCTTTTATAGAGCAGTAAGAGTTAACTCTTCACAAATAAGATTTTTTAATTGTCACCATTAAATGTCTGAATTTTAAACAGATTCTTGGACTGATAGCTCATATTCATCAGCTCATTCAACTTTAGTACCAGTCTTATCCCCAGTGGCTTTTCCAGAACTAATACTTTCACTGTGAAGCTCCATGAGCTTTTCCAGTTCAAACTTGGGCTTCTTCAGCATTTTTATTTTTGTTACAAAGACATCATGGAGTGGACAGATTGGCAAGCTTTTTCTATGTCTTTTCTGATGCTGTCTGGAATCAACTTATTGACCACTTCTTTCAAGTCATTTGTCTGCACCTCTCAGGTCATGATTTCCATTATCTTTTTCCAAATTTGGCAGACCTGTTGGTACTGAGCATAGGTCTTCTGAATCTGATTGTTGCGTTTTTTAGTAAAACCAACACAAAATAGGGGTGTCTGGGTGGCTCATTCGATTAAGCGTCCGATTGATTTCAGCTCAGGTCATGATCTCAGGGTTGTGAGATCAAGGCCCAGGTTGGGCTCCTCGCTCAGCTGGGAGTCAGCTTGAGATTCTCTCTCTCCCTCTGCCCCTCCCCCCCCATCTGTGCACGCACACAACGCACGCAGTCTCTTGGTCTCTCAAATAAATAAATCTGTTAAGGGGCGCCTGGGTGGCTCAGTCGTTAAGCGTCTGCCTTCGGCTCAGGTCATGGTCCCAGGGTCCTGGGATCGAGCCCCACATCGGGCTCCTCGCTCAGCGGGAAGCCTGCTTCTCTCTCTCCCACTCCCCCTGATTGTGTTCCCTCTCTCGCTGTGTCTCTATCAAATAAATAAATAAAATCTTTAAAAAAAAAAAAAAATTCTGTTAAAACCAACACAAAATAGACAAAGCAAATAACCATTGGTAGTCTTAACATCAACATGAGATTCAAAAAAAAAAAAAAACCATGAGCTTCAATCGTGGTTTGCCATTTTTTGACCATGGAGCAAATTTTGTCATGGGTAAGATCCATGCCATGGAAATTAGGCATTTTTGCCCTGAACATCCTCAGTAATTAGCTTGAATTTTCTTTTTTTTTTTTAAGATTGTATTTATTTATCTGACAGAGATACAGGGAGAGAGGGAACACAAGCAGGGGGAGTGGGAGAGGGAAAAGCAGGCTTCCAGCTGAGCAGGGAGCCCGACACGGGGCTCGATCCCAGGACACTGGGATCATAACCCGAGCCAAAGGCAGACGCTTAACTGATTAAGCCACCCAGGCGCCCCTAGCTTGAATTTTCTAAGTGCAACTTCATCATTCTGCAGATCAGTACGGCTCACTTCAAAAACACGATCCTGAGGCCATCAGAAGTGATTTTGGTTCATTGAGTTCTCATGACTAGTGTTCTTCCAAAAATTTCTTATATTGAACATAGCTGGTGCCTTCACATCATACCTGTTTTTCTTGGAAAATGGATCAACCACTTTCTTCTTGGTTTCCTTTTTGGTGCCTTTTGTTAGGTGCTTGTTCTTGCCATACTCCATGGCACTGCTCAGGAAGCCAAAAAGCAAGAGTTAACTTAATTGTAAGCTCTTTTTTTTTTTTAAATCTTCCTAAGAAACTCAAAAATTAGTCAACTTAAGTACAAGAAAGCAAACCTTGGAGAAGAAATCACTGAAGACAGAAATGAAAAGAAATCAAATATGAACAAAAACCATTTCCACCATTGGCATAATCATACTTCCACTCATGCTCCTCGTACAGTGTAAGAAGATCATGGTACATATATATATACTTACCCCTCCAGGAGGCTGACACAAGCCGCCTGCTCTCAGAGGCAGACACATTCCAGCGCACACAATCCCACATGATACTTTGCCCCTGTAACTCAAGCTGACTTTAGGCACCTAAGTATTCCCCCTGAGGGAGTGGACTGTTCCTGGAGATACTGTAATACCAGGTTGATGCATGGAGTGGACGGAACAATCTCCCATTCCATTTCCCTGCTCCAAAAATCCATTTAATATATTGTCCTTGGATAGAGGACATATCAGATATTAAACTGATATGAACAGATACTACACTTGATCTTAGCCAAAAGGCCAAGAATAAACTAACTCTCTGTTATTTTCAGGCACCAGATTCTGAAAATACCTGATGAATTTAATTTCAGTAGAGGTTTGGCTTTAGGAAGCAGTTCTTTATATTAGACTGATTTCCCTCTTTGAGCTTCAGTAGTGTTCTTACACAATAGGTATAATAACAGTACTTAAATTCACAGGGTTATTGGGAAGATTAAGATAATGCATTTAAAGCACAAAGCCTAATTTCTAGAGAAAATCAGATGATGACAGTAAAATGTCTCTCTGTCTCCTGAGTCCTCAGCATTACCAGTTCCATGCACTCAGCACTCAGCCGCAGCTCACAGAAGAATCACATTTTGTATATGTTAGGCTCAGGAAAACCATTCAGAAAAACTATTCTGACTTTTGTTGAATCCTTTCAGAACTAAGAACATGAAACTTCAGCAGTGGGAGGAGATATTGTACAGTGTATTTTTAATTCTTGAAATTCCTAATTCTGACAACTTTTGGCCACAGAGTATCATTTTATCACTTCTGGAAAATGTTTATTCCAAACAGCTTTAATGACTCCTGTATACTTTACATAATCTCAAGGTTATTATTCTGACATTAGTTGCTGCTGTGGTTCTAGGTACTTAGGTAAAGGTGCTTTTTAATGTGCGGTCTCCAGCTGCTTACTTAGCTGCCGATTTCCTGATTTTGATATTTCTTAAGTCTAGTTGGATTTATATTTCTTTTTCAGTAATAAATTTAGTTATTTCCAGCAAAGCTTGTTTTCCTTTTTTTCTCCTCCATTTTGGTTACTGCAGTGCTGTGTTTCACACTTGACTTGTGAAAGGTGTGTGTGTGTGTTTATAAATGTGTGTGTATATATATATAAAATGTGCCATTTTATTATTGCTAAGTGAAGTATGTCCCATTTTCTGCTGTAATTATTTCTCAGTCAGCTTTAATGTCAGCAGTTATTTCCACACAGTTATTTCCACACTTAAACACAAATGTTACTACTTTTTCTTAAAAAAAAAAATATATAAAGTGTAGGTATTTTGAAGCACTGGGCTTATACTTCATTGGAATAGATATATATATATATACACCTTAGTAAGCAGGTTTCAAATCCAGTACTTAGTTATGTACAAATTTAATTACATTCATTCTGTATATATTACACAGTGAGCACATGTAAGAATTAAAGGCTGTTTAGTATTGTTTAAATGCAAATGTTCATATCTCATTTCTTTTTTATCGTGTTAAATAAATGTTAATGTGTTTTTGTTGTTGTTGTTAAGATTTTATTTATTTATTTGACAGAGAGAGCGAGAGAGCACAAGCAGGAGGAAGAGTAGAGGGAGAGGGAGAAGCAGGCTCCTCGCCAAGCAGGGCGCCTGATGCAGGGCTCGATCCCAGGACCCTGGGATCATGACCTGAGCTGAAGGCAGATGCTTAACCATTTGAGCCACCCAGGCACCCCAGATTTGATGTTCTTTAAAAAATATAGAAAAGCACGTAGCCCAGTGCTTGACATATAGTAACTACAAAATAAATGTTAGCTTCTAATCTTATTTTTTTATTGTTAGGGAGAGAGGGTCAAAAGATTTTCTATTTCATAAAACTAGGAACTAAAATAATCTAAAATCACTTTATTTTTTTAATCTTTTTTTTTTTTTTAAGATTTTATTTATTTATTTGACAGAGAGACACAGTGAGAAAGGGAGCACAAGCAGGGGGAGTGGGAGAGGGAGAAGCAGGCTTCCCGTGGAGCAGGGAGCCCAATGCGGGGCTCGATCCCAGGACCCTGGCATCATGACCTGAGCCGAAGGCAGACGCTTAACAACTTAGCCACCTAGGCGCCCCTAAAATTACTTTATTTTAAAAAAACAAAAGCAAAACAAGACTAAAGCCAACTTAGTTTTATTTATAGAAATCTCCAAGGGTGCTGCGAAAACAAATTCTTGGGTTTGGGGGGAAAACCTAGGATTGAGGAGCAACATGTAAGCTATTTCAGTATCAAACTACAAATTTCTACGATAGACTTATAAAGCTAGATCCACATATCTTTAAGGGATTTTCCAAGAGAAGTGGGGAAACAGTCTTTATTTTCCTGGAAAAAATTGTTACTTCTGTTTAACTTTGACTAGAGTGGTCAGTTAGCTGCTTGGGACTCTGGGAAGAAAAATAAATATACCTCCTCATTATTTAGCACTTAGCTTTCACTCCGTGTGTTTCATCAGTAACGTTGAAAGAGACTGGTACTTCAAGGACAGTAACACGTGAATCTTACCTTTGTAGAAATGGGAAATTAAAAAAAAAAATTCTAAAGAAAATTTTTTATGGATTTCACTGATAGCATGAAAACTTTTTCAGGTGGTGAAGTTAAAAGGCCAGGTGCTGTCTGTCATGTTCCGGTTCCGGTCTAAGAACCGAGAATGGCTCTGGATGAGAACCAGCTCCTTTACTTTCCAGAACCCTTACTCAGATGAAATTGAGTACATCATCTGTACCAACACCAATGTGAAGTATGTACCGTAAAGGCCTTTTCCAATGTTGGGATTTCTCGTGGGCCAAGTCTGCTTAACCTTATCAAGCTGTTTCCTCCTCTTCTACTAAACACCATTAGTTTGAAGTTCCTCATCTTCCAACTTACTATAGGATTTAGACTAGTTCATCCAGGTAGAATAAGATTTTTAACAAACAGTACTTTAGAGAGTAAGTTTTGAGATGTGAGGGGTGTGTATTTTAATTTTATGCTTCAATGCTTTCTAGAAAGGATATTGTTTTATATACCAGTTTATTGCTGTGTTCTGGTAGGATTTTCCTGTAGAGCAGGTGTCTGCAAACTCTTTTTGTAAAAGGCCAGATAGTAATTATCTTAGCTTTGTGGGGCATATGGTCTCTATTGAATTACCCAACTCTGCTATTGTAGCATGAAAAGAGTCCTAGACAAATGAACAAAGATGGCTATGTTCCAACACACTTTTATTTACAAGAACAGGCAATGGACTGGATTTGGCCCATGGACCATAGTTTACTTTAGAGCATAGCTACATCCACTCTTGTTAGTTTCTGTTCCTTGATTCCTTTCTGTTTGAGCTTTTCTTTCTCAACTTGGTGAAAACCAGTTTTATTGTGATAGATTGCACATACTATGAAGTATACCCTTTTAAAGTGTACAATTTTTTTAGTATGTCACAGAGTTGTACAACCTAATCTCAGTACATCCTCATTTCCCCTAAAAGGAATTCTGTACTCATTAACAGTCATCCTCCCCATTCCCCAAGCCCTATATGACAACTAATCTATTCTCTGTCTCTATAATAGACATTTCATATGAATGGAATCATAACAATACATGATTCCTTGTTACTGACCTCTTTTGCTTAATATAATGTTTTAAGGGTCATCTGTGTTGTAGCATTTATCTATACTTAATTTTTTTTTATTGCCAAATAATATTTCTTTGTACGGGGATACATTTTATTCATTCGTTAGTTGATGGACATTGGGTTATTTCTACTTTTTGACTATTTAGAGTGCAGCTATGAACATTTATATACTAGTTTTTATGTGGATATGTTTTTATTCTCTTGGGTATATACCTAGGCGTGGAATTGCTGGGTCACATGGTAACTCTGTGTTTAATCTTTTGAGGAACTGCCACACTGTTTTCCAAAGCTTCAGTACCCTTTTACACTTCCATCAGCAATGTAATGAGGGTTCCAGTTTCTCCACATTCTTACTATCTTTTTTATTATACCCATCCCAGTGGATGTCAGTTGACAGGTTACTTCTTTTTCATTTAATCTATCTATATAGAATTGGCCCTGAGCCTAGCTCTTGAAGATCTGCTTAGAATTGATTATCAAGTATAAATAATACCTGGTGACAACACTGAGTCTGTGTCCTCCTTATTTTAGGGCTTTTAAAGTTTAATTCTTTTCTAATTAGTATAGCAGAGTGGATTGAGTTAGAAATTGTATTTACTTAGGACTCAGGTAAATGGTCATGGTCGCTGTAGTTTTCTGGGGTTTCTTTTTGTTTTTGCATCTTTATATTACAGAATAACCACTGTTTTGTGTTTCCATTTTGTTTAAATTTTGAAATTTTAAGTACTTTTAAGAACTTGTTTTTGGAAATAATGGTGTTCCCCATTTTTACATACTGTTTTCCCCACCACAATTTATTTTAATTCTTATATATTTTTTAAATAAACATTTTTTTACAGAAAATTTGGAAAGTATGGAAAACTATATAAAGAGAAGGAAAAAAATTTTCACTACCCCAAAAGAGTCTTTGTTAGTGTTTGTATATGTACTGTCAGTTTTTTTTACTTATGCTTTTTAAAAGCACAATATATGGATACATACGTATATACCAGTTGGGTATTGAATACCTGAAAGGAGTTAGAACCCAAACAGGATAAACCCTTGTGCCACAGGACATAGTTTTTGTTTGTACCTTGTTGCCCATGGTATGAAATATCTGCTGAATTTGAAGTCATACGTTACTTAAAGGATTAGACTTCAAAAGGGAATTTATTAGTTACTGCCTCACCTACAAGTGAATCTGTATAGTTTTATGTACATTGTTAAATCCTTTTTTCCCCCTCTGTCTGCTCTCCATTTTCTCAGGAACTCCAGCCAAGAACCAAGGTCTACACTGTCCAACACAATCCAGAGACCACAGCTAGGTCCCACAGCTAATTTACCCCTGGAGATGGGCTCAGGGCAGTTGGCATCCAGGTGAGAAATGGTAGAAGAATCATAAATGATCAGTGGCCCAGGGCATGGGCATCTGTAATCCCATTTGTTTGTTTGTTTATTTTAAGCCCTTTCCCCACGTTAAAAAAAAATCTTTCTCTCCTCACTGGCCTTTAACATATAGGCAACAGCAACAGCAAACAGAACTGGATGTGGTATCAGCAAGAGATGGACTGGCTGGCTACAATCATTCCCAGGTAAGTGTGTCGTCTTCTTTGAAGAAGACTGATCATTTCCTTAAGAAATGTCCTCCAGTGCCAGTTAGAATGTATGTGTATCTTCATGTGAATGTTAGGGTTATTGAATTGTCATGTTAAATCTTTCATGGTTATTTTTATCATTGTATCCCACACGTTTCTGTTCAGCCTGTGACAACCGCAGGGCCAGAACACAGCAAGCCCCTCGAGAAGACAGATGGTTTGTTTGCCCAGGATAGAGATCCAAGATTTTCAGAAATCTACTCCAACATCAATGCGGGTATGTTTCTTCCTCACTCTCCTTTTAAATTCTCATTCAGATCACTTACTGATGTGCCTGCTGCTGCCCAACATCTTTCCACTTAATCATAATACCTCATGAGTAAATAGGAACTTGCTGAACTAATGTACTACAGCCCCTTGACTGGCCCTCCGCCCACTCCTTTTGGTCCACAGATCAGAGTAAAGGCATCTCCTCCAGCACTGTCCCTGCCACCCAACAGCTATTCTCACAGGGCAACACATTCCCTCCTACCCCGCGGCCGGCAGAGAATTTCAGGTGAGCCCCTTATGTATGTGCTGCTTTACGGGGCAACTGAGGCGTTCAGTTGCTGAATCCAAGTTTTATTCTTCCCTAGCTTTCTCTGGTTATTTCAGACAAAGCAGTGGAACTTGTAGGGCTTAAGATGAGGCAAGCTGCTTTTCTTCCTCCTCTTTCTTTGCACCTGTCCTGTTGCTATGTTATAGGTTCCATCTCTGTGTGTCCTGATTGGTGTGTGACTGTCAGTTTTTCTCATCTTTTCCAGATTCTGTTATCAAGTTTTCCTTAACCCCAGGAAAGTCAAGGGGACCTAGTAATAGCACTAGATTGTCCCGTGATTCCTAGATTTTGAAATGGTAAACCCATCCTTTTAATCTTTTACTGCACTATTTGTTCACTCCTAGAAATAGTGGTCTGGCCCCTCCTGTAACCATTGTCCAGCCATCAGGTTCTGCAGGGCAGATGTTGGCCCAGATATCCCGCCACTCCAATCCCCCCCAGGGAGCAGCCCCAACTTGGACCCCTAGCACCCGCCCAGGCTTCTCTGCCCAGGTAAAGCTTCTCCTTTGTCTGTCCCCTGTGTACTAGCTTTTCTTCGGTTGGTTGGGCTTTTTTCCATATGTAAAATTACTGTCATCTATCTTAGATATCTTCTCCCCAACCCCCACCCCCTACCTTCCAGTTTTTCTCTTTGTTGGGAGTAGCTAGATAATTAAAAACATAGATAATCCCCAAATCTCAGAATCCGTGGTTTTCATATACTTTTATTCAGAATTGCTCACACAGAACATGTTAAACAGGTTTGATTTACAGATTTGTTTTGGAGTCAATTCTGAGTTTCCATTTTGTACTAGAAAGCATAGGAATAAAGGAGAAAATTAACTATAATTTACACACTGATGTCTATTTATTTAAAAAAGTGTTTAAAAGTCATATATATAATAAGTATTATATATACGATAAGCTTAAAGCTAATATTTTTTCATATATTAATATATGCTTATATTGCACAGTAATATCTTCAGTAAAAAAGCCCAAACCAAAAAGCATACTCCAAAATTGTTATATGCAGTATGATCTCAATTGCATAAGAAATCTATAGGAAAATAAAAACTGGAAAAATTCTCACAACTCTCAATGTATAGTTTATTAATCCCATAGTTCTTCGCTCTTTGCACTTTGTCATACCTGCCTAAAAGTAGTGTCAAAGGAGATTGACATTAATTAGAAGAAAGACAGAGTAAGAAATAAGTGATGAGCTTGGCTCAGAAGAATCCAGTGATTGACAGAGGGTTGACTCATAGGAATGGCATGTGCAATAATGTTAATGTTCCATTTGTTCTCTATCCCTCTCTCTTTCAGCAGGTGGCTACTCAGGCTACAGCCAAGACTCGTTCTTCCCAGTTTGGTGTGGGCAACTTTCAGACTCCGTCCTCCTTCAGCCCCATGTCCCTTCCTGGTGCTTCTACTGCATCACCTGGTGCTGCTGCCTACCCTAATCTCACCAGTCGTGGATCCAACTTTGGTAAGTTTCAGATGAGAAAGGAGGGTAAACAGGAAAATGACACCACTAAAGAGAAAGGATTTGGTAGTTAAAACAGTTTGCTTGTGTCCTGGGTGCAGTGACAGTCCATTTGGAATTTAAAATGTACCCACATGAGGAAGACTTTAGAACATATAAAAAACCAAATAAGGTGGGGCGCCTGGGTGGCTCAGTCGGTTGAGTGTCTGCCTTCGGCTCAGGTCATGGTCCCAGGGTCCTGGGATCAAGCCCTGCGTTGGGCTCCCTGCTCCGTGGGAGGGCTGCTTCTCCCTCTCCCACTCCCCCTGCTTGTGTTCCCTCTCTCGCTGTGTCTCTCTCTGTCAAATAAATAAAAAATAAAATCTTAAAAAAAAAAAAAAACTACATAAGGTATTATATATTAAATAATAAGCAAATTTAATCTACATGATCAAAGAACTCTTTGGAAAGGCTACCCAGAGAAGAATTAATTTGGGGCTAGGTTTTGAAAAAGAAGAGGCATTGATTAACAGAAGAGCAGAAAGTATTTAAGTGCTAGTTTCTCCTCACCAGTGGAGTTAGTGGCTTAAGGTTGGTTGTTCATCCTTGCTATATTTCTAGCTCCTGAGACTGGACAGACTACAGGACAATTCCAGACACGGACAGCAGAGGGTGTAGGTGTCTGGCCACAGTGGCAGGGCCAGCAGCCTCATCATCGGTCGAGTTCTAATGAGCAACATGTTCAACAGCCATCAGCACAGCAACCTGGCCAGCCTGAGGTCTTCCAGGTGAGAGGGTGAAAAGACTTCAGAAAATCAGAAACTGGAGGAGAGAGGGTCAGGGAGCAGAGACAGAAGGAAGTACGCATATGGACTGAGGTGTTTGGGAGTTTGTGGGAGAAGCCACAGTGGGGACGTGTAGGGATAGATGTCGTTAACTGGAACTTATGTGTGATGCACAGCCTTTAACCAGACCATTGTTAGTGATGTGAAGCACCATGTGAAGATGTTAAAGGAAGTCATTCTAGCCCATTCAAGGAGAGCCACATCCCCACTGCACAGTAGCTTGGGTATAAACATACTGATTATAGCTATAAAGGCCCATTTGCCTAAGTCCTGACAGGACTGCAAGAGCACATGGAGTAATCTTAGGACAAAAGAAGAGCTCATTTAAAACACAGGTTGAAAAAAGGCAAAACAGGTTTTGGGTAAGAGGTACTGCATATGTGTTCATAGGGGGTTATATGAAATGTGGCGAGCAGATTTTTCTCCTTTTGAAAATATGGAAGACTAGAAAAGAGGAAAAATGTGGAACTGTAGGAGGAAGCCAGAGAAGGGACTAGGAACCAAAATTGTTATGTAAAGGAATCCGAGAGTTCCTGGGAGTAGGGAAGGCTCAGGGAGCTCAGCCCTACAGAAACTCTGTGGGGCCAGGGGTGATGTTGGGAAGAAGCTCGATAAATGTGAGGGATTAAGGTGTGTGACCAGACTTGCTCTGTTTCTCTTATCAGGAGATGCTGTCCATGCTGGGAGACCAGAGCAACAGCTACAACAACGAAGAATTCCCTGACCTAACTATGTTTCCCTCCTTTTCAGAATAGAACAGTTGGGGTGAGGATAAGGGGTGGGGGAGAAAAATCACTGTTTGTTTTTAAAAAGCAAATCTTTTCTGTAAAGAGAATAAAAGTCCCTCTCCCTTCCCTTCCCTCACCCCTAATGTGTACCCCCTTCCCCTTTGGGCCTTTCCTTGCCCTTCTGCCTCTGAGATAACATGTATAGAAGAAATGGAGCGAATCCTGAAGGCTTTGGGGATCCTTTGAAAACTGAGGCTGGGTGAAGTTAAGAATGCCTTTCCTTATGTCTCCTGACCAGAGATTTGTGCAGAAATGATTGTGCTAGGGTCAAGAGGCAGGTTAGAGAACCTGACATCCACTATTTGCCTTGGATACTGTGGCTTGTTTTTGGAAAGAAATTCTGAATAAGGTGGGGGAAAGGAGAAATGTCTTCATATTTGAGGACCATGAAACATGGTAGGTATATATAGGGCTTCAGGAAGTGAGTGTAGGCTCTTTCTGCTGCCTGGTGAGTGAGGAAGTGAGAGAGGAAGAGGGAGAAAGAGAGAGTGTGTGTGTGTGCGCCCATATATGTGCACACGTGTGTTTCTGTGTTTGTTTTTTTTCTCCCTATTAGGGAGTTATGCAAAATTTGTCCCAGATTTTATCTTTGTTTTTCTGTGTATTCTTAAAAGAGTCCTAAGGAGTTAAATCTTCTAGGTATTTTCCACTTAGTATTGCAGCCAAAGAGTATTTAAATAAATGTCTTTGCTGCACTTACATCAATGCCCAGCCAGTATGCAACTGTAAGCAAATATATAAAGTCTTCTGTTGATATGGTTGGTCTCTCATCGAACATATTTAGTGGTAAAGCTGGGTCATTCCTGCTTTTGGTGCTCTCACCTTATATGGAAGATCTGCAAACATTACAGGTGTTTAGGGTGGGAAGATAAACCCCTTTCAAAAACCCCATACTTGGCCATACTTGCTGCATTTTTCTGTCAGAATCACATATGATGTGTGTTCTGTAGAGGTTATTTCTGCATGGAAACTCAACTTCTTGGATTAGCAGTCCCAGTGAAATCTTCACTGCTGGAGTTCAAACCAAATACCAAGCCTTCTTGCAAAGTAGCCTCTTTCATACCATTCTCAATTCAGTCTGGCTAGAAACTGAGACTGAGGTCTTTTCTGGACCTATAGTTCTTCCTTTTACTCCCTCCAATCTTAAGATTGGATTTTGCTTTCTGATGCAAGAATATAAATCCATGTGATAGATGGGGCCTGGACTCCCATTCTGACAGGGTCACTGAGTTAACTATAGCCATATAAAATGCAGATACCAGTTACTACTCTCACTCTTTACCTTCCTCAGGTAACAGTCATGTGTATCAGCCTTTTTTTTTTTTTTTTTTTTTTGATTGGCTCAGGCCAGTATCTTAAGTGCAAGACTGAATTAAATAAGGAGAAGACATATTAAACATAGCCATAGGAGACTGAGGAGCACAGATGGCCTTAGAGAGGCTGAGAGAGCATCTTTACTGGGTTTCTCTCCCTTTTGTCTCCAGTCTGGTGCCAGGTAGTGGAGTTGAAAAGGAGACAGTTTATTTTTTTATTCTATATGCACACATACCATATACATATATATTTATATCACAATTTAAGAAACCAAAAAGTTGAGTTTCCAATGGAATCCTTGTTTTTTAATAATTGACTGTTTTTAAATGTGATCAGGACTATAATATTGTACAGTTATTATAGGGCTTTTGGGGAAGGAGAGGGGAGGGCGAAGATGCTCTGGGGGTTTTGTTTCTGCTTTTCCTTCAGGGTTTTATTTTTGATTGTTTTGTTTTTTTTCTTGTTGGCCATTTCTGTACTGCTGGCATCTGTGCTGAGCTTTACAGTGGCAAAAATAATGACATGTAGCAAAGATTTTAAAATATTTTCCTTTTGTAAACTTTCTTGTGTTGTGTGATCTTGATTGCGGCTTTATTATTCCTTTCCAGCTCATAAACAACAAATACCCACAATTAGTTGAATCCATAGCTTGAACTCCAAATATGCAGACATAAAGCACAGTGTGTCTATAATTTCAGGATTCAGAAATCATAGGGCTCTGAACACTCAGCACTCCTTGATTGTCCTCCTGATCCTGACTCATTCTGAGTAAAATCAGCAGGGACATCTGACCATGAGATGGGAGTTGGGGATGGGACTTGAGACCAGTATGGCACATCGGACCCCTTCCCCCTAGTATGTCTTGCTCTCCTGGATTAAAAGGAATTAGAGATGGGGAAATTTAAACTATTCAGGTCTGGACTTGGTTTCCCTCTAGGACCATATGGTTCATTAGCAAATCTTAAAACTTACAGGCATAAACCTGTGTTCTTGAGGGTCTATGTATGCAATCCAGCTAGAACTGAACCTGTCCTATGTATTATCTTTTCTGTTCCAAGGACCATCTTTTCCTCTTCCCCCATCTCTATTTATGGAAGAAAATGGGAGTTTGGGGATGTGGTTTAGGGACTGAACTAGACTCTTATGATCTGTCACATGCCTGGATGTTGGAATCATTTGGAGAAGCTCACATGACAGGTCTTGGATCAGGGATTTTAATAATTGAAACAGATAATGTTCATCAGGCATCCCACCATCTGAGAATTTTAGCAACAAAGAAATCACATGTGAGTTTGTCAGTGCTTATGGCATTGATTCAAGTAAAGTCATTAATAACTCGGAGTACTGTTTCTTTTTTTTTTTTTTTTTTGTTAGAACCAGTTTCATCTGGACTTTCTGGGCCTATCCTTCCTCAGCAAAACCTTATTAGGCTGGGAGAGCTACTGACAACTTTTAGCCAACAAGCTTATAAACTACAAGTGATTTTGGAGCCTTTGGCTTCCTACATACTCTTTTCTAGTCTTTTGTATTTATTCCCTCATCCTTGCTGTGAGGGTCAGACACAAATTTGAAAACTAAGGTTTCAAAGTTGGAGAGGTGGGTGATAACAGGAAAAGGACAGGAGAAGATGTAATCCCCAATATAATAAATACTATATAATAAAGAAGGATGGGGGAGACCAGGACTGTGTCCTATTAACCATCAAAGTGAAGGTAAGCCCCAACTTGTGTAATGTGTATTGAAGTCTTTTGTCTGCCCTCAAAGACAGTCATGTGAAACTAAATACCTAGCAACTCTCCACCCTGGCACACACACTCCACACTCACACAGATACACTGCAAATCCGCTGCCTCCTTCCCTCCCCAACCCTGCTTCTCTCAGCATTTCTTTCCCCGCCTCCCTCCCCTATTCACATTTTCCAGCCCACAGCTGAAACTGACTTCCGCAATCCTGATGGAATAAATCCAGCACCCCTAGTCATCCGCCCACATATCCACACTCCCCAGCGAACGGAGCCCAGAGCACAGATCCCTATCAGAAGGTAACATTTTCTACTTGCTAGATCTTTTAGCTTCTCATTCCTTCCTTTCTCCATCTTAGGGGTATTAGGGATGTAGTGACTTGGGGATAAGGTTGAGATTTGTAGGCTGCGTAGGTGAAAACAGCAATATGCCCATCTTAGGTCATTTCCTGGCCAAATAAAATTTGCCTGGAAATCTTTAGGATTCCTGCTACGATTTATATGTATGTATACATAGTTGTTAGTGAAAGCTAAGGATATAGGGAATCCTTTGCCTATCCCTTAAAGAGTGGCCTCTCCTTGTAGGGTTTTCTGTTTTGGCCAAAGGTACCAAAAGGGTTAACTTACTAGCAGGGAGGAGGACTGGTGCCCAGAGGTGCTTTTATACTCTGTCTCAAAGCCCTTAACACTCCAGATATTAAAATGTCTTGTTGAATGTTTTGCCAGTCTGTAAAGATTACACAAAAATGGGACTGTAAAATCAAAAATGATGCAAGCTGTATAAACTTGCTTCGACTGTAAATTGTTCTTAAAATGAGGAACACGGAATTAAGCAAGCCGCTGTAAGAAATGAGTGAAGCTAGAGTAAACTGAAAGCTGTGAATTTAATGATCATAGAACACTGCTTTTTTGTCTTACATTCTTCTAACAAACTTTGGTTCTGAAGCTTTTTGGCCTCTGAGGCAATCACAGAGGTTTTTTGTTGTCAGGGAAAGAAAAAAACTTTACTGCCCACAGCATCTGGTTGAGATTAGGGGCAGTTTCCTGCCTGAGGAGAGAGCAGGAAGAGAAAGGAGGAAGAAATGCATAAGACTAAGGAGACAGTAAACATCTAGAGAATAGGAAATACTGTCAGCTGTTCCGGGTCCTCTCCTGGCAAGATCTGGGAAAGTATCAGAATTTGGGGCAAGGGAGTAAATAATGCCTTGAAGAAATGATCAGGAAGCAAAACTTAGCTGGAAATCTCTCCTTTGTGTATTCTCCAACCCCCTTCCAACCTCCAACCTTGTCCATCTCCTTCAAGTCTGCAGGGGACATTGGAGGAAACAAGTGCTGAGTCCATTCTGACTGTCCTTTTTCTATCCCATTTCTGGTTTTCTGTGTGTGTGTGTGTGTGTGTGTGTAAGTGTAATCTCCCTAGGTCAAAATACTTGGAACCAGATGTATCAGCACCCAGTCCAAACCCAGACCCTTCCTATCATTGTTTATCATATGCAAATCACCCTCGATTCTTTGTATTCTTTCCTTATAAATCCTTGTTTTCCTTTGCATCATGGTCCCAAGGAAGGCGTTCTTATCTTTGGGTTCATGATTTCCTCAGAATTATTGTGTGTGCATGCATTTTTCGGGTGAATGGGACTATAATGGGTTACAATATTTTATTAGCTTCTCAAAGGAGTCCATGACTCCCAAAGGTTAAGAACCACCTGTCTGGGAATATAGCTCCAGCTGTTTCTTCATCCCCAGCCAGGCTATGAACCCCTTGGCAAACAGAAGAATCTCCCCTAATTATCCCCTTCCCCAGGATGTGGGGGCTCGAGGTTCTTCTGCTGCTGCCCATGGCAAGCTTTGCTCTATATCCTGAGGAGATACTGGACACCCAATGGGAGCTATGGAAGAAGACCTACGGGAAGCAGTATAACAGCAAGGTGCCTGGGGACCTGGAGGGGAGCACGGTTGGGGAGCTGGAACTGGAGACCTCAAGTCTTAATTTCCAGACTCCCTTCTTCAATCTGAATACCTTACCACTCCAACCAAGGAAACCTGCCCCTGTTCTCTAACTTAACATACAGTTTCATTCCTACTCCTTGACTCACCCTCCCTCAAGTTCTGACCTTTGTCACATTTCTCTTTGGGGAAGTCTTCTCAGATTAATGCTATTCATCCATAAGCAATTTTCTGTACATCTCTCCAGAGCTTTGCATTCTATTTTTTGTATTTGTTTGCATATTTCTTTTTATATGCTCTTAATAATTCCATGGTGAGTTCCCCAACTACACTGTAAACTCTGTATGATTGTAAGTTTCATCTTCTCTCCTAAAAACCGCCACAGTATTACTTATGTAACTTTATACACAGGACACAGTCTGTGCCTGTACTGACTACGCTCTGTTTAGGTGGATGAAATCTCTCGGCGTTTAATTTGGGAAAAAAACTTGAAGCATATTTCCATCCATAATCTTGAGGCCTCTCTTGGTGTCCATACATATGAACTGGCCATGAACCACTTGGGGGACATGGTGAGTTGAACCTCAGCTCCTGGCCTACTTGCCCTGTTTGCCTTAGTTCCCTCCTAATGCCTTGCCTTTTTGTTCTTTGTCCCAGACCAGTGAAGAGGTGGTTCAGAAGATGACTGGACTCAAAGTACCCCCCTCTCATTCCCACAGTAATGATACCCTCTATATCCCAGACTGGGAAAGCAGAGCTCCAGACTCCATTGACTATCGAAAGAAAGGATATGTTACTCCTGTCAAGAACCAGGTACCCTCCTTTCTCCTGGCATGACCTCTTTCTGCTTCTTTGTTCTTAAGGTAGGAGGGAACTAGGAAGAGAGGGCAAGGAATTAAGTGATCTCTCCCAGTGCTAAGAGAATATAGCCTATTCTGTTATTTAAGTCATCGCCTATTTTTGTACATTTATGTTGTTTGTTTTTTTCTTTTTTTACAAGTAGTATTGCTGTAAGCACCCTTGTGCATATGTTTTCATGTACATGTGCAAATATTTATGCAAAATAAACCCTAAAATTGGAACTGCTAGGTCACAGGGAACCATTTCCAAAAAATTTTTTTTTACGATCTTAACACTCTCACCAGCAGGAGAATGCCACTTTCCCCTCAATCTTAACAATGCTGATTATATCAACCAGATCAACAACTGAGTTAACATTCATTCAACAAACATCTTTTTCAGAACCCAGCAGGTATAGTGCTAGGCAGTGGAGATTCAAGATGACTAAGACATAACCCGTGTCCTCAAGAAATCCTCAGTCCTAAAAAATAGAACAGGGAAGAAAGAAAATGTATAATCTAGCTGAACAAACACTAATAGTAATAGCACTTTTTGAGAGATTGTTTTGTGTCAGAAACTTCTAAATCCTTTACATGAATTAACTTTTTAGCCAACCAAGCCACCCAGGTGCCCTGTAGCCATCATTCTTATTATTCAAACTTGCTATCTCTGCTTCAAAAGCTCCTATTGCAAAAGCCCTATGCAACCCTATTATCTATCAACCCCATGTTGATTAATTATCCACATTTTACAGATCCATAATTGAGTAATTATCCACATTTTACAGATAAGGCACAGAGAGGTTTGGTAACCTCCCAAGGTCACAGATCTTGTGGGTTGCAAAGCCAGTGCTCCACTCCACTACAGCCAATGGTAACAATGGTAACAACAGTTATCAATGCAAACAAAAACAATAGAAAAATGTAACAAATATTAAACAAAGGGAAATAGGAAGACTTCATAGAAAAGGGGACATGTGTGCTGGAATTTCATCAGGCAGTTTAGAGGGAAGAAACAAAAAGGTGAACAGCAGTGATTGATAGTTGCTCTGTTATGCCTCTCAGGGTCAGTGTGGTTCCTGTTGGGCTTTTAGCTCTGTGGGTGCCCTGGAGGGCCAACTCAAGAAGAAAACTGGCAAACTCTTAAATCTGAGTCCGCAGAACCTGGTGGACTGTGTTTCTGAGAATGATGGCTGCGGAGGGGGCTACATGACCAATGCCTTCCAGTATGTGCAGAAGAACCGGGGCATTGACTCTGAAGATGCCTACCCATATGTGGGACAGGTGAGACCGCACCACACAGTTACACAGCTCAGTAAAGGCTCCCCATTCCCCCAACATGATATTTTGTACTGGAAACAATTCCAGAAATACTGTTTTCTGTTCCCCTATCCTGCCTTCTTGATAGGATAATTTCCCAGAGAAGGCCAAGAAGATTGCCACAGCCCAGATTTGGGGGGCTTAGGCCACCATAACTCTGTCTCTTTGCCCTGGAGAAAACAGAGCACAGGTGACCCCACAGACATCTGAGTATGCCTCCGCAACCTCCTGCTCAGCTCCTCCACTCCTGTCACAGATCCCAAACCTGCCACACTAATTTACTGAATCATGTGCCTTTATTTTACATAATCTCAGCATGGGTTTTGGGAATGTTTATGTAAATTATGTAAGTTAACATGCTGACATGTACAAAATGAGAGAAAACATAAGTTGCTTCATACTTGTTTTTAACTTTAGAGATTAATTCACTTCCTCCGTTTAGTAATAGGAAGGAGACCTTTCTTATCTAAAACGAAGATCTAAGGGCTTTTATATACATGGGGTTGATAGATAATAGGGTTGCATAGGGCTTTTGCAATAGGAGCTTTTGAAACAGATAGCAAGTTTGAATAATAAGAATGATGGCTACAGGGCACCTGGGTGGCTTGGTTGGCTAAGCATCTGACTTCTGCTCAGGTCATGATCTTGGGGTCCTGGGGTCAAGCCCTGCGTCAGGCTCTGCGCTCATGGGGGAGTCTGCTTGTCCCTCTGCACCCCCCCCACTTGTTCTCTTTCTCTCTCACTCACTCTCCCTCTCTCAAGTAAATAGATAAAATCTTAAAAAAAGATTGATGGCTACTATGTACTAAGCCATGTGCTTAGTTCATTTTCCCATTTAATCTTCATAACAGACATGTAAGGTAAACTTATCCTCACTTTATAGGTGAGGAAATTGACACTGAAGGAGATAAAATAGCATGCTCAGATTTATACCACTAGTCATGTAGCAGCGCCAAGATTTATCTACTGTATCAGTTCATGTGCTGCAAACATTTCCAACATGTTTTCTATGTAAATGTGCAAGATTTTCTTTAGTAGAATATAATACCTTGGAACAGAATTGTCTGAGTCTTAGGGTACATGCATCTTCAACTTTATTAGATAATGACAAATTGTTTACCAAATTGTTTGGAAACATTTATGTTCCCACGTGAATTGTATAAGAATTCCCATTGATTCCCATCTTCATTAGTATGTTTAATGTTTTTCTGGCCATCTGCATTTCTTCTTCAGTGAATTGACTGTTTATATCTTTTGTACATTTTTAATTAGGTTGTTTTTCTCTTTCTTACTGATTTTTAGGAGTTTTAAAAAGATATCTGATACGAATACTGTGTGTGTTTTAGGTGAACATTTGTCCTTTTTTTTGAACATTTGTCTTTTTATATCTTTCAAATCAGTAAAGTTCTTAATTTCAGACTAGTAAAATTATTTTCCTTTGTAATTTGTGTCTTTAAAAAATCCAGTAGCAATGAGTTTTATTCATTCATGTTTAATTATCTCAAATTATGTCTGTTGCAATAAATGCTCATTAATGTAAATGACTGAACAAATCCATTTCACTGGATACTCAACAACCTATATAGTAAAGTCACTTCAGCATATTTTCATGGACATTGGCCACACCAAAACAGACATTAATTTGTAAATTTCATCCCATTATTATTCCATGTTGTGGTTTTTTAGCTATCAGGTATACAAGGCAGAGAAATTAGAGTTTGTACCTAAAAAAGAAAATTCTTTAATCCGTATACAATTTTCAGAACTCCTGGGTCCTAAGTCCATATTTGAATTCTGGAGCTGCTACTTACAATAAGGTGCTAACTTTAGGGCACCATACTAAAGCTGCCCTAACAGATTAGCTTTTAAATTCTGACTACATCAGGCCAGTCAGTAAGATAACCTGAATGTGGCAAAATATTCTTTTTTATTTTTTAATTTTATTTTTTTAAAGATTTATTTGTTTATTTGAGAGAGAGAGAGAGTGCACACACACGAGCACAGAGGGAGAGGGAGAAGCAGATTCCCCACTGAGCAGAGAGTCTGATGTGGGGCTCCATCCCAGGACCTTGAGATCATGACCTGAGGGGAAGACAGACACTTAACCAACTGAGCCACCCAGGCACCCCAAAATATTCTTTTTTAAATTGTTATTCTTTTGACGACGTTTTGTTGTCACTTGATATAAAAAATGTAAATCCTGGGGTACCCGGGTGGCACAGTCGGTTGAGTGTCAGACTCTTGGTTTTGGGTCAGGTCATGATCTCAGGATTGTGAGATTGAGCCCTGCAAGGGGCTCCATGCTTAGTGTGGAGTCTGCTTGAGACTTTGTCTCCCTCTCCTTCTGCCCGTCCCACTCATGCTCTCTCACTCTCTCTCAAATAAATAAATCGTAAAAAAATTAAATCCCAACAGTATATACAAAAAAAACCCCACTCCAAACCAGGTCTACGTTTACAATTTTTTCCATATTGATTAATCCAGGCAGCCAATTTAAAGGATTGTGTAACTATGTTAAAGAAAAAGAAATTAAATACCAGAACTAATAGTTGATTACTCATCCATTGACAGTTTATATCGATTACATGGTACTATATTAATCAGTTTGTTGAGAGACACTTTAATAGCTCAGAGAGTTTGAATAAATGAAATTTACATAATATCTGAAACCTTAATTTGGAGTAGAAAGAGCATCTGACTTCTAATTTCTGTTCTCCTGCCCCCTCAAATGATCTCTTCAACATTTGAGAGCAATGTGGAATGATTTTGGTCTCATAATCAATTAAAATGAAGAATGAGCCATATAAGACACATATTCCATTTTTATTTTATTTATTTATTATTTTTTAAGATTTTTATTTTTAGGTAATCTCCACACCCAACGTGGGGCTCGAACTCACAACCCCAAGATCAAGAGTCACATGTTCTACCGATTGAGCCAGGCAGGCACACCCATATTCTATTTTTTTTAGTATTATGAATCTTGAGCTTGTATCTACTTTACAGTTTTTAAAAGAAGTTATTATCTAAAACTAAAAGAATTTCTCATATTAACACATGAATGAATGGAGGGAAGTAAAGAAAAATAGAACTTGAAAAGAGATCTGATAGAGCAGCAGTCAGGTAATATAGTAATTTAAGTTCATTCCAGCCATAATGCAGCTTATTCTGACTTCAAAGTATCATTACATGACATTCTTCCAAATCCATTCCCGAGATATTTTTATTTACTTATAGATTTGCACAATTTTTGGCACTAGGAGGCATCAAGATTTGGATTATATGGCAGAAAACAAAGGAATCCTGAGAAATTAAGACAGGAGACTACTGTAATCTTAGAATATCATGTCAAATGCTGCCATTATTGTTAATAGTTAGATAACGTGTTCTTATAGATTCAACTTTAGGGTTTTGAAGGGGTAGTCTGAAGGAAAATGAATTGCCAAAAAGAATACACACCACCTTGACATGGTTTGCCATAAGACTTCGTAACTGTGGCTTGCCAATGAAACATATTATTAACTGGACCTCCAGAACATAATGTTGGAAATCCACAGACTAAATTGCTAAGTTCCTTTTTAATTTGCTTTAATGTCATGTTACGTGCTTTCAAGAGCACAAGCCAAAACTCTTTGCCTCATACTAGTTCCCCTGGTATATATATATGGGGCCCAGGTCTTCCCTCTAGCTGGGCCTTGGCTTTGGCCTCCTCCCCACAGAGCAGCTGGTGACTCCCTGCCCTCTGAGGCTTACACGTACTACATGGCCAGAAGATGATCTGTGCTTTTAAAAGCACCTTGTTCCAGAAATCTGTCTCTACCCTGAGGGAATAAAAATGTTCTCTCTCTTAAGTTTGACAATGTTTCCTTTCACATTTATGATTTAAAACCACCGAGAACTGATTTTTGTGTATGTGCAAGGTATCCACTTTTTCATGTTCTTTTTTTATAGTTGTCTAAAATGGTGAGGAGAGAACAGACCCTCTCTAAAGACTCTAGGTCGGCTGCCCCTGTCAGTTCGCTGACATCACTCAGAGCATTGGTGGAGTTTCTCACCCACCAGTTCCTGGCCTGCTGCTTTGTTCTAGTCCTGTTTTAACCTCCTTTTTTTCCAGGATGAAAGTTGTATGTACAACCCAACAGGCAAGGCAGCTAAGTGCAAAGGGTACAGAGAGATCCCTGTGGGGAATGAGAAGGCCCTGAAGAGGGCAGTGGCCCGAGTGGGACCCATCTCCGTGGCCATCGATGCAAGCCTGACCTCCTTCCAGTTTTACAGCAAAGGTAAGGATCTGTTCCTAGAGAGCACAATCAACCATCTCTTATATGGGCTTGGCACCTTCTCGAAGGCCACTGAGCATTTGCAGTACTTAGTTTCCGCATTTAGACTGAGTCTGACCGAGGGAAACGGAACAGCTGCTACAGTGCAGCCATCTCTCTGTCACCAATCCTCTTGACAGGGCAGGATTCTATAGGGTGGCCCTTGGACTGCAGAAAGCTTCACCTTGATAGTTTGTTTCCTAGGTGTGTACTATGATGAAAACTGTAATAGCGATAATCTGAACCATGCGGTGTTGGCAGTGGGCTATGGCATCCAGAAAGGAAACAAGCACTGGATCATTAAAAACAGGTAATGATGGGGATACTAAGTTTGTCACACAATCACCCTGTTAACACTCAACCTCAACTCCAATTTCCCAATATTTCTTTCTCTCACTTCAGGAGAAGGTTGTCTCAGACTTTTTAGTTCTCCCTTCCCAATTAGAGGCTATTAATTCTAACATTTAATGGCCAGACAGTAGTACTCAGAGTCTGTGTCGGGCGGCTCCTCCACATGCAAGGTGCTTAGTTGTACAGAAAGGAACAGAATGTTTGCCTTCAGTGATCTCAGAGCCCCCTAAGAAAGACAGACCTAACTAACCAGAACATACAATAGCACCAAGAAACCAGCAGAAGGTTTAGAATTATGTAGTTTTTTCTTTCTTTTTTTCTATAAGGTGATCAGTTTCTTAGGAAGCTTTCCATCATCAGTCTGTTTGAAAGCAGTAAGGAACCAATGTAAAGGTTTATTATCCTCTTGTACAACTTTTTGCCTGTCCAGATATACTTAGGATAACATATATAAAAACTGGCCGAAGATTTTGAAGTCTGTGAAGAGAAACGCTTTTTGGAAAGTAGATATGACAACAACAACAAAAATTAGTGTTTCCTTCCCTATTGTTGGGAATAAATAAAACTACACAGTACTTCGGTTCCCCATTTCTCTTTAGCCCCTTGTGACTTTGGGGGGCAGACTTAATGAGAATTATACTTTTCCTTTCCTCATTGGCCAATACCAGCCTGGCAACAACACTAACTAAACTTTCTGTCCTTGGTGCCTCCAGGGAATGGGAGTCCTAAACACTGGGGAGTTCACAGGCCAAAACAGTGCTATAAGCAAGTGGGGCTGCTGCCTAGAGGACTGGCAGGGTAGACTGTGTAGATCACCGTCTCAACTAAGGCTGAACCCAAGCACCTTTCTAAGAAGGTGCTCCTTCTCTCACAGCTTCTGTCCTGTCTTCCCCCTTTCTTGACTCCCAGCCCTAAATACTTACTCTGTCCTTTCCTGGTCAGGTGCCAAGGGTGGAGCCTGCATCCA
Organism: Phoca vitulina; assembly: GCF_004348235.1. NCBI lineage: Eukaryota > Metazoa > Chordata > Mammalia > Carnivora > Phocidae > Phoca > Phoca vitulina. The sequence goes on from NW_022589799.1 coordinate 1,793,647, forward strand.
AGATTGCTGGGAGGAATAAGGGACACACTTAAGCAGGATCAGGATCACTGGAGACTCCTAGAGAAGGGAATAGGAGTAGGGTGCAGGTCTTAAGTAAAATGTATTGGGTAACTGGAGAATTTGCTGGTTGGGGGAAAGGCTGAAAACAATTTAGGAAGATATATAGACCAGTCTCCTCTCCCGTGCCTCCTTGTCTTCCATTCTCTCCGCTTCTTTCCTTAGCAATCTAATTCATTCTCATAGTTTCATTCATCTCTCCTTTTGGGTTTACCCACTAAGACCAAGATCACCTGCTTCAGCCTCTGTTACTTCTTTCTTATGCTCTAGATTCATGTTTTCAAGATTACACTTCCTTAAACAGGAATCGGACCATATTACACTCCCAACTTGAAACGTTCAGTGTCTCCTCCACTAGGATGGGCCACAGAGTCGAACTCTTCAGGCTGGCAGTAAAGATAATTCAACCTGATCTCAATCTACCTTTCCAGACGTATCTCCTACCATGTGCCTGTGAGGCACCCTATTTTTCAGCCACATGATCTTAACACATGTCCCATGCTTTCCTGCCTCTAGTATTCATTTAATATTCCTCTGCTGGCATCCCATTTCTTTGGGCTTACTTCAAATGCTACCTCTTGAATTAAGCCTTTTTTGATCCGTTGATCACAAGCAATCTCTCCTACCTTTGAAGCCCATAGAGCATTATACCTCCTCTTCATTCCTTTAAACTCTTCAAAGGTAAAAACTGTTTTATTCATTTTTTTATACCATCAGTACCTAGCACAATGGTCAGTAAGTGTTTTAATGAATAAACAAACTGAGGGTACTAAGTATTTTCCTTCATTGGTCCTACAGCTGGGGAGAAAACTGGGGAAACAAAGGCTATATCCTCATGGCTCGGAATAAGAACAACGCTTGTGGCATTGCCAACCTGGCCAGCTTCCCCAAGATGTGACTTCAGCCAGCCAACCTCATCCTGCTTTTCCATTCCTTCCACGATGGTGCGACATACTAATGTACTTTGGAAGGGAGTTGGTGTGCTTTTCTTGAAGCAGATGTAGCAATGTAGAGATTGTCCATTCAATTTCCCCATTTGTGCTTCAAGTGACACCCCTACCACTTTCCTTCTCTCCACCCAAGGCCTTTATTTTTCACTGTGGCCGCAGTCGGAATTTCCCTAACAGGTGTGCATTCTTAGGCTAGGAGGTGTGACACAGCCTGCGGACTGTTGTCCTGCGGACTGTTGTCCTGCGGGCTGATGCTGTGCAAAATCAGAGGCTAGGGATCTTCAGGTAGATTCTCATTCACAGTGACTAGTTAGCTTTAACCACCTAGAGGAATAAGGTGACCTGACCTCTCAGTCTCCAAGTTCACTTCTTCTATATCCTGAAGATAGAAATTTCTATGTTTTCCATCCCAGTTCATAAATGTTCATAGATCTTTGGTACAAGTTTATTTGATACAAGAAATGTGTTTTCTTTTTCCTTCTTTGCATTTTTAAAGTAAACCAAGTATTTACCTCTTGTCTCTAATTTAATAAATACCTATTTAGTAAACATTCATTTTGTGTCAGATACTTTGCTAGGTGCTGGAGACAGAAAGATGGGGAAAAAAACATATATCTGAGGCGCCTGCCTGGCTCAGTTGGAGGAGTGTGCAACTCTTGATCTTGGGGTTGTAAGTTTGAGCCCCATATTGGGTGTAGAGATTATTTAAATAAATAAAACTTTAAAACAAAACAAAAACAAAAAATATGTATTCCTTATATTTGATGTGCTCCCAGTTTGCTTGGAGAGTCTCTCACATAAACAGTTCATCCTAGTTCATTTATTTTGTTCATTTCTTCAACATTTATGAAGTGCTAACTATGTACTAAGAACTTTCTAAATTTCAGGGATTCCATGGATATAAAGAGACTTCAATATTTAATTCTATCTGTAGGGGAACCAGATTAAGTGACACATCAACCTGGGTCTTGAAAAATATCTTAAGGCCCTTTCTGAGGTTCTACAATCTAAACATTTGTTGTCATCAAAAGAGGACACTAAAACTCTTTATAATGGTTTCCAAGCAGTATTAACTCTAAAAGAAAGTGGCTGACTAAAAATAATAAATCAGCACAACCGGTTTTGCCATTTTTCACAAAATGTTTATTGAGCACCTATTATCACCACTAGAAAGAGTTCACATTTATTCAATATTTATCAGGTATCAGGCACTATTTTATTTCATTCTACACAAAAATTATTTATTACCCTGTGGTAAGCAGTGTATTTAAGGGTAGGAGGATGAAACAAATTAGTAAGACATGGCTCTGACCTCAAGAATGTTATAGACTAGTGACAGACATATAAACAACACCACCCATAATGAAATAAATACTAATTATGCAAGCTCAGGAATGAATAATCATTAATTCTTAATAGGATTTTAGATGAGGCTTCAATGAGAACAGAGCTTTGAAAGATCTGAATGGGCAGAAAAATGGGTGTGGGGATGGGGTAGGGGGAGGGAGGGAGGGAATATCAGGCAGAAAATTTTGGGTGAACAGAGGCGCCTAGAGAGCTGCAGGAATGGTGAGGGCTGGTGTGACCCAAGAGTAGGGTGCAAAGGCATCTATAGTAGAACTGAGGTGAGCAAAGTGGATTGGAGTTAAATCCTGGAAGGCCTTGAATGCCTTCTATGTCTCAAGAACTTCATACTTTATTTTATAGATACACAGGCATTTAGTAGACATCAAATATTTTTGAGCAGGAGACAGACATGATCAGATCTATATTTTAGCAACATCCCTCTGGCAGGCAGTGTTGTAAAGAACAAATAACAGATGGAGAACAAAATGGAGATGCAAGAAATTGGAGAAAAGTCAACATTTAGGAGACACAGCACATATTCTATTTCTTCTCAAAGAAAGAATACTGCACAGAAGAATGACTCCTGAACTTTTTTGAAGGTTAAGTATGAGTTTGGCAGATGGGAAGGTGGGAAAAGGCCTTCCACGCCCAAAGGATAGCATATTCAAATGTATAGGCATGAAAGAGAACTTTCAGCAATCTGCAAGTAGTTTTTGTTGAGCTTTGGAAGTGCTAAAGATGAGCTTGAGAGATGTCTGACTCCCCACTGGGCAAATCCAAACTGTTCTGTCATTTTGATCTGGGATTTTTTCCTTCTGCTTAAAGAACATTCTTTAGAATTTCCTTTTGTATGGATATGTGAACAACAAATTTACTCTGTTCCTGTATGTATGTGAATTTATACCTAGATTTTCTATTCTGGTACATTAATATGTATACTTCATCAGTATCATACATTTATACTGTTTTCATATCTAATGGATTAGTCTTCCTCTTATTACGCTCCTTTTCTAGAATTCTTCCTAAATATTCTTGCTTTTTATTTTTTCCATGTACTCTTTAGAATCGGCTTGTCAATTTATCAAAAATCCTGCTAGTATTTTTATTTAGATCACGTTAAATTTATATCTTAATTAGGGAAAATTGACCTCTTTATACTACTGACTCGTACTATCTAAGAATAAGAAATACCTTTATATTTTTTCAAGTACTCTTTTGTGCCCTTAAAGATATTGCCCATTTCTTGCTAACCTTTTTGCAACCCAGCATGTTTACCTTTTATTATTATTATTTTTCGCAGGTTTTTTTTTTAATTTTTGCAGTTTAAATGGGGTCTTTTCCAACATAATTTCTAATTAGATGTATATTTGAAAGCTCTTGATTTCTTTTTTTTTTTTTTAAGATTTTATTTATTTGAGAGAGAGAGAATGAGAAAGAGAGAGCACATGAGGGGGGGAGGGTCAGAGGACAAAGCAGACTCCCTGGCAAGCAGGGAGCCCGATGTGGGACTCGATCCCGGGACTCCAGGATTATGACCTGAGCCGAAGGCAGCCCCTCAACCAACTGAGCCACCCAGGCGCCCAAAGCTGTTGATTTCTGTTATGTTAGTTTTTATACTCAGATACCTTACCTTGAATTCTCTTTTTGTTTATACATTTTTCAGTTGATTCTCTTGGATTTTTTTGAATACACAAGTGTATCACCCACAGAGGTAAATTTTACCCTCTTCTTCCTGATTTTTATCTCTAATTTCTTCCTGTTTGCATTAGATAAAACTTCCAAAATGATGCTAGAGTTGATAGATCCTGACCTAGACATGTTATTATTTTTATAGATGCATGAAATTCCAATTAATTTAACTGAATCCCAATAAGTCAAAATTTGTATTTCCAGTGTTCTCAGTTACAAAAAAGACTGCAATTAATGATTGATATTTTAACATAAGTTTTAAAGTGATCATACATTTAAATCTGTCATATAATTTTTTATTTCTTTAATAATAACAATATTAGCTAACATTTATTGAGCTTTACTATGCAGCTTATACCATGTTAAATGCCTTACACATAGTACTCTTGTTATTGGTATTTTACAGATGTCAAATAGCTTGCCCAAGATAAGCTAGCTAGTAAATGGCTGAGCCAGGACTCATACACAGGTCTTTTGTTTTTCTGTCTCCTTTTATACATTTTATCATTATTTTTAACTTTATGTTATGGAACATTTTAAACATATACAAAAGGAGAGAGAGTAGCAGAGTGAAGCCTCATGTACCCATTATCCATCTTGAACAATTATCAACATTTTCCAATCTTATGTCATCCATTCCTCTTCCATTTTTTTTTAATTTAGTATTTTAAAGCAAACCCCAGATATCATTTCACTCATAGTCATTATACATCTCGGAGGATTTTTTTTATATAATCACCATGCTATTAGCATGCCAAACAAAATTAACAATTGTTTCTTACTGTCATTTACTATTCAGTCCATTTTTAAATTTTTCCAGTTGTTTAAAGGTGTCTTTTTACTGTTAGTTTATTCAAATCAGTATCCAAAGTTTTACACATTGCACTTGGTTGTTCTTAAGTGTACTGTATTCTTTGACAATCACATCCCTACTTGCACTCCCCCAACACACATACTTTTTTTTTCTTCCTATAATTGATTTCATGGAGAAGCCAGATCATTTGCCCAGTAGAATGTCTCATACTCTAGATTTGGCTGATAGCTTGTTCTTTCTGAATCTAAGGTCCTAGTGTGTTTAACCACTGCAATATGCCCTGTTTCTCACTATCCTTCGACGAGGAATGAAAACTTACAAGTGACAGCCCATTAAACCTTTAGTGGCACAGATATTCTAGAAATCCCGGAAGTTTTATTCTTTTTACAGTACATACCCTTTTGGCTGAAAGTTCAGGCTCTTCAGCTCTTGGAAAGCCTTTATGAATCATTGACAGGCTTCATAATATTTATAAGCTGAGTTTGTCCAAGGACTTCAGGAACCAGTTCTTTACTTCTGGGTGAAACCTAAGCTTAAAGGCTTGGTTTCCTGAGACTCTTTCTGTATATAGATTTGCAGGGTAAAGATGCTATGCTTTTGCAGATGACAAGATTGAGATATAGAAAATTCTAAGGAATTAACTAAAAAACTATTAGAACTAATAAATGAGCTCAGCAAAATTGCAGGGTACAAGATCAGTAAATTAATTTTATTTCTATACAGTAGCAATGAACAAACTGAAAATGAAATCAAGAAAAAATGCCATTGGAGCGCCTGGGTGGCCCAGTTGGTTAAGCGTCTGCCTTAGGCTTGGGTCATGATCCTGGGGTCCTGGGATTGAGCCCAGCATCAGGCTCTCTGCTCAGTGGGCAGCCTACTTCTCCCTCTGCCTGCCGCTCCCCCTGCTTGTGCACTCTCTCTCTCTCTGTCAAATAAATAAATAAAATCTTAAAAAGAAAAGAAAAATGCCATTTACAATAGCATAAAAAATAAAATACTTAGGAACAAATCTAACTAAAGTGCAAAACTTACACTCTGAAAACTACAAAACACTGGTGAAAGAATTTCAGAAGACCTAAATAAATGGAAAGACATCCCATGTCAGGGGTTGGAAGATAATATCATTAAGACAGCAGTATTCCCCAAATTGATCTATAGATTCAAAACAATCCCTATCAAAATCCCAGCTGGCTTCTCTGTAGAAATTAACAAGCTGACACTAAAATCATACAGACATCCAAGGGACCAAGAATAGCTAAACCAATCTTGAAAAAGAATAAAGTTGGAGGACTCACACTTCCAAATTTCAAAATTTACTACAAACCAACAGTAATCAAGACAGTGTATTACTGTCAAGAAGCTACAAATCAATGGAATAGAATTAGAATATAGAAATAAACTCTTTTATTTATGTTCAATTATGTTTCAATAAGGGTGCCAAGACAATTCAAGGGTGAAAGAATAGTCTTTTCAACAATGGTGCTGGGACAAGTGAATAACCACGTGTAAAAGAAAAAGTTGGAATGCTACCTCACACCATACACAAAATTAATTCAAAATGGTTTAAAAATCTAAGAGCTAAAATTATAAAACTCTTAGAAAAAAATATAGGGCTAAATCTTGGCTCTTGAGACATGACACCACAAGTACAAGCAACAAAAGAAAAAAACAGATAAATAGATTTCATCAACATTAAAAAGTGTGCATCAAACTGTCACTCAAAATAGTGAAAGATAACCCACAGAATGGGAGAAATTTTTGCAAATCAGATATCTAATAATATCCAGAATATATAAAGAATTCCTAGAACTCAACGACAGCAAAACAGCCCAATGTAAAACTGGGCAAAGGACTTAAATAGACATTTCTCAAAAGATACAGAGATGGTCAATAAACACATGAAAATATGCTCATCAGGGGCACCTGGGTGGCTCAGTCGGTTAGGCGTCTGCCTTCGGCTCAGGTCATGATCCCAGGGTCCGGGGATCGAGCCCCGCATCGGGCTCCCTGCTCGGCGGGAAGCCTGCTTCTCCCTCTGCCTCTCTCATTCCCCTGCTTGTGTTCTCTCTTGCTCTCTCTCTGACAAATAAATAAACAAAATCTTTAAAAAAATATATATATATGCTCATCATTAGGGAAGTGCAAATCAAAACCACGAGATGCCATTTCACATGGGGCTATTATGAAACAGAATGGCTATTACGACAGAAAATACTAAGTATGGCAAGCATGTGGAAAAATTGAAACTCTGGAACATTGCTGGTGGGAATGTAAAATGGTGCAACTGCTGTGTAAACAATATGATGGTTCCTCAATTAAACATAGATTTACCATATGATCTAGCAATTCCATTCCAGATATATATCTAAAAGAATTGAAATCAGGGACTCAAACAGATAATGCACACCAGTGTTCTTCACAGCATTACTCACAATAGCCAAAAAGCAGAAACAACTCAAGTCTCCACCAACAGATGAATGGATAAAGAAAATGTGGTATACACATACAATGGAATATTATTCAGCCTTCAAAAAGAATTAAATTATATATACTACATACTACAACATGATAACTAATACATACTATGGCATGGAAGAACACTGAAAACATGATAAGTGAAATAAGCCAGACACAAAAGGACTAACAACTCCACTTATATAAGGCATTTAAAATAGGCAAATTTAGGGACAGAAAGTAGAATAGGCTATAGTTATTTGGAGAGGCTGGGGAGGGGGTAGAATAGTGAGATACGGTTTAATGGGTGCAACATTTCTGTTTGGAATGATGAAAGGGTTCTAAGGGGAGGTCGTGGATTTATGGGGACAAAGAATGTATTGGGGGATGCCTGGGTGGCTCAGTTGGTTAAGTGTCTGACTTGGGCTCAGGTCATGATCTTGGGGTCCTGGGATCAAACCCCACATTGGGCTCCCCACTTAGTGGGGAGTCTGCTTCTCCCTCTCCCTCTTCCTCTGCCCCTCCTCCTGATTGTGCTTTCTCTGTCTCTCAAATAAATAAAATCTTTTTAAAAAAGAATATTTTGGAATTCTCTATTTTCTGCTTAATTTTGCTGTAAATCTAGAACTCTAAAAAAATCATCTATTAAAAAAAAGTTCTAGAAATAGTGGTGTTGGTTACACAACATTGTGAATGTATGTAATGCCACTAAGTTGTATACTTAAAAATTATTAAAATGGTAAATTTTATGTGTATTTTATCACAAATTTTTTTAAAAGAATCAGAGTTCTGGGGACTACTGAAAACTTTATTATCCAGCCATGTGATTTTGCACTAAACATTGCTCAATCACTGTTTGTTATTCCTATCTTCTCTACTTTTCTTAAGGCCTATATTAGCAAATTCTGTCCCTTCATCTTCAAAATATGTGAATCTGGCCACTCCTTTACCTCTACCATGACCCCCCAGTTAAAGTCCCCATCATTTCTCACCTGGGCTTCTGTGGTAGCCCCACTAACCCCCCACTCCCATGTAACACTGCTTTACTGTAGCCCACACTATAGTCTATTCTCTGTACAACAAACCACATCACTTCCCTGTGCAAAGCCCTCCCACTGTACTTTCATTTAAGAAGCTAGGCACTGTTCTGGGAATTTAGCAGTGACAAAAATCCATGACCTCACGGAGCTTATATTTTAGCAAATTTAGAATATAATACAAAATTCTTAAGTGGCTACAAGTATGATCTGGTCTTAGGCTACCTCCCTGACTTCATTTCAGCCCATGGCCCTATGAAGAGTATTTCTCTAAAGAAAATAAGAATTCTGCTGAAAAGGAAATAAGGGGTAAATGGTTGTTGTTAAAAAATGTTCATGTCTAGGGATGCCTGGCTGGCTCAGTCAGAAGAGCATGGAACTCTTGATCTCAGGGTCATGGTTTAAGCCCCACACTGAGGGTTAGAGATTACTTAATAAAATACTTTCTTTTAAATGTTCATGCCTATATAAAAGAGTACTTACCAATGCCCCCTTCCCAGAGAGAAAACCCAGGGCTTTATCTGGTTGTTGTGCTCAGCTATAAGACCAGGATTTTTTGGCTGATACATGTAGTCTTATTCATCAATTTGGAAATGGCCCCTGGAGGCCTGGCAACCTAAAACTTATCTAATATATCTAAAAAATGATGAAGAAGAAACAGGTAACTACAATGAAAAGTCTAACTCTGGGAAGGGAAGAGTCGATGGAAATAGCACACAGCTATCATTATTCTCCAGCATATATTATATCCTTCTAGGCAGGAATATGGAAGATTCTCCCTGGTGGTGGAGTGAGTTTCTTGGCCAGCCAATTGGGAATCTCCAGGTCTGTCGTCTATAAGGATCTTCCTTATTGTCCACCATGACCTCTGGTTCTTCCTGCTAGATGATCTTGCTTGTCCTATTCTTCATGGCTATGCCAGAAGTGGGCATAGGGAAAATGCCCTTTCTGGAGACTACCCAACTTCAGCTGTGGTACAAGCTGGGAGCCTAGACAAGCAACAGACTGTTAGGCTTGGGTTTCTTTGGCAACATAGTTTTCATAAAAGGTTCAATTCCTTCTGCTGGTTATCACAGCCAAAAAAAAATTTTTTCCAGCCAAAGGGATGCAAAGCTTTGACAGGCTAATCTTGACATACACCCATCCCTGGAACTAAGGGTGAAGTTGCTTCTAAAATCTAGGAGTGTGTGTGTTTTGGGGGATGGTCCCCATTTTAAAATCCCCTTCTATTGCCACAAGAAGGGGAAATGGAAGCTAATTGACAAAAATAATTTACACTGTCAGACATCCTTTGGCTCAGGTATTTTCTTTTATTTTAAGACTTTATTTATTTGAGAGAGGATGAGCAGGGGGAGTGACAGAGGGCCACCCAGCAGGGAGCCTGATGCAGGGCTTGATCTGGGGACTCCGGGATCATGACCTGAACCGAAAGCAGACGCTTCACCACTAAAGAGAAGACAGATGCTGTTCACATTTATGACATTTTCATGATACATTCACAAAATAATGTCAGTCTCTGGTAGATATCTATAAACTCTCCCCTTTCCTCTTCTCAGACGACATATTGAAATGCACTTATATCAAAGTGATGTTATTACAGAGATAACCTGAATCTGCTTTAATTCTTAAATATATCACTTGCAAATTGTGGTACTTTATTACTACTAACAAATTTATTGTGACTTACTTTGCAATTGATTGTTAATGCATCAAGTATGTCACACCCATTATACACTTGGAGGAAAGATCTTATCTTTGGCACCCCAAGTGCTCCTTAGTTATGTCTTGTTTTGATCTCTTGGTAAAATTGGGGCACCTGGCTGGCTTAGTCAGTGGAGTGAACGACTCTTGATCTTGGGGTTGTGGGTTTGAGCCCCACATTGGGGGTAGAGATTACTTTAAAAAAAAAAAAAAAAAGATGATCTCTTGGTAAAATTAACCTTCCTTCTTAGAGCAAACATTGCCAGGTGACAGAAAGAAGCAAAGAAGGACCCAGGATAATGGGGGACATCCACTGGGATCAAATATTTCCAGTGAAAAATGCACCAAGCAGATAATCTATACAGAAAGTATTAGAATTAATGTATATTTTTAATTTAGAACATTTCTATTTTTCCCAATGATTCAAGAATGCTGTTTCTTTTTCTTTCTTTCTTTCTTTTTTTTTTTTTTTGGCTGGGTAGAACATACTTTATTGATGGCACATGACAGGGTAGGGCTCCCCAAGCCCCTCCCCTTCTCAGGGGTTCTGGGATGGAAATTGTGTAGAGTTCGGGAGATTCTCAGCATGTTGGGGGATGAGTTGGGGCAAGGACTCCCCAGCTGCTGAGGGCCTCTCTCTCTTGCTCTCACTGGGACTGGTGGTCCAGGGGGCTCTTACTCCTTGGAGGCCATATGAACCATAAGGTCCAACACCCCGTTGCTGTAGCCAAATTCATTGTCATACCAGGAAATGAGCTTGGCAAAGTGGTCTTTGAGAGCAACGCCAGCCCTGGCATCGAAGATGGAAGAATGGGTGTCACTGCTAAAATCGCAGGAGACAATCTCATCCTCAGTGTAGTCCACCATGCCCTTGAGGGGGCCCTCCGATGCCTGTTTCACCGCCTTCTTGATGTCATTGTATTTGGCAGCTTTCTCCAGGCGGCAGGTCAGATCCATGACTGACATGTCGTGGGTGGGGACATGGAAGGCCATGCCAGTGAGCTTCTCATTCAGCTCAGGGATGACCTTGCCTATAGCCTTGGCAACACCAGTAGAAGAAGGGATGCCCTTGGCCATCACAGCACAGCTTCCCAGAGGGGCCATCCACCGTCTTCTGGGTGACAGTGATGGCATGGATTGTGGTCCTGTGTCCCTCCACAATGCCAACTTTGTCATGGATGACCTTGGCCAGTGAGGCCAAGCAGTTGGTGGTGCAGGAGGCACTGCTGACAATCTTGAGAGAGTTGTCATAATTCTCATGGTTCACACCCATCACAAACATGGGGGCATTAAAAGGAGGGGCAGAGATGATGACCCTCTTGGCCCCACCCTTCAAGTGAGCCCCAGCCTTCTCCATGGTGGTGAACACCCCAGTGGACTCTACAATATACTCAGCACAAGCATCACCCCATTTGATGGTGGTGGATCTTGCTCCTGGAAGATGGGAGATGGGCTTTCCATTGATGACAAGTTTCCCATTCTCAGCCTTAACTGTGCTGTTGAATTAGCCAGGGGTAGAGTCATACCAGAATATGTAGACTATGTAGTTGAGGTCAATGAAGAGGTCATTAATGGCAACAATATCCACTTTGCCAGAGTTAAAAGCAGCCCCGGTGAGCAGGTGCCAAATACAGCCAAATCCTCTTACTCTGACCTACACCATTGTGTTTCCGGGAAGGACGCAGCTGGCCCTGCACCAGAGGATGCAGCTGTCTGTCGAATGGAAGAGGAGCAGAGAGCCCTATTTTCATTCCTCAAAGTGTGAACTGGATAATTTTAACATGAAGGTAATTAATTTTCTAGTCTCCTATATTCTATTAAGGGTATTCATCTCATCTTGTGTATTTCTTTGGCAGAAGGGTCAGTAATAAGTGATCTAACTTTGAGAGGGTGTGAGGCTAAAAGAGGGTGACTTTAAAACCTGGAGAAGGCACTAAGCTTCCTTATTCTGCTTTCATTTCCCTTTTCCATATCATTCAGATGCTTATCTGTGATCATCTGTGATAGAAGAAGGGAGGCAGCATTCTAAGATTTAGGTAAGATTTAGAAATGTACTACAGCGGATTTCCTTGTTTTTTTGTTTGTTTTTAATCTCTCTACAGATCATCCTCAACTTATGATGGGGTAACATCCGCATAAACCTATCATAAGTTGAAAATATTGTAGTTGAAAGTGCATTTAATACGTCTAACCTACTGAACACCATAGCTTAGCCTTGCCTACCTTAAACATGCTCAGGACACTCATATCAGCCTACAACTGGGTAACAACATTAACACAAAGCTTATTTTATAATAAAGTGTTGGATATCTAATGAATACTGTACTGAAGGTGAGAAACGAAATGGCTGTGTGGGCACGGGATAGTTACAAGTGCATCGGCTGCTTAGCCTCGTGACCGTGTGGCTGACACACAGCTGCATCTCCCTGCTGCTATCCAGCATCACCAGGGAGTATCGCACCACACATCACTAGCCCAGGAAAAGATCAAAATTCAAAATTTGAAGTAAGGTATCTACTGAATGCATATCGCTTTTGCACCATCATAAAGTTGAAAAATTTTAAGTCATGGACCATCTGTAGCTAAATAAATTTGCAACGGCAAGGGTGCCCCATTTCAAAGGAAGCTACCATACAAAAACCCAATTTACAGCTGTAGAATGTTGCAGGATGATTTTAATTTTATAAAATGCATTAAATGTACACAGGGTGGACAATGTAATGACATGTTCACTCAGTGTATTTAAATACTATATTTTTGGGGGGACGCCTGGGTGGCTCAGTCAGTTAAGCATCTGCCTTTGGCTCAGGTCATGATCCCAGGGTCCTGGGATCGAGCCCCGCATCTGGCTCCCTGCCCAGAGGGAAGCCTGCTTCTCCCTCTCCCACTCCCCCTGCTTGTGCTCTCTCTCTCTCTCAAATAAATAAATAAATAAAATCTTTAAAAAATAATAAATACTATATTTTTTATAGACTTCTATATACCAGCAGAACAAAAGTAGCAGAGAAACCTGAGGCTAAAAGCCTCAGAGAAAGAAAGAAAGAGGGAAAAGAAAAGCCTCAGGAGCCACTGACAAATGAGTATGAATCAGAAATGAAGCTAAAACATGTAGAAGATTGTAATTATGAAAATTAATCCAACAAGTATTTATTAGTTATGGCCTAAACATGTGTTAAGCCACAGAACAATGCAAAGATGAGTAATACAGGATTCTGTATTCTCAAGTTAGCTGGTGAGATAAAATTATCTTGTGTAATAAAAATATAGAGTAAGTTCAAACTGGGTGGTATAATTTGTGTCATAAAAATGTATAGAAAAGAAAGATGAGTGAGATAGTTAGAGAAGGCTTCATGGAAAGGCAGTACTTGAGGTAGGTCTTGCAAGATAGAGAGGTCAAGGAAGGAGAGAGCCATTTGAGAAAGACATGAATGACCACATAATGTGGGAGGCCCACAAGACCAGCTTGACTACAGCAGAGGCTGAGAGTTAAAAATCTGTTCTAGGGGCACCTGGGTGGTTCAGTCGATTAAGGTCTGCCTTTGGGTCAGGTCATGATCCTGGAGTCCCAGGATCTAGCCCCGCATCGGGCTCCCTGCTCAGCAAAACAACAGTTGGAAAAGCACTACTTTTAAAACTGGGTTCAATCCCAGGTTAGCAACCAGTTCTGTCCTCTTCACAGAGGACAAGTTTTATAACCACTCAGAACTTTAATTTCCCCTCTGTAAAATGAGGACAATAATTGTTCCTAATTTATTATGTTGTAAATATTGAATAATAATACATGAAGAGTATAGCACATACATTGGCATATAATTGGCATCCAACAAATGTTAGCTGGGACTGTTATAATAATAAAGTGAATATAAAGTGTAGAGGATGATAAGCATAGATGTTCTGGAAACATGAAGAAAACTAGTTGCTTTAAGTATGAGGTGCATATGTGAGGATAGATGTCTTAGTCTGTTCAGGTTTCTAGAACAAAATACCATAAACTAGGTGGTTTGTAACAACAGAATTTATTCCACACAGTTTTAGAGCCTAAAAAAATTTATAATGTGGGGAATTCTCCAAACATAAGGTTGATCAAAAGATGCTAAATGGCCATAAAAATAAATGAGGACTATATATACTACTGTGGAGTTATTTCAGGATTTAATTGCTAAAGTATAGTTTCCAAAAATTTGAGAATATGACTTGTACAAATATAAAATGAACATGTGTCAATATTTTATTCAAGTCATCAATTGATAAGGGATCAGTAAGATATTAAAACTGGTTCAAATAAGAATTGAAGTGACAGTTATTTACATTCTCTATTCAGTAGAATTTACTAGACAGAATTCATTTGCATTGCTATGTACAGGAATCATCTGCATAGTTTCTCATTTTTTAAAAGATTTTACTTATTCATTTGTCAGAGAGAGAGAAAGGAAAGAGAGCACAAGCAGGGGGAGCGGCAGACAGAGGGAGAAGCAGGCCCCCCGCTGAGCAAGTTGCCTGACGCCGGACTCGATCTTGGGTCCTAGGATCATGACCTGAGCCGAAGGCAGACACTTAACCGACTGAGTCACGCAGGCATCCCTAGTTATTAATTTTTTACAACCTAACTCTCCTTACAGAGTTGTAAAATAGCCTAGTCAATATAAAGTCCATCAAAGTTGTGCACTCATAAAATCAGATAATCCTGCCTCCTGCCCTCAGGGTCTACTAGACAATGTCCAGACTCTTTTGCCTATTTCTAAGTACTGAAAAATTTTCTTAATACAATGTTAAGTGGAAAAAACCAAGGTGGAGAAAAATATGTATATTATATTACCTTTCATTTAAGAAAGGAGGGATACTAATACATTTGCATATTTTCTTATTTTTTAAAATGGGAAGATAAACCATAAATTGTTTAAATGGGTACCTATTATCAAGGGAGGAAGGGAATCGTGTAGAGAGGACAGAACTACAAGCTAGACTTCTTTGAATACAGCTCATTTTGCTGATTTGGCTTTGGATCCACATATATGTTTTACATAATTATAAAACAAAATTACATAAATTTAAAAAAGTGTCTCTAAAAATCAGAAGTAAAATGAGGGGCGCCTGGGTGGCTCAGTCGTTTAAGCATCTGACTCTTGATTTTGGCTCAGGTCTTGATCTCAGGGTTGAGAGATGGAGCCCCACATCAGGCTCTGCGCTGGGCATGCAGCCTGCTTGAGATTCTCTCTCTCCCTCTCCCACTGCCCCTCTCTCCCTTCCCCCGTGCATGCACTCTCTGTCTCTCTGTCTCTCTCTCTCAAAAGAAGAAAAAATCAGAAGTAAAATGAAACAAATGAACTGAACTGGGTATATAGGTGGTGGCATGACCACACAGGGAGCTATTCCAGGTGACTTACGTCCTTAGCTGAATATGGCCTGAGCGGCGGGGGAAATCTGTCCCCCTCTAAAATCTTAAAATTATTCTCAGTAATAATCTTATTGGTGGTAGGCTTGGTATTGTTATTATGGAATATTAATTGGATAAATTAAATGAGTATTTATGTTGATATTTTAAAGAACTGAAATTTTCAGCATGTTTGAAAGAGATACAGATGAAAGATTAGTGAAATTAGGTAAAAACTCCATAGCCTTGAATTTGAATTTGAAGTATCAGTGTGAGCTTGGGATTTATTTAATCTATATAATAATTATATATAATATACATAATAATTGTATAATACGTGATATATTATACAATTACATAGAAATAAAATTCCCTAGCTCTGTCTATTGAAAGCTTAGAAACAATGGTCGATCTGGTTCAGTGACATTCCTGGTGCCTAGATTATGTATTCAAACATCACTTCCACTAAAAGGAACCAGATCCTCTTGGAGAAATGGCTGATTCCAGGTCTAGGGCAGAAATTGTTCAAAATAAGCCTACAATGGCTTGTCATACTAGAAAGAAAAGAACCTATATTAAAGAGTACGAATTCATGCCAAATATTGAGACTCAGGAACTCAGGAGCCAATCTGAATAAGTTTCCACTGCCCAAAGATGAGATAATATGAGTATCAATAAAGATAAAACTGTAATGGATCAAAATACATCAAATATGGTTAAATCCATGAATTTATAATGACACAAAAGTAGCTCAGTGTTTTGTAATGTATGGATCTGATTTGGATCTCAATTCAAACAAGCTATTTTTAGAAATGTATTAAGACAGGAGAATGTGAATACTGACATGTTTGATGGCATTAAGAAATTATTGTTTAATTTATTTCAGATGTGATAATGATATTGTAGTTACATTTGTTTAAGAATCTTTATCTTTTAGAGATACACAGTGGACTATTTATATAAGGAATAATCTGATGTCTAGGATTTACTTCAAAATAATCTGGATAGTGTGAGTGTAAATAAAACAACATTGCTTATGTATCGATAACTTGAAGCAGGATAATGGTTTTATGGAGGCTCATTTCACTTTTATCTCTACTTGTATATATGTGTAAAATATGTAAAAAAGATTCTTTTAAAGCTAAATGACTACAGGGCGCCTGGGTGGCTCAGTCGGTTAAGCGGCTGCCTTCGGCTCAGGTCATGATCCCAGGGTCCTGGGATCGAGTCCCGCATCGGGCTCCCTGCTCTGCGGGGAGCCTGCTTCTCCCTCTCCATCTGCCTGCTTCTCTGCCTACTTGGGCTCTCTCTCTCTATCTCTCTGTCAAATAAATAAATAAAATCTTTAAAAAAAAAAAAAAAAAAAAGCTAAATGACTACAAACCTGAAAATGTCTACTACAGAATAGAAGATTCAACATTATGACATTGAGTCTCCCCAAATTTATATACATATGTATGTAATTACATATATAGCAATTCAATTATATACATAGCAATTCAATATAAATATAAATATAGCAATTCAAATAAAAACTGTCAGAATTTTTCAGAAAACTTGATAAACTGATTTTAAAAATTCATATGATGAAGTTAACATGCACAAAATGCTAAGACAACTTTGAAAAAGAAAAACATAAGAGTCGCAGGGGTGACTTGTCCTACTAAACATCAAGAGATATAAAAAGCTGTTTTAATTAAAACCGTGTGGTATTGAAAGAGCAATAGAAAAAAGCAGATCAGTGAGCTCAGAAACTGACCTATGTATATATGAGAATTTGGTATATGATAGAGGTTTCCCAACACAATGGGAACAAAACTTCGCATCATAAACAAAAACTAAATTCCAGATGAAATAAAGACCTAAAAGCAATGACTATTAGAAAAAAATATATAATACTCTAAAACTATGAGAATTAGGTGAGTGTATGTTTTTTACATTGGAATGAAAAACATTTTCTTTTTTTTTTTTTAAGATCTTATTTATTTATTTGACAGAGAGAGGCACAGCGAGAGAGGGAACACAAGCAGGGGGAGTGGGAGAGGGAGAAGCAGGCCTCCCGCTGAGCAGGGAGCCCGATGCGGGGGCCCATGCAGGGCTGGATCCCAGAACCCTGGGATCATGACCTGAGCCAAAGGCAGATGCTTATTGACTGAGCCACCCAGGCACCCCTGAAAAACATTTTCTTAAACCAAAAAAAGCATGTATCATAAGGTAAAAGTGAATAAATTTTTCTACATCAACATTGTGAAATTTCATATAGAAAAAATCAATATAAGCTAGACACCTGTGAAAGACTGAGAGAAGATATTTTTAGTATATAGAACTGTCGAAGATTAGTAGCCAGAATATATGTATATATAAAAAGCAACTACAAAACACTAAGAAAAAGCAACAATACAATAGAAAAACGAAAACATATGAACAGACATTTCACAGAAAACTCCAATGGTCCATAATGTGTGAAAAGATGCTCCACCTCATTAGTAATTAGGAATACACAAATTATAAAAAATGCTAGTTCATCTTGCCCCTGCTCCACGCAGCTAACCACTCTAGCACTTAGATGTACCTAGGCCTATTTTCTTTCCATGAATATGCTAACAAATATTACTATCAATAAAGATATTTTGAGGGGCGCCTGGGTGGATCAGTCGGTTAAGCCTCTGCCTTCGGCTCAGGTCGTGATCCCGGGGTCCTGGGATCGAGCCCCACATCGGGCTTCCTGCTCAGCAGAGAGCCTACTTCTCCCTCTCGCTCTGTCTCTCCCCTCGGCTTGTTCTCTCTCTCAAATGATAAACAAATAAAATCTAAAAAAAAAAAAAAATTTTGAATTGATGAACGAAGGAATAGTTGAGTAAGAATGAGACAACAGTAATCACAGATGGTTACAGATTTTCGGAGGAAATTCTGGAGGAAAGTGGGATTTCAGGAGCTTAATCCAAATTTCTTCATAACTAAATTTTTCCATCTGAAAATTGGTGTTTTGAGGTCAAGTGAATCATCCAAATGGTGCTCCTATTTTGCTGAGTTTGTTCTACTGATCGGCTCCACTGGGGTGCTTTTTGGTGGCTTCCTGTACCGAGTGTACCCTCCAAAACCAGAGGGTTGAGGGCCAGAAGATAGCTGATGTGGTTAGATTTTTAAATGAAACTGAAATGAAAGTCCACTTCCTCATTGTGGATACCTCATGTGACAAGCCCCGTATCTTTTTAAAAGTCTATGTAACTAAAGTCCCTCTGCTGCCTTCAAACCTTTGGAGAGGGCTCGCCTTTCAGGCATTCATAGTATGGGAGCACCTGCCGGTTCTATCATGTACGTAATGTCTGGTCTTTTTCTACTGTTTGGTCTTTAAACCCTCCGTTTGTGTCTTTAGCTTGCTGTGCCTGCCAGGCTTTAAACCTTTGGTTTCAGGAAGTAAACGAAAATATTGTGCCGCTCAGTTTGCCTCTTGTTTTTTTGACTAAAGAGAATCTATTTTTGAAAAGTTAAATGTCTGCTTGCACGTCTAAACCTGAGGCTGAAACGTAGCTTTCTTTGGAATATAATCTGAAGATTTACATGGCTGAAATTGCAGCTGTTTTGAATTTAAAAGAATCAGAAAAGAAAATAGAATCCAGTTTGAGGGAGGTAGTCACTGAATTACTGTTCAAGTCTTTTTGTATTAAATATAGAAGTGGTGTTTTCAAAAGTACTTAAATGCTTCCCTTGAAATGGATATTTCGATTATTAGAAAAACTGGTTAAAAAAATAAAATGACTCTAGGATTTGAAAGCAATACATGGGAGGTGTCTTTCAATTACCTCTAAACATTGTGGATACTTAAATAGACCAATTAAGAAGAGCCCATGTATTCAAAAATTATGAAGATAAACTGATTTTTCGAAGGTTTGCCCTCTTGAGAATGGTGGGGGGCGATTTCCCTTGATTAGATTTGTTGGCAAGTCCTGTAAAGTCCCTGCCTCCCTCTCCTACCCAGTTCGCCCTACTTTGGATGAAAGTTTGGCATACCAGGTATCAGGAAATTTCTGAAAATCACTTTCTAAAGTGCTACTAAGTATTGGAAGTGGTATTCCAGTCATAAATCTATAGTTTACTCCTTGTGACAATAAATCCCAGAAAGTTTCCTGTATAATTCTGATTTGTATTGTCCTTTTGACAGACTTTACAGTGCTATTTTTTTAATGTGAAAATTTGGTCACAACATATGCAGCTAATAGCGACTCTGCTTCTGTTACCTTCCCTTTAACAGGAGGAAATGGCTGGTTTGCGTGCTGCTGGCCTGTTCCTGTGCGGAGGCGCAGGCACACAGAGATCCCACTCTGGATCAGCACTGGACTCTTTGGAAGAAAACCTATGGCAAACAATACAAGGAAAAGGTACGTGGGATTGTTACTTGAGCAATTTGCTTTTGCTCAAGTATCCTATGCTTTCTCCCCCTCAAAATTATATTCTTACAAGCAATGTTTTCAATAAATGCTTACGCACTCATTTCTTGCCAGATTCTATTTTTGGTACCAAAGATACAGCAGGAAACAAAGCAAAGTTCCTGTTTTTGTGGAGCTCATATTGTAGCAGGGGAGACAGGAATTAAGTAAAGAAATAAGCAGATATATAGTATGGTAGGTAGTGACAAGTGCAGTAGAGAAAAATAAAGCAGGGCATGGGGGTCTAGCGATACCTAGAGCTGGAGGGCTCTGGGAGATGGCTGTGAGGGGCTGGAAGTGATTATTCTTTATATACAACAGAATGCTCAGGGAAGCACCCTCATCAAAGGTGACATGTGAGCCAAGAATTCATAGAAGCCAGGGAGCAAACAAAGTTGTAATGGGAATGCAGGTTCTAGGTCAAGGGGGATAAAGCACATGTTTGGGGACAAAAAGACCTATTTCAGTCCCTGGCGCATAGAAGCACTACCAGATGTTTTTTAATTTTCAATTCCCACGATGTACTTTTGTTTTTATTTCAATGCATACTTATTGATATTTTTTAAAGATTTTAATTATTATTTGACACATAGATAGAGAGAGGGGAACAAGTGGGGGTAGCTACAGGCAGAGGGAGAGGGAGAAGCAGGCTCCCCGCTGAGCAAGGAAGGCTCCATCCTAGGACCCTGGATCATGACCTGAGCCGAAGGCAGATGCTTAACCGACTGCGCCACCCAGGCGCCCCATATATTTACTGATTTTTAAGACCTTAACAAGGACACCTGGGTGGCGCAGTCGGTTAAGCATCTGCCTTTGGTTCAGGTCATGATCCCGGGGTCCTGGGGTCGAGCCTGAGCCCCGTGTTGGACTCCCTGCTCAGTAGGGAGTCTGCTTCTCCCTCCTCCCTTGCTCCTCCCCCACGCTCATTCTCTCTCTGTCAAATAAATGAAATCTTTTTTTAAAAAAAGACCTTAACCCTAGTGCTTCAAATAACTGAGTCTTATAACTATATACTATTTCTGAGTTTGGGGGTGCGTGGCTGGCTCAGGAGACTCTTAATCACAGCTCTTATTCTCAGACTCTTAATCACAACTCTTAAAAAAATATTTCTGAGGGGCAGCTGGCTGGCTCAGTCAGTGGAGCACATAACTCTTGATCTCGGGGTTGTGGGTTCGAGCCTCACGTTGGGTATAGATTACTTAAAATCTTTAAGATATATATATTTCTGACTTTGTAAGCAAGAATTATGTATTAATTTCTTTGATACATTATTTTTGTATAAAAATGACACTTTTAGTAGGATGTGCACTGAGTTGTTTTCTTAGTAGTGATGAATTTTACCCTCATCCAATCCCCTTTAGAAACAAGCCTCTAATTTCAAGGTTAACCAGAGTAAGTTGTTCAGTTAGCACCACTATCTGGTTAAATGAATACTATTTCTCTTTTTAATGATTCCAGTCCCTTGGAAGGAATGAAAATAACTTTTGATTAGTATTCTACCTTTATAATTTATTTCAAAGTTCAAATAACATAATGCTTTTGCACACTTAATAAACTATAGTATAGTGTAAACATGACTTTTATATGCATGGAGAAACCAAAAATTTTATTTGACTCACTTTACTGTGGTATTTGCTTTACTGCAGTAGTCTGGAACTGAACCTATAATAGTTTTAAGATATGCCTGTGACTATGTTCTTCTTCCTTACATTTTAGAATGAAGAAGTAGCAAGGCGTCTTATCTGGGAAAAGAATCTAAAATTTGTGATGCTTCACAATCTGGAACACTCAATGGGAATGCATTCATATGATCTAGGCATGAACCATCTGGGAGACATGGTAAGTAAATTACAAATAATCCTACTTTAATCTCTGGGTAAGCGTGATTTCCATCTCCCCAAAGGCAATTTGAAGGTAAACAGCAAAGGAATGTGTGTGTGTGTGTGTGTGTGTGTGTGTACAAAGTTAGAAAACAGTAGAATTTAAGGACATAAGAATTTGCAGATTCCTTGTTTAGTCCTACTGTGACCACTTTCCGTAATAAATTTTTAGAGGCATATTTGAAACTCAGAGGCTAGTATTGCTTTTGTTTTTTATTAATTCTAGAAAGCACTGCCAAAAGATTACTCACAATCTTTTAGAGTAAGTTACCATACTTATGTACATCTTAACTGATAATTCAGTATGGTCCACCTGCCTTCTTAATGAGAGAGTGTGGGTATTTAATATCACAAATACTCTCCCATTAGTTTTTTTGTTTTTTGTTTTTAGATTTTATTTATTTGTCAGAGAGAGAGACAGAACACAAGCAGGGGGAGAGGCAGGCAGAGGGAGAAGCAGGCTCCCCACTGAGCAAGGAGCCCGACGTGGGACTCGATCCCAGGATCCTGGGATCGTGACCCAAGCCGAAGGCAGCGGCTTAACCGACTGAGCCACCCAGGCGTCCCTCCTATTAGTTTTTAAATTTTTTCCTACCCTACAAAACTTTACTGTTGAGGCCAAAATTATCATAGGAAGATTCTTGGAAGAGAACACCCTGGGTAGATTAAATTTCTACCTAAATGCAGGCATCTTCTTTGTAATTCTTTCTCACAAGGAAAACCAGTTCAGTCCACTTTTTAGACAGCCCTTGTATAAAATTCTGCCTTGCTTTAAACCAAAAATCTGCCTTCCTGTAACTTCTAGTTCTTATCACTTTCTTCTTCTTCCCAATGCCTAAGTGGCTGCCAAGACAAAGTGTGAAAGAGACCCAGATAATTCACCTATCAGATGGTTAGCAATACCTATGTTGGTCACAACTACCACTGGTTTTTCTCGGTTGTTAAATTTATTCACAGTTAGTTATTAGAATATTGAAAAGAAGGTCATAAGTAAAAGGAGATATATATATATATTTGTCTTGTAGACCAGTGAAGAAGTGATATCTTTGATGAGTTCCCTGAGAGTTCCCAGCCAATGGCAGAGAAATATCACTTACAAGTCAAACTCTAATCAGAAATTGCCTGATTCTGTGGACTGGAGAGAGAAGGGGTGTGTTACTAACGTGAAATACCAGGTGAGTATTGTTATCCCAGGCTTCTGTACCCCAGGAAGAGCTCTCTCTTCTGTCAATACTTAGTCCAGCTACATAATTTGGCAGCAGAATCTCCCTAATGTTATTTCTAATGATTTTTGTTATTCTTGTCTTCCCAACTAAACTGTAAGCTCCTTGAGGACAATGACCACATATCATACTTTATTTGTATTCTCCACAGTTTAGTCCTTGTTTAGTCCTGCTGTGACCACTTTCCTCAACAAATTTTTTAGAGGAATATTTGAAACTTGCGGGCTACTATTGCTTTTGTTTTTTTATTAATTCTAGAAAGCATTGTCTAAAGATTAGTCACAATCTTTTAGAGTAAATTACCATACTTACATAAATCTAAATTGATAATTAGAATACCAATGGTTAGAGCCACATTAGACAAAACTGTGAACT
Source organism: Phoca vitulina (assembly GCF_004348235.1). NCBI lineage: Eukaryota > Metazoa > Chordata > Mammalia > Carnivora > Phocidae > Phoca > Phoca vitulina. The sequence continues at coordinate 1,816,972 of NW_022589799.1, forward strand.
GAGCAAATATGTTTCTTTAAGACAGATTTTTAGTGCTCATACTATCGATCAACTGCACTGGACCTTCCACCAAGGCAATTGCTTGAGAAACAGTATTGTATGTGTGAGAGAATATTGATCAGGAAGTTTCTCCCTACATTTCAGGACTGAAGGAGAGGGAAAACCCAGAGCTGAGAGTGGCCTATAAATTGTACCAGTCAAGTTAACTCATGACTAGGCTTGCATTGTTACAGTAAGAAATACAGTGTGGGTTTTATAAATTTGTTCCTATGTTTTTGTATTTCCTATAGTTCGCTTTAAGGCGTGCCTGGGTGGCTCAGTTGGTTAAGCATCGGACTCTTGATCTCAGCTCAGGTCTTGATCTCAGGGTCATGAGTTCAAGCCCCATGCTGGGCTCTATGCTGGCCATGGAGACTACTTAAAAAAAAAAAGTGGCAAAAATCCTAAATAAGGGTAAAACACATGTATCACCTTAGAGGTGAGGGTAAGGGAGAAGAAGCCAAGTGTTCTGAGCATCTGCCCCAGCTGGTGACCAATGAAGAAAGTATACATATCTTTTTATTTTTATTTATTTATTTATTTAATTTACTTTTTTTAAAAGATTTTATTTATTTATTTGACAGAGAGATAGAGAGAGAGCACAAGTAGGCAGAGTGGCAGGCATAGGGAGAAGGAGAAACAGGCTCTCCGCTGAGCAGGGAGACTGATGTGGGGCTCTCTCCCAGGACCCTGGAATCATGACCTGAGCTGAAGGCAGAAGCTTAACCAACTGAGCCACCCAGGTGCCCCTTTTATTTATTTATTTTTAAAGATTTTGTTTATTTATTTGAGAGAGAGTGAAAGCGAAAGAGAGTAAACATATTTTTTAAAGAATTAATTATTTATTTGAGAGAGAGCCCAGGTGTGGGGAGGGGCTGAGGGAGAGGGAGAAGCAGAATCTCCGCGGAGCAGGGTGCCTGACACAGGGCTCGATCCCAGGACCCCGGGGTCATGACCTGAGCCAAAGGCAGACGCTTAACTGACTGAGCCACCCAGGTGTCCCAAAAGTAAAAATTAAGAAGTGAATGGTACTGCTAATATCTTATTCTGTTCTTCCTAGATATTTTTCTTGCAATTAGTTTTGGGTTTCTTAGTCTAAAATAAGTTTGGGGGCGCCTGGCTGGCTCAGTCAGTAGAGCATGCAACGCTCAATCTCAGGGTCGTGAGTTAAAGCCCCATGGTGGTCATGGAGGCTACTTAAAAAAATAAGAAAATAAAAGTTTGGGAAGATCCAGTAAAGTACACATTTAGGTATTAAATATAAACAATCTAATGGAGCTCCGTTCCCTGGATGCTTGCATTTTAATGGGTGATTTTGCTTTAACCAAAAGCAAATTCAATTTGCTTCCTTTGGGTAGAGAGCAAGGTGGAATGAAGGAAGAAGTGAAGAGAACAATTATGATAAGGCTCCGGATCTTTTTTAACTAAAGCAGCTTTGTGTTTTTCTGTTTGTTTATGCTTCCCTGTAAACTATCTTTGATCAAAAAATTATGAAGCTAAAAATGTGTGAAAAAAGGGCGCCAGGGTGGCTCGGTCATTAAGCGTCTGCCTTAGGCTCAGGTCATGATCCCAGGGTCCTGGGATCGAGCCCCGCATCGGGCTCCTTGCTCGGCAGGAAGCCTGCTTCTCCCTCTCCCACTCCCCCTGCTTATATTCCCTCTCTCACTGTGTCTCTCTCTGTCAAATACATAAAATCTTTTTAAAAAAAGTTTGAAAATATTTAACCATATATCTTCAGGCCTTATTTGACAGGAGAAAAGGTATTTTAAGTCAAGAGAATCATCCTAGCTCCTCTCAAAATCACTGTACTGTAGATGACTATCTACCTTACTTATGGGTGAAGATAGCTGAGATCTGGGGCATGCTCAGTAGGTGCTGTTTCTTAATATATTTGACTACGGCAATTATGCTCTGAGCTCAGCCATTTGCAAATTTCTATCAATATAGGACCTTGCTCAGAGAACAATCAAGTATTTAGTCTTCATGTCCATGGCTAAGAAATGAAGAAACTGTAGTGGGGGGAGCTGTTCCTGTAACAACTGACAGAGCAGACATGTTGGGAGGTAACCAGTTTGTGTTATGGAAGTCCTCCTTCCCTACTCTCTCTGATTACCTTTGTGACCTTGTCTCTGTTTTAGGGTGCTTGTGGTGCTTGTTGGGCTTTCAGTGCTGTGGGGGCCCTGGAAGCACAGCTGAAGCTGAAAACAGGAAAGCTGGTGTCCCTGAGTGCACAGAACCTGGTAGATTGCTCAACTGAAAAATACAGGAATAATGGCTGCAATGGTGGCTTCATGACAGAGGCTTTCCAGTATATTATTGATAACAAGGGCATCGATTCAGAAGCTTCCTATCCCTACAAAGCTATGGTGTGTCACAAGCAAACTTTTTTGGGCCTTTATGCTATCCCTTGACTAACTGAATTAAACTCACAACCAAGCCAATCGCTTGAGAAGCAGTGTATGAAAATCCTGATCAGGAATTCTTAAATTTTCAAGAGTTCGCTTCCTTATTCAGTAGTCTTCTTAATTCATCAGTGGCACAATGGTTTTAAGCAAGTAGAATTCATGAAAAATGGATTTTCAGTAAACCTTAGAATTCTTTCTGTTCATCTGCTTGGTATTTCAACTTGTTTTTCCTATGGCCTCCCATGCTCAACCTTATTCTCAGATCATCAACCACATCATTCTCCTACCTACTAAAAAGCTAAATAATGCTCTCTTCTTTCTCCTCACAAGTTCATGACATATTTTGTTAAATGAATTAATATATCCATATTACTGAAAATTTAGAAAATATAAAAATACCACTCCAAAACCTCCTACCTTAACCACCATTATTTTGGTTTATTTCTTTCAAGTTCTTTGTCCTATTAAGCATTTAAAAAACCATACATATATGCACAACAAAAGTGAATTTATAACCTCTCTTTTCCTACTAAAATATGCACTCTAAGTGTTTTTCAGATTATATGGTCTTTATAAACCATAATTTAAACTGCAGATCAGGGGCGCCTGGGTGGCTCAGTTGGTTAAGCGACTGCCTTCGGCTCAGGTCATGATCCTGGAGTCCCTGGATCGAGTCCCGCATCGGGCCCCTGCTCGGCAGGGAGTCTGCTTCTCCCTCTGACCCTCCCCCCTCTCATGTGCTTGCTCTCTCTCATTCTCTCTCTCTCAAAAAAAAAAAAAAATAAATAAACTGCAGATCATCTTGCACGCATTATATCATCAAAAAGACTTTAAAGAAGTTCTAGTATAGAGTTTATGATCTTTACATAGTATACCCCTACAATCCACCTGAGAGGGACATTATCCAGCAACTTTTGCATGCATGAAGATGTTCACAACTTAAAACAATATAATCGTTATGTATTTCCTCTGTTACTGGTGAAACATGGAACTGTTAGGGTTTTGGAAGATTTGATTTTTCTTCCTTTAAAAGGAAGAAGGAACCTTAGACATCTGAAAGGCTAAATGAGGAAAGAAAGCATATTTGAAATCCAGACTTAGGATGTTGGTGATATAAAGGAAGTTGAAGTATACTTCCTTATCTGATTTATACCTTTTTTTGCAGGATGGAAAGTGCAGGTATGACTCAAGAAATCGAGCTGCCACATGTTCAAAGTATATTGAACTTCCCTTTGGCAGCGAAGATGCCTTGAAGGAAGCTGTGGCCAATAAAGGACCTGTGTCTGTTGCTATTGACGCAAAACACTCTTCTTTCTTCCTGTACAGAAGTGGTAAAAACTCAGATGTGCTATCTTCTTATTATATGCTGCCCCTGCACCATAAGAAAGAATATTATCCTTCCCCATCTCCCCACCTCTGAATGTTCAGGTTAAACAGAATCCTTCATTTCATATATGTATTTTATATCCAGTTCTAATTAGTACTAATTAGTACAAAATTTCCTAGTACTATATGCCAAGTACTATGATAAATTCTTTCCATGCAGTATCTTATTTAATCCTCACAATAACCCTATTTTACAGATGAACAAGTCTTAGACGGTTAACTTGCCAAAAGTCATACAGTCTGGAAGTGGTCAGCTAGGCTTAGAAACCATGCTACGTTGACTCCAGAGCCTGGGCTCCTAACCCCTGGAGCCACTGCGCCCCGTAGGTGCAGCACTACAGGATACAAGGAGGGCACCCACCAGTGTTAGAGCGTTGTGTTAAACCAAGTAAATGGCTATACTGTTTTATTTAAAAAAAAAAAAAAAAAGCCTCACCCAAAGATCATTTCATCTAGTAAAGAATAAAAATATACAGAATAAACAATTTAGGAATATATACAAAGAAATACAGTAACTGACATAACTGACTCTATATAAATTAAAAATGGTTAGAAAAAGGGGGCGCCTGGGTGGCTCAGTCAGTTAAGTATCCAACTCTTGATTTCAGCCAGGTCATGATCTCAGGGTGGTGAGATCGAGCCCCGTGTCAGGCTCCACACTCAGCACAGAGTCTGCTTGGGATTCTCTCTCTCTCTCCCTCTGCCCCTCCTCCTGCTCGTGCTCACTCGCGGTCTCTCTCTCTCAAATAAATAAATAAATAAAATCTTTAAAAAATAATTAGAAAAAGGTAGCTGTTTATCAAAGATTTCTGAGGGAACTGTGACTGGATCAATGCCAAACTTGGCAAGAAAACCAATAAGTACAGAATTGATGGCAAAGAATTATGAACTCCATATAGTTTAATGAGAGTATCTGTTCCTAAAATCATAATTCAACTTGCTGGCCATGTATATAAAACAGTCTACTAAAAGCAATAGCATTTTCAAATGTCCTTATTGTCACATACCGTTCACTCTTTTTCTCCACCTATATTTTATTCTCAGGTGTCTACTATGACCCATCCTGTACTCAGAATGTGAATCATGGTGTATTAGTGGTTGGCTATGGTAACCTTAATGGGAAAGATTACTGGCTTGTGAAAAACAGGTAATATATTTGCACTTTAGTGCATATTTAATTAAAATAAGGAATTCAATGGTGCTTCAACAAATGCTTTGCTGTGATTATGATGATGATGATTATGATAATGACAATGATAAACATTTATAGCTTCTTATAAAGTGACATTCTAAATTAATTACTCAGTGCCCCCATTTCCTCACTTCCTATTCTGGCTTCAGCAGTTTGTTTTCATGATTTTTCTTCTAGAATACTTCTCTGACCGTTCCTTCTCAGTCTCCTTTAGAAATATCTATTCCTCTGCTTAGCCCCCAAATGTTGGTCTTTCCCCTGGGGCTCCATCCTTTGCCCATTACTCTTCTTAGCCTACATTTTTCTTGTGATTTTAGCCATAGCCTATATGCTGATAGCTTTCAAAGCTCAAGCTCTAGCTCTATCCTCTGCCCTGAAATTCGGACTTATTTATCTGGATATATCCACTTCCATGTATCTTAGTTTCTCCAAACTCAGTAAGTCCAAGGAATTCAGTACCCTCTCTACCATATTGTGTCCTTCCCCAGAACTTCCTGTCTCACTAAATGGCAATAACACACAACACAGTCACCCAATTAAACACTATAGATTTGTTGTAGGCCAGATCTAATAAAGCAACAAGTCAAACTAATTTTCCACATATCTGTTCTTGCTTCTGTCGCCTCTCCATTTCTTCCATTATTGCTTTGGTTCAGACCTGGACTATTCCTGTAGCCTTCAAGCTGGTCTCCTTTACTCTCAAATCCATCTTTTGTAAACTGCTTCCAAACTGGTATGTCTCATATATGACAAACTGGGCTTATAATTGTTCTACAGAGTACCATTTGGTATAAAATTAATGTTCCCTAGTGGAGAAGACAAGTCATCTATGTTGTGGTCCCTGCCTGGCTTGCCAGGCTCAATTGCTGGCACTTGTCTCACACTTTTCATTCCAGTTACATTGAACTATACACAGAGTTCCCATACATACCATTTTATCTTTAATATCTTCATAGCTTGGTTATGCTGTTCCCTCTGCCGGGAACATTCTTTCTCCTCACTTGGTTTATTTCTCCTTTCCCTTCAAAACCAGCTAAGGCGTTCTCTATACCAGAAATTTCCTTCTAAATCCTTGGGCTGGGTAAAATGTCTTTTTTCTATGTTCCCAAAATGTCTTATGCATACTGGAGTATTTTATACATTATATTTAAATTGTATGTTTACCTATCTATGACTAATATTCGGTATGCACCTTTGGGGTAAAGATCTGTATTGTCCTTGTGTCCTTAGCACAATACATGGCACACAAAGAAGGTGGTAGTATTTGTATGTCCTATTGGGAAAGTAGGTGAGGAAACAACATCTTGGTTCACTTGTAACCTATTCACAGCCCTGATCAGCTTGGGCCTGGACCAGTGATAATGTTTTTATATGAAGCAATATTTTCACTTACATCTTTTTTCTTGTTGACTTCCTACAGTATGTATTCTAACTTCCCTTCCCTATTGAAACTGCTCTTCTGGAAGACCATTTATATCTTTTAGTGTTTAAACTCAAAACCCCTTCTCAGCACTTACTCATTCAATGAACATTTACTAGGCATCTACAATGTGATGGGCATTATCTAGGCCCTAGAAATACAAAAATTAATGAGAAATCATCCTATCCCAAAAAAGCTCACATAACAGTCCAGTGGGGAATTAGATATATTTTTAAAACAATAAAATACAACACCTCACAGTATAATGATATATGTCTCAATGGCTACGGAGCCATAGATGAGGAGATGCCTAAATGCCCCAAAGTTTCACAGAGAAGGCGCTACTTATTTGCATTAAGTTTTCAGATGAGTGGAATTGCTCACGTGTTAGAGGAGGAAAATAAATGGCCCAATCACCTAAAAAGGATATGCAATGGCACAGAAAAGTGAAAAATTCCTCTGCTTTATAAACTCTCTACTGCATTTATTTCTTTGGCATCGACGACATAAGACATAACACTATCCTGACTCATTTTGCTCTATCAGCTTTAGCCTCATTTCTTACTTTCTTCCACCTGTCCCTTATGCTCTAGCTCTAGCTCTAGCTGTACTAACGCATACTCATCTGCAACTTTAGTTTCAACTATTGCCATTATGTGGATGATAGCCAATTCACAAACTCTAAAAACAATCTCTCTACTAAGCAACGGACTTCCATGTCCAACTTCCAACTTGACAGCTTTGCTAAAAAATCCAAATTTCCAGGGCGCCTGGGTGGCTCAGTCAGTTAAGCAACCGACTCTTGGTTTCAGCTCAGGTTGTGGTCTCATGGGTTATAAGATCAAGCCTCGGCCCGCAGCTGCCCTGCCCTCCACACTCAGCAGGGAGTCTGCTTGAAGAGTTTCTCCCTCGGCCCCTCCCGCCACTCACGTGCTCTCTCTCTAATAAATAAATAAATCTTTTTTAAAAAATCCAAATTTCCAGGTGCCTGGGTGGCTCAGTAGGTTAAGCATCTGCCTTCAGCTCGGGTCATGATCCCAGGGTCCATGGGAGTCCCATGTCAGGCTCCCTGCTCAGTTGGGAGTCTGCGTCTCCCTCTGCCCCTCCCTGCTTGTGTTCTCTCTCTCTCTCGCTCCCTCTCTCTCTTAAATAAATAAAATCTTAAAAAAAAAAAATGCAAATTTCCCACCTGCCTACCCTACTGCTACTCACAACACACACACTCTCTCTCTCTCAACAAGTCTAAATTCAAATTCCCTCTCTCTTTCCATCTAAACTTCCCTTCCACCCTCCACCCCTGAAAAGTATTTTAGAATAAGCCCAAGGGAAAATAATTCCCTATTTTGAGTAATGCATCACCATCTTCAGGTTATCAAAGCCTTGGTATCATCTTGGACTCTCCTTTCTCTCCTTCAATCCGTATAGCCCTGTCCATTCAGCCTTTCAATCATATTTTATATTTCTTTCTATTCCTGCTCTATTTCAGATTCCATTCTCACCCAGCTACGGAAGCATCTTCTTAAAATATAGATCATGTAAACCCATGGTCAAAAGTTCTGAATAGTTTACCATTGTCATCATAATGAAGTCTAAATTCCTAACCACGTGTTCAAGATTCTCCATTATCTAGTTTTCAACATAGCTTTCTAGACTTTTCTCCCTCTATGTTCTCATGTATTTTTTTTTAATGTCTGTACTTGCTAATTTAAAAATTGGTAACTTTGGGGTGCCTGTGTGGCTCAGTCAGTTAAGCATCCGACTTGATTTCGGTCATGATCTCAGGGTCATGGGATCGAATCCCACATTGGGCACCGTGCTCAGTGTGGAGTCTGCTTGAGATTCTCTCTCCCTCTCCCTCCGCCCCTGCCCCTATCCCTGCTCACTCGCTCTCTCTCTCTCTAAAAATCAATCAATAAAATCTTTAAAATACCTATAAAATATTGGTAACTTTATGTAAATTTGCAAAATTTTTTTAATTCTCAAAGTTCATGAAATAAAAAAGCGAGAGAACCATTAATCTCTTCTAACCCTTACCTGACCCACAAATTCCCTCTGCAACATCTCTAACAAGTTATGCAAACCTCTGATTGAACACTTCCAGAGCCAGTGGAAGTATTAGGAGCCACCTCCTCCTAAGATAGCATATTTCATTTTTTCACAGCTTTACCTATGAGAAAGTCTTACCTCAGCTCCACTTCTAGGTCAAAAAGCTGTTTGAGAGCTGCACTTTTTATTGCTTACTTTCGAATTCCCTACTTTATGCCTTTTCCATGGTAGTCACTCAAAAATATTTCTTAATTGACATTCTCTAAAGGCATCTAAGTTTGACAAAAATTATAACCTATGATCCTGTAATGCAAAAACATTTAGCGATGGGGCCTTGGAAAGGACAATAACACCCTTTCCCTGCAGGAGGCGTATTTACAAAGTAGGAGGATTAAAGGTTTGGGATGGAATTTATATTGTTTTCCTTAGGTATTAAGTCTATTCATCAATATAGCACTAAAGCCTTCCAGACTATGCTTTGAAAATTGCCTAAAAGCCCTGGGGAAATTATTATATTATTTTGTTCTAATTTTGTTTTATAGCTTTTCATATATAATCACTTTAGGAGAAAAACAATCTAGGAGATAAAAAGTTGATAATGTGATTTGATTATATTCATTTGTAATTTTGTGTTATTTCTTTTTCTAAAGCTGGGGCCTCAACTTTGGTAACCAAGGATATATTCGGATGGCAAGAAACAGTGGAAATCACTGTGGGATTGCTAGTTATCCCTCTTACCCAGAAATCTAGAGGATCTCTTCATTTTATAACAGTCCAAAAAAATGAAACACTTTCTCTTAACTTCGTTTTACCTGCTATAACCTGTAGAAATAAGTATGTTGTGGCCAATATATATTTACTGTACTAATAGAATATAGTTTGACTCTTCTATTTTTTTTAGTTTTGCAGATATTGGAAAAATTTTGCTACATAAATTAATAATGCACTATAGATATACCTGTATGAGAATTGGTCAACCGAAGAAATCTGTCATGCTTGTTTTGTCACTCTTATTTTACATGCTTTGTCTTTTTAAGTTCCCTGATATCCTTTTGTAATATGATGGCATATAAATGCTTAATAAATATCTCTTTTCAACTTTGTATCATTACCACATACCATTCTTTTCTTATCCTTAGGTAACTATTATAATCTATCATGAGGATGTAAATTATAGTATGCTGGTGAAGGGCTTTGGCAAATTTAATGGGGGAAACTACTAGGTTATTAATGTCCTGAGGGCTCAGATTATATCTTTGCACATTAAAGGATTAGATAATTTTTTTAAAAGTAGGCAAATACTTAAGATGCAATCTGTTTTCAAGCACTTTGGAAGAATCATTTTAATGATCAACAATTAATATACTAATTCAAATTATTTTTACCTAGTCATTAGCAATTTGGCCAGAACCTTTTGGGGGCAAATAATTAAGTCAACCTGAATAAAATAACCAAACTTCATCTCTTTTAAAATATTCCATTACTGGAGTACCTGGGTGGCTCAGTCAATAAACGCTGGGTGTGGAGCCTACTTAAAAAAAAAAAATTCCATTACTGATATTTTTATCTAATTCAGATTGAACTTTGTCCCAACTGCTCTAGAAGAGTAGACAGATTCTGAAGATGCAGCAAGAACTTTAAATTTGGGGGCGCCTAGGTGGCTCAGTCAGTCACCACCCACTCTTGATTTCAGCTCAGGTCATGATCTCAGGGTTGTGAGATGGAGCCCCGCAACAGGCCCTATGCTGGGCATGGAGCCTGCTTAAGATTCTCTCTCTTTCCCTCTCCCTCTGCCCCTCCCCCTCTAAAAAAATAAATACATAAATTTTAATCAGTTCATGACTACGACATGAAAAATGTGTGGGATGATGTAATTAGTTGATCTTAAAATGAACTTAAACTGATTTGATTATCTTTGGTTCCCTCTCCATAAAGAACATTTTATTTTTTTAAAGATATTTATTTATCCATTTGAGAGAGAGGGCAAGTGTGCAAGCTGGGGGAGGGGAGGAGGGGAAGGGAAAGGAAGAGCGAAGGAATCCCAAGCAGACTCGGCACTGAGTACGGAGCCTGACGTGGAGCTCAATCTCACGACCCTGAGAACATGACCTGAGCCGAAACCAAGAGTCAGATGCTCAACCAACTGAGCCACCCAGGTGACCCCATAGAGAACATTTTAAAGAAGAAGAATTGCTAACTGTAAAAACATGAACATAATATATGACTACCATCAAAAGTGTAGAGAAACATTGTAATTAAAAAGTATTTAGTCAAGGGGTGCCTGGCTGGCTCAGTTCTCTGGGTTGTGAGCTCAAGTCCCATGTTGGCCGTAGGGCTTACTTAAAAAAAAAGAAGAAGAAAAATGAAAGTATTTATTAAAAAAATATTTAATTGATTATTCTTTAGTTTTTATTTTGCCCACAATTTTTTAAGCACTGTAAATGGAACAAAAACATAGGCGGGTTTTAACTTTTGTAAGTCTGATGAAGCCTATAAACACTTGCTTAAAATAATGTTTTTAAATACATAAAATAAAATATATAGGAATACAAAGGAAACCAACTTTATTGAAATACAGTTATTAAAATGTTAAAATATAGGGGCACCTGGGTGGCTCAGTTGGTTAGGTGTCTGCCTTCAGCTCAGGTTATGATCCCAGCGTCCTAGGATCAAGCACTGAGTCTGGCTCCCTGCTGAGCAGGGAGCCTGCTTCTCCCTCTCCCTCTGCCTGCCACTCCCCCTACTTGTGCTCTCTCTCCCTCTCTCTGTGTCAAATAAATAAACAAAGTCTTTTAAAAAAATGTTAAAATATATATCTGTGCCACAGTAATACATATGCTTCTTTATAACAAGAATTAATAACTATCTTAAATTTGAAGTAGTGATGAGTATACATGATATTTGACAGGTATCTGCAGAAACTATAATGTTATATATAAAAAATATCTGACTTTTCTTTTGGTGATAAAGTTACAAGTATTGCTAATATTATTGTTTTATGGACTATATTCAGAACTGAAGGAAATGATAACTTTTAGTTAGAGGTTAGTGAAAATAAAGATGTAATTTTTTTCCCATACAAATTCTCTGAATTCTATCCATGGACCCTGGATGCCAGGTGAAGAACCCTTGAACTAAATAAACAGAGTAATGAAATATTTAACAAAGATCTTTATTCTATGTGCAACATAAAGGGAAATTTTTAGCAATAAGTAATTTCAAACTTACAGAAATAAATAGCTTTTTTTAAAAATTGAGTTTAAAGCAAAAAGGAAAAGAATAAACTTATTCTGGAACCTATATATAGGGATGATTTGAAGAAAATAAAAAGGATACTAGCTAGAAAGTACTACAGTAAGTACATATGTGAGGTGATATAAAACCTTGGACAACTTTAGCAGCTGTGAAAAAAGAAAAAGAAAACAAACAAACAAGGAGCAAATTTGGAAGTCATTATAGAGTAAAAGTTGACAAATCTTTTAACTGGACAATAAAGGTAAAGAAACAAGGATTTAAACATTGCAGAACTAGGAGTCCACTGGACAATGCCACTATGAACATATAAGAAAAATATGAAGACAGATGTATTTCCTCAAATAAAATTATTCTTTTCTTATTGTTCTAGACGAGAATCTTTTTTTTTTTTTTTAAAGATTTTATTTATTTATTTGAGACAGAGAGAATGAGAGAGAGAGCACATGAGAAGGGGGAGGGTCAGAGGGAGAAGCAGGCTCCCTGCAGAGCAGGGAGCCCGATGCGGGACTCGATCCAGGGACTCCAGGATCATGACCTGAGCCGAAGGCAGTCGCTTAACCAGCTGAGCCACCCAGGCGCCCTAGACGAGAATCTTTTTTTTTTTAATTTTATTTATTTATTTGACAGAGAGAGACACAGCAAGAGAGGGAACACAAGCAGGGGGAGTGGGAGAGGGAGAAGCAGGCTTCCCGCTGAGCAGGGAGCCCGACGCGGGGCTCAATCCCAGGACCCTGGGATCATGACCTGAGCTGAAGGCAAATGCTTAACGACTGAGCCACCCAGGCATCCCTCTAGATGAGAATCTTGATGATGCTTCAAATAGTCACACTCTAAGTTACCAGAGAGACTATATAAATCAGAACAGGTCCATCTTCTTAAAAATGAAAGCAATCCTTAGAGGACATAACTACTCTAGGGCTCATGGATGGCACAGTTGGTTAGGTGCCCAACTCTTGGTTTTGGCTCAGGTCGTGATCTCTAGGTTGCTATCTCAGGGTCATGAGATTACCCGCCTGAGGCGTTCAGCAGAGTCTGCTTAAGAGTCTCTCCCTCTGTTCCTCCTCCACCCCCACACTCTTTCTCTCAAATAAATAAATAAATCTTTAAGAAAAAAAAGAAACGTAACGACTCAAGATGAATCAATGTATCTTTGCTGATGCCTGCCCCCCTCCCCAACCTTCAATTTGTTCTCCACCCAACAGCCAAAGCAATTATTTACAAATATAAATTTCATAATATCTTTCCCAATTGTAAGCATTCAGTAGCTCCCATGACACCTGAAATAAAACACAAATTCCTTAACATTGACTATTAAATTCCGCATATCCTGGCTTTCCTATCTCATCTGGAGTCAGTTTTCCTCATTTGCTATGTGCTAATCCATACTGGCCTTCCTTCAGTTTTTGAAGCACTTCTTATGTTAGGACCTTTGCAAGTGTTGTTCTCTCTGCCCAGGATACTTTCCCGCCACACTCTTCCAATAACTTCTACTCAGCCTTGTGGTTGTAACTCAAATGTCATTTCCTTAGAGAGGCCTTCCATGACCCACCTTCTCCTGTAAATTGTTTCTTTTCCTTTGACTCTCATTGAATCCAATGCTTTTCTTTCAAACCTTGTATCAAATTATAATTATATATGTATTTATATACTTATTTGTATAACATCTCTCTCCTTCATTAGATCATAGGCTCAACTAGGGCAGAAATCATGACTCTTGTTTACTTACCACTTTGTACTTAGAACATAGCACAGTGCCTACCTGAAAGTACTCTGTCACCATTTATTGAAAGAAAAAAATACACGAGTGATGGATGAATACAAATGAATGACCAGCACATTATAAGAGTTAGAAATAAAACTATGTCCTAATAGTTCTTTCACAGTAATGGAAATCTAACACTTGTAGAAACTATTTTAAAACTTCTATTAAAATTTAAAGGAACCTATCATTCAAAACTTTCTTTTCCTTCTTCCGTCTCTTTCCTACCCCTCCTAGGCCTATACTTTGATCTGGATTTTGCTCCTCTTCCTTTCTACTTCACTGAGATTGCTTTAATAAAACAGTAAGCTAAAATTTTATAATATTCAGGTAGCTATCAGTTCATGAGATTACTCACTTGTTTAATTTTTTTTTTAGTACAGCTAATATATTCACATGGCTCAAAAATCAAAAAGGATTGCAGGGGAGGAAAAAAAATCTTTTTCCTACTACCTTCCTAGATTCTGTCGCTGGAGCCATGTAAATTGGACTGACAAAAGGTAGATTAACAATAGAAAAGCATACATATTTAATATAAGTTTTACATGACACGGGAGCCTTCATAAGGAAATGAAGACCACAAAAAATAAACTTGACTTTTGGGGCGCCTGGGTGGCTCAGTCGTTAGGCGTCTGCCTTCGGCTCAGGTCATGATCCCAGGGTCCTGTGATCGAGCCCCACATCGGGCTCCCAGCTCAGTGCAGAGCCTGCTTCTCTCTCTCCCTCTGTTGCTCCCCCTCCTTGTGCTCTCTGTCTGTCAAATAAATAAATAAAATCTTAAAAAAAAAAAAGAAATCTATTTAAAAAAAGAAAAAGGCACAGCAATGCAAAAACATTAAAAAAAAAAAAAAACCAATGTAAAAACATGGTACTAAATAGACCACGAACAGGACACTTGTTTACAATATGAGAGCTGAAACAAGAAGGCTGAACATCATGTTGTTCAACCTCTGTTGGGAATGTGTATGTAGAAAGATGCAAATTTTTTTTGCCACTCTGCACATGTCTGCAAATGAATTCAAAAGCACTATTTTGAATTGCTTTTTTTTTTTTTTAATTTAGTCTCCATTTATTTGACAGATTGGCACCTTGTAAATATGTCACTTTTCATAATTGGGCTGTCAGAACTACCACTTGGGCTCACATAAATGGGCTGCTCAAATAGTTACCTACTGGCATTTTCTTTCTGCTCAGATATGTGCTGGCTTATTGGCCCAGAACTCTAATGTGTCCTCATGATATTGGAGTATTCCATGTAGTCCAGTAGAAGAGCTCCATTCCATGGATTTACTTTGTTGTGGTTGAATTGCTTTTTAATTTGGAAGTTACAAATTAATTTTAGTAACTGGGCAAATTCACTTTTATGAAGTCTATGAATAATGAAGATTGACTATATAAAACAGTGAAAAATTTCTATTCTACTCCTTTCCCCTAAAGGCTTAGATCCCTCCTCCTCAGAAGTAACCACAATTACGAGTTTCTTGTATATCTTTCTAGAATTTATTATGCATATAATGGCAACTTAAACATGCATGTATGTTACTTTTTTATCATTATCATTTTATCATTAATAATTTTTTTAAAAGATTTTTTATTTATTTATTTGACAGAGAGAAACACAGCGAGAGAGGGAACACAAGCAGCAGGGGGAGTGGGAGAGGGAGAAGCAGGCTTCCCGTGGAGCAGGGAGCCCAATGAGAGGCTCGATGCGGGGCTCGATGCGGGGCTCAATCCCAGGACCCCGGGATCATGACCTGAGCCAAAGGCAGACACTTAACGACTGAGCCACCCAGGCGCCCCTTTTTTATCATTAATTTTGAAGGGGTCCGGACTATGCTCCAGTGGCATAAGGATTATTTTGAACTGAAGAAATCTGAAAATCAATGACTGTAGGAAGAGGCTTTTCCTCCATTCCTTTTATTTTCTTAAAAGCAAAGCTTCTCGAAAGAATTCAATTGGAGGCACCTGGGTGGCTCAGTCATTAAGCGTCTGCCTTCAGCTCAGGTCATGATCACAGGGTCCTGGGATCGAGCCCCGCGTCGGGCTCCCTGCTCAGCGGGAAGCCTGCTTCTCCCTCTCCCACTCCCCCTGCTTGTGTTCCCTCTCTCACTGTGTCTCTCTGTCAAATAAATAGAAAAAAAATCTTAAAAAAAAAAAAAGAATTCAATTGTCCTGAATCCCCTCCCAAGGAGTTTCACAACAGGGGATGATTAACTCCTATTACCAAAGACAAGAAGTCAGCACAAGTCAGCCCCTGGATAAGAAATCACCTAAAGAGACATTGTCATAAAACTCTCATATATTCC